>NW_026988941.1:0-354860 GCF_030222135.1 Aotus nancymaae | reverse complement strand
CAGCCCATTACCGGCATATGGAAGAAACAGCAGTAAGCACAGGGAAATATCTGCTTCTAAATCCAAAACGCAGCTATCTAACAGAACGGTTGTCAATGTGTGCACTCAACTTCCAGAGTTAAACCCGTGTGTGGATTCAGCAGTCTGCAAACACTTTGTCTGCAGAGTCCCAAAACAGGCGTTTTCAGCCCTTTACCGGCATATGGAAGAAACAGCAGTAAGCACAGGGAAATATCTGCTTCTAAATCCAAAACGCAGCTATCTAACAGAACGGTTGTCAATGTGTGCACTCAACTTCCAGAGTTAAACCAGTGTGTGGATTCAGCAGTCTGCAAACCCTTTCTCTGCAGAGTCCCAAAACAGGCGTTTTCTGCCCTTTACCGGCATATGGAAGAAACAGCAGTAAGCACAGGGAAATATCTGCTTCTAAATCCAAAACGCAGCTATCTAACAGAACGGTTGTCAATGTGTGCACTCAACTTCCAGAGTTAAACCCGTGTGTGGATTCAGCAGTCTGCAAACACTTTCTCTGCAGAGTCCCAAAACAGGCGTTTTCAGCCCATTACCGGCATATGGAAGAAACAGCAGTAAGCACAGGGAAATAATCTGCTTCTAAATCCAAAACGCAGCTATCTAACAGAACGGTTGTCAATGTGTGCACTCAACTTCCAGAGTTAAACCCGTGTGTGGATTCAGCAGTCTGCAAACCCTTTCTCTGCAGAGTCCCAAAACAGGCGTTTTCAGCCCTTTACCGGCATATGGAAGAAACAGCAGTAAGCACAGGGAAATATCTGCTTCTAAATCCAAAACGCAGCTATCTAACAGAACGGTTGTCAATGTGTGCACTCAACTTCCAGAGTTAAACCCGTGTGTGGATTCAGCAGTCTGCAAACACTTTCTCTGCAGAGTCCCAAAACAGGCGTTTTCAGCCCATTACCGGCATATGGAAGAAACAGCAGTAAGCACAGGGAAATATCTGCTTCTAAATCCAAAACGCAGCTATCTAACAGAACGGTTGTCAATGTGTGCACTCAGCTTCCAGAGTTAAACCCGTGTGTGGATTCAGCAGTCTGCAAACACTTTCTCTGCAGAGTCCCAAAACAGGCGTTTTCAGCCCATTACCGGCATATGGAAGAAACAGCAGTAAGCACAGGGAAATATCTGCTTCTAAATCCAAAACGCAGCTATCTAACAGAACGGTTGTCAACGTGTGCACTCAACTTCCAGAGTTAAACCCGTGTGTGGATTCAGCAGTCTGCAAACACTTTCTCTGCAGAGTCCCAAAACAGGCGTTTTCAGCCCATTACCGGCATATGGAAGAAACAGCAGTAAGCACAGGGAAATATCTGCTTCTAAATCCAAAACGCAGCTATCTAACAGAACGGTTGTCAATGTGTGCACTCAACTTCCAGAGTTAAACCCGTGTGTGGATTCAGCAGTCTGCAAACCCTTTCTCTGCAGAGTCCCAAACAGGCGTTTTCAGCCCTTTACCAGCATATGGAAGAAACAGCAGTAAGCACAGGGAAATATCTGCTTCTAAATCCAAAACGCAGCTATCTAACAGAACGGTTGTCAATGTGTGCACTCAACTTCCAGAGTTAAACCCGTGTGTGGATTCAGCAGTCTGCAAACACTTTCTCTGCAGAGTCCCAAAACAGGCGTTTTCAGCCCAATACCGGCATATGGAAGAAACAGCAGTAAGCACAGGGAAATATCTGCTTCTAAATCCAAAACGCAGCTATCTAACAGAACGGTTGTCAATGTGTGCACTCAACTTCCAGAGTTAAACCCGTGTGTGGATTCAGCAGTCTGCAAACACTTTCTCTGCAGAGTCCCAAAACAGGCGTTCTCAGGCCATTACCGGCATATGGAAGAAACGGCAGTAAGCACAGGGAAATATCTGCTTCTAAATCCAAAACGCAGCTATCTAACAGAACGGTTGTCAATGTGTGCACTCAACTTCCAGAGTTAAACCAGTGTGTGGATTCAGCAGTCTGCAAACCCTTTCTCTGCAGAGTCCCAAAACAGGTGTTTTCAGCCCATTACCGGCATATGGAAGAAACAGCAGTAAGCACAGGGAAATATCTGCTTCTAAATCGAAAACGCAGCTATCTAACAGAACGGTTGTCAATGTGTGCACTCAACTTCCAGAGTTAAACCGGTGTGTGGATTCAGCAGTCTGCAAACACTTTCTCTGCAGAGTCCCAAAACAGGCGTTTTCAGCCCATTACCGGCATATGGAAGAAACAGCAGTAAGCACAGGGAAATATCTGCTTCTAAATCCAAAACGCAGCTATCTAACAGAACGGTTGTCAATGTGTGCACTCAACTTCCAGAGTTAAACCCGTGTGTGGATTCAGCAGTCTGCAAACCCTTTCTCTGCAGAGTCCCAAAACAGGCGTTTTCAGCCCATTACCGGCATATGGAAGAAACAGCAGTAAGCACAGGGAAATATCTGCTTCTAAATCCAAAACGCAGCTATCTAACAGAACGGTTGTCAATGTGTGCACTCAACTTCCAGAGTTAAACCCGTGTGTGGATTCAGCAGTCTGCAAACACTTTCTCTGCAGAGTCCCAAAACAGGCGTTTTCAGCCCTTTACCGGCATATGGAAGAAACAGCAGTAAGCACAGGGAAATATCTGCTTCTAAATCCAAAACGCAGCTATCTAACAGAACGGTTGTCAATGTGTGCGCTCAACTTCCAGAGTTAAACCCGTGTGTGGATTCAGCAGTCTGCAAACACTTTCTCTGCAGAGTCCCAAAACAGGCGTTTTCAGCCCATTACCGGCATATGGAAGAAACAGCAGTAAGCACAGGGAAATATCTGCTTCTAAATCCAAAACGCAGCTATCTAACAGAACGGTTGTCAATGTGTGCACTCAACTTCCAGAGTTAAACCCGTGTGTGGATTCAGCAGACTGCAAACACTTTCTCTGCAGAGTTCCAAAACAGGCGTTTTCAGCCCATTACCGGCATATGGAAGAAATAGCGGTAAGCATATGGAAATATCTGCTTCTAAATCCAAAACGCAGCTATCTAACAGAACGGTTGTCAATGTGTGCACTCAACTTCCAGAGTTAAACCCGTGTGTGGATTCAGCAGTCTGCAAACACTTTCTCTGCAGAGTCCCAAAACAGGCGTTTTCAGCCCATTACCGGCATATGGAAGAAACAGCAGTAAGCACAGGGAAATATCTGCTTCTAAATCCAAAACGCAGCTATCTAACTGAACGGTTGTCAATGTGCGCACTCAACTTCCAGAGTTAAACCCGTGTGTGGATTCAGCAGTCTGCAAACACTTTCTCTGCAGAGTCCCAAAACAGGCGTTTTCAGCCCATTACCGGCATATGGAAGAAACGGCAGTAAGCACAGGGAAATATCTGCTTCTAAATCCAAAACGCAGCTATCTAACAGAACGGTTGTCAATGTGTGCACTCAACTTCCAGAGTTAAACCCGTGTGTGGATTCAGCAGTCTGCAAACACTTTCTCTGCAGAGTCCCAAAACAGGCGTTTTCAGCCCATTACCGGCATATGGAAGAAACAGCAGTAAGCACAGGGAAATATCTGCTTCTAAATCCAAAACGCAGCTATCTAACAGAACGGTTGTCAATGTGTGCACTCAACTTCCAGAGTTAAACCCGTGTGTGGATTCAGCAGTCTGCAAACACTTTCTCTGCAGAGTCAAAAACAGGCGTTTTCAGCCCATTACCGGCATATGGAAGAAACAGCAGTAAGCACAGGGAAATATCTGCTTCTAAATCCAAAACGCAGCTATCTAACAGAACGGTTGTCAATGTGTGCACTCAACTTCCAGAGTTAAACCGGTGTGTGGATTCAGCAGTCTGCAAACACTTTGTCTGCAGAGTCCCAAAACAGGCGTTTTCAGCCCTTTACCGGCATATGGAAGAAACAGCAGTAAGCACAGGGAAATATCTGCTTCTAAATCCAAAACGCAGCTATCTAACAGAACGGTTGTCAATGTGTGCACTCAACTTCCAGAGTTAAACCCGTGTGTGGATTCAGCAGTCTGCAAACACTTTCTCTGCAGAGTCCCAAAACAGGCGTTTTCAGCCCATTACCGGCATATGGAAGAAACAGCAGTAAGCACAGGGAAATATCTGCTTCTAAATCCAAAACGCAGCTATCTAACAGAACGGTTGTCAATGTGTGCACTCAACTTCCAGAGTTAAACCCGTGTGTGGATTCAGCAGTCTGCAAACACTTTCTCTGCAGAGTCCCCAAACAGGCGTTTTCAGCCCATTACCGGCATATGGAAGAAACAGCAGTAAGCACAGGGAAATATCTGCTTCTAAATCCAAAACGCAGCTATCTAACAGAACGGTTGTCAATGTGTGCACTCAACTTCCAGAGTTAAACCCGTGTGTGGATTCAGCAGTCTGCAAACACTTTCTCTGCAGAGTCCCAAAACAGGCGTTTTCAGCCCATTACCGGCATATGGAAGAAACAGCAGTAAGCACAGGGAAATATCTGCTTCTAAATCCAAAACGCAGCTATCTAACAGAACGGTTGTCAATGTGTGCACTCAACTTCCAGAGTTAAACCCGTGTGTGGATTCAGCAGACTGCAAACACTTTCTCTGCAGAGTTCCAAAACAGGCGTTTTCAGCCCATTACCGGCATATGGAAGAAATAGCGGTAAGCATAGGGAAATATCTGCTTCTAAATCCAAAACGCAGCTATCTAACAGAACGGTTGTCAACGTGTGCACTCAACTTCCAGAGTTAAACCCGTGTGTGGATTCAGCAGTCTGCAAACACTTTCTCTGCAGAGTCCCAAAACAGGCGTTTTCAGCCCATTACCGGCATATGGAAGAAACAGCAGTAAGCACAGGGAAATATCTGCTTCTAAATCCAAAACGCAGCTATCTAACAGAACGGTTGTCAATGTGTGCACTCAACTTCCAGAGTTAAACCCGTGTGTGGATTCAGCAGTCTGCAAACACTTTCTCTGCAGAGTCCCAAAACAGGCGTTTTCAGCCCATTACCGGCATATGGAAGAAACGGCAGTAAGCACAGGGAAATATCTGCTTCTAAATCCAAAACGCAGCTATCTAACAGAACGGTTGTCAATGTGTGCACTCAACTTCCAGAGTTAAACCCGTGTGTGGATTCAGCAGTCTGCAAACACTTTCTCTGCAGAGTCCCAAAACAGGCGTTTTCAGCCCATTACCGGCATATGGAATAAACAGCAGTAAGCACAGGGAAATATCTGCTTCTAAATCCAAAACGCAGCTATCTAACAGAACGGTTGTCAATGTGTGCACTCTACTTCCAGAGTTAAACCCGTGTGTGGATTCAGCAGTCTGCAAACCCTTTCTCTGCAGAGTCCCAAAACAGGCGTTTTCAGCCCATTACCGGCATATGGAAGAAACAGCAGTAAGCACAGGGAAATATCTGCTTCTAAATCCAAAACGCAGCTATCTAACAGAACGGTTGTCAATGTGTGCACTCAACTTCCAGAGTTAAACCAGTGTGTGGATTCAGCAGTCTGCAAACCCTTTCTCTGCAGAGTCCCAAAACAGGCGTTTTCAGCCCATTACCCGCATATGGAAGAAACAGCAGTAAGCACAGGGAAATATCTGCTTCTAAATCCAAAACGCAGCTATCTAACAGAACGGTTGTCAATGTGTGCACTCAACTTCCAGAGTTAAACCCGTGTGTGGATTCAGCAGTCTGCAAACACTTTCTCTGCAGAGTCCCAAAACAGGCGTTTTCAGCCCATTACCGGCATATGGAAGAAACAGCAGTAAGCACAGGGAAATATCTGCTTCTAAATCCAAAACGCAGCTATCTAACAGAACGGTTGTCAATGTGTGCACTCAACTTCCAGAGTTAAACCCGTGTGTGGATTCAGCAGTCTGCAAACACTTTCTCTGCAGAGTCAAAAACAGGCGTTTTCAGCCCATTACCGGCATATGGAAGAAACAGCAGTAAGCACAGGGAAATATCTGCTTCTAAATCCAAAACGCAGCTATCTAACAGAACGGTTGTCAATGTGTGCACTCAACTTCCAGAGTTAAACCGGTGTGTGGATTCAGCAGTCTGCAAACACTTTGTCTGCAGAGTCCCAAAACAGGCGTTTTCAGCCCTTTACCGGCATATGGAAGAAACAGCAGTAAGCACAGGGAAATATCTGCTTCTAAATCCAAAACGCAGCTATCTAACAGAACGGTTGTCAATGTGTGCACTCAACTTCCAGAGTTAAACCCGTGTGTGGATTCAGCAGTCTGCAAACACTTTCTCTGCAGAGTCCCAAAACAGGCGTTTTCAGCCCATTACCGGCATATGGAAGAAACAGCAGTAAGCACAGGGAAATATCTGCTTCTAAATCCAAAACGCAGCTATCTAACAGAACGGTTGTCAATGTGTGCACTCAACTTCCAGAGTTAAACCAGTGTGTGGATTCAGCAGTCTGCAAACCCTTTCTCTGCAGAGTCCCAAAACAGGCGTTTTCAGCCCTTTACCGGCATATGGAAGAAACAGCAGTAAGCACAGGGAAATATCTGCTTCTAAATCCAAAACGCAGCTATCTAACAGAACGGTTGTCAATGTGTGCACTCAACTTCCAGAGTTAAACCCGTGTGTGGATTCAGCAGTCTGCAAACACTTTCTCTGCAGAGTCCCAAAACAGGCGTTTTCAGCCCATTACCGGCATATGGAAGAAACAGCAGTAAGCACAGGGAAATATCTGCTTCTAAATCCAAAACGCAGCTATCTAACAGAACGGTTGTCAATGTGTGCACTCAACTTCCAGAGTTAAACCCGTGTGTGGATTCAGCAGTCTGCAAACACTTTCTCTGCAGAGTCCCAAAACAGGCGTTTTCAGCCCATTACCGGCATATGGAAGAAACAGCAGTAAGCACAGGGAAATATCTGCTTCTAAATCCAAAACGCAGCTATCTAACAGAACGGTTGTCAATGTGTGCACTCAACTTCCAGAGTTAAACCCGTGTGTGGATTCAGCAGTCTGCAAACACTTTCTCTGCAGAGTCCCAAAACAGGCGTTTTCAGCCCATTACCGGCATATGGAAGAAACAGCAGTAAGCACAGGGAAATATCTGCTTCTAAATCCAAAACGCAGCTATCTAACAGAACGGTTGTCAATGTGTGCACTCAACTTCCAGAGTTAAACCCGTGTGTGGATTCAGCAGTCTGCAAACACTTCCTCTGCAGAGTCCCAAAACAGGCGTTTTCTGCCCATTGCCGGCATATGGAAGAAACGGCAGTAAGCACAGGGAAATATCTGCTTCTAAATCCAAAACGCAGCTATCTAACAGAACGGTTGTCAATGTGTGCACTCAACTTCCAGAGTTAAACCCGTGTGTGGATTCAGCAGTCTGCAAACACTTTCTCTGCAGAGTCCCAAAACAGGCGTTTTCAGCCCATTACCGGCATATGGAAGAAACAGCAGTAAGCACAGGGAAATATCTGCTTCTAAATCCAAAACGCAGCTATCTAACAGAACGGTTGTCAATGTGTGCACTCAACTTCCAGAGTTAAACCCGTGTGTGGATTCAGCAGTCTGCAAACACTTTCTCTGCAGAGTCCCAAAACAGGCGTTTTCAGCCCATTACCGGCATATGGAAGAAACAGCAGTAAGCACAGGGAAATATCTGCTTCTAAATCCAAAACGCAGCTATCTAACAGAACGGTTGTCAATGTGTGCACTCAACTTCCAGAGATAAACCCGTGTGTGGATTCAGCAGTCTGCAAACACTTTCTCTGCAGAGTCCCAAAACAGGCGTTTTCAGCCCATTACCGGCATATGGAAGAAACAGCAGTAAGCACAGGGAAATATCTGCTTCTAAATCCAAAATGCAGCTCTCTAACAGAACGGTTGTCAATGTGTGCACTCAACTTCCAGAGTTAACCGGTGTGTGGATTCAGCAGTCTGCAAACACTTTCTCTGCAGAGTCCCAAAACAGGCGTTTTCAGCCCATTACCGGCATATGGAAGAAACAGCAGTAAGCACAGGGAAATATCTGCTTCTAAATCCAAAACGCAGCTATCTAACAGAACGGTTGTCAATGTGTGCACTCAACTTCCAGAGTTAAACCGGTGTGTGGATTTAGCAGTCTGCAAACCCTTTCTCTGCAGAGTCCCAAAACAGGCGTGTTCAGCCCTTTACCGGCATATGGAAGAAACAGCAGTAAGCACAGGGAAATATCTGCTTCTAAATCCAAAACGCAGCTATCTAACAGAACGGTTGTCAATGTGTGCACTCAACTTCCAGAGTTAAACCCGTGTGTGGATTCAGCAGTCTGCAAACACTTTCTCTGCAGAGTCCCAAAACAGGCGTTTTCAGCCCATTACCGGCATATGGAAGAAACAGCAGTAAGCACAGGGAAATATCTGCTTCTAAATCCAAAACGCAGCTATCTAACAGAACGGTTGTCAATGTGTGCACTCAACTTCCAGAGTTAAACCAGTGTGTGGATTCAGCAGTCTGCAAACACTTCCTCTGCAGAGTCCCAAAACAGGCGTTTTCTGCCCATTGCCGGCATATGGAAGAAACGGCAGTAAGCACAGGGAAATATCTGCTTCTAAATCCAAAACGCAGCTATCTAACAGAACGGTTGTCAATGTGTGCACTCAACTTCCAGAGTTAAACCCGTGTGTGGATTCAGCAGTCTGCAAACACTTTCTCTGCAGAGTCCCAAAACAGGCGTTTTCAGCCCATTACCGGCATATGGAAGAAACAGCAGTAAGCACAGGGAAATATCTGCTTCTAAATCCAAAACGCAGCTATCTAACAGAACGGTTGTCAATGTGTGCACTCAACTTCCAGAGTTAAACCCGTGTGTGGATTCAGCAGTCTGCAAACACTTTCTCTGCAGAGTCCCAAAACAGGCGTTTTCAGCCCATTACCGGCATATGGAAGAAACAGCAGTAAGCACAGGGAAATATCTGCTTCTAAATCCAAAATGCAGCTCTCTAACAGAACGGTTGTCAATGTGTGCACTCAACTTCCAGAGTTAACCGGTGTGTGGATTCAGCAGTCTGCAAACACTTTCTCTGCAGAGTCCCAAAACAGGCGTTTTCAGCCCATTACCGGCATATGGAAGAAACAGCAGTAAGCACAGGGAAATATCTGCTTCTAAATCCAAAACGCAGCTATCTAACAGAACGGTTGTCAATGTGTGCACTCAACTTCCAGAGTTAAACCCGTGTGTGGATTCAGCAGTCTGCAAACACTTTGTCTGCAGAGTCCCAAAACAGGCGTTTTCAGCCCTTTACCGGCATATGGAAGAAACAGCAGTAAGCACAGGGAAATATCTGCTTCTAAATCCAAAACGCAGCTATCTAACAGAACGGTTGTCAATGTGTGCACTCAACTTCCAGAGTTAAACCAGTGTGTGGATTCAGCAGTCTGCAAACCCTTTCTCTGCAGAGTCCCAAAACAGGCGTTTTCTGCCCTTTACCGGCATATGGAAGAAACAGCAGTAAGCACAGGGAAATATCTGCTTCTAAATCCAAAACGCAGCTATCTAACAGAACGGTTGTCAATGTGTGCACTCAACTTCCAGAGTTAAACCCGTGTGTGGATTCAGCAGTCTGCAAACACTTTCTCTGCAGAGTCCCAAAACAGGCGTTTTCAGCCCATTACCGGCATATGGAAGAAACAGCAGTAAGCACAGGGAAATAATCTGCTTCTAAATCCAAAACGCAGCTATCTAACAGAACGGTTGTCAATGTGTGCACTCAACTTCCAGAGTTAAACCAGTGTGTGGATTCAGCAGACTGCAAACACTTTCTCTGCAGAGTTCCAAAACAGGCGTTTTCAGCCCATTACCGGCATATGGAAGAAATAGCAGTAAGCATAGGGAAATATCTGCTTCTAAATCCAAAACGCAGCTATCTAACAGAACGGTTGTCAATGTGTGCACTCAACTTCCAGAGTTAAACCCGTGTGTGGATTCAGCAGACTGCAAACACTTTCTCTGCAGAGTTCCAAAACAGGCGTTTTCAGCCCATTACCGGCATATGGAAGAAATAGCGGTAAGCATAGGGAAATATCTGCTTCTAAATCCAAAACGCAGCTATCTAACAGAACGGTTGTCAACGTGTGCACTCAACTTCCAGAGTTAAACCCGTGTGTGGATTCAGCAGTCTGCAAACACTTTCTCTGCAGAGTCCCAAAACAGGCGTTTTCAGCCCATTACCGGCATATGGAAGAAACAGCAGTAAGCACAGGGAAATATCTGCTTCTAAATCCAAAACGCAGCTATCTAACAGAACGGTTGTCAACGTGTGCACTCTACTTCCAGAGTTAAACCCGTGTGTGGATTCAGCAGTCTGCAAACACTTTCTCTGCAGAGTCCCAAAACAGGCGTTTTCAGCCCATTACCGGCATATGGAAGAAACGGCAGTAAGCACAGGGAAATATCTGCTTCTAAATCCAAAACGCAGCTATCTAACAGAACGGTTGTCAATGTGTGCACTCAACTTCCAGAGTTAAACCCGTGTGTGGATTCAGCAGTCTGCAAACACTTTCTCTGCAGAGTCCCAAAACAGGCGTTTTCAGCCCATTACCGGCATATGGAAGAAACAGCAGTAAGCACAGGGAAATATCTGCTTCTAAATCCAAAACGCAGCTATCTAACAGAACGGTTGTCAATGTGTGCACTCAACTTCCAGAGTTAAACCCGTGTGTGGATTCAGCAGTCTGCAAACACTTTCTCTGCAGAGTCCCAAAACAGGCGTTTTCAGCCCATTACCGGCATATGGAAGAAACAGCAGTAAGCACAGGGAAATATCTGCTTCTAAATCCAAAACGCAGCTATCTAACAGAACGGTTGTCAATGTGTGCACTCAACTTCCAGAGTTAAACCAGTGTGTGGATTCAGCAGTCTGCAAACCCTTTCTCTGCAGAGTCCCAAAACAGGCGTTTTCAGCCCATTACCCGCATATGGAAGAAACAGCAGTAAGCACAGGGAAATATCTGCTTCTAAATCCAAAACGCAGCTATCTAACAGAACGGTTGTCAATGTGTGCACTCAACTTCCAGAGTTAAACCGGTGTGTGGATTCAGCAGTCTGCAAACACTTTCTCTGCAGAGTCCCAAAACTGGCGTTTTCAGCCCATTACCGGCATATGGAAGAAACAGCAGTAAGCACAGGGAAATATCTGCTTCTAAATCCAAAACGCAGCTATCTAACAGAACGGTTGTCAATGTGTGCACTCAACTTCCAGAGTTAAACCCGTGTGTGGATTCAGCAGTCTGCAAACACTTTCTCTGCAGAGTCCCAAAACAGGCGTTTTCAGCCCATTACCGGCATATGGAAGAAACAGCAGTAAGCACAGGGAAATATCTGCTTCTAAATCCAAAACGCAGCTATCTAACAGAACGGTTGTCAATGTGTGCACTCAACTTCCAGAGTTAAACCCGTGTGTGGATTCAGCAGTCTGCAAACACTTTCTCTGCAGAGTCAAAAACAGGCGTTTTCAGCCCATTACCGGCATATGGAAGAAACAGCAGTAAGCACAGGGAAATATCTGCTTCTAAATCCAAAACGCAGCTATCTAACAGAACGGTTGTCAATGTGTGCACTCAACTTCCAGAGTTAAACCGGTGTGTGGATTCAGCAGTCTGCAAACACTTTGTCTGCAGAGTCCCAAAACAGGCGTTTTCAGCCCTTTACCGGCATATGGAAGAAACAGCAGTAAGCACAGGGAAATATCTGCTTCTAAATCCAAAACGCAGCTATCTAACAGAACGGTTGTCAATGTGTGCACTCAACTTCCAGAGTTAAACCCGTGTGTGGATTCAGCAGTCTGCAAACACTTTCTCTGCAGAGTCCCAAAACAGGCGTTTTCAGCCCATTACCGGCATATGGAAGAAACAGCAGTAAGCACAGGGAAATATCTGCTTCTAAATCCAAAACGCAGCTATCTAACAGAACGGTTGTCAATGTGTGCACTCAACTTCCAGAGTTAAACCCGTGTGTGGATTCAGCAGTCTGCAAACACTTTCTCTGCAGAGTCCCAAAACAGGCGTTTTCAGCCCATTACCGGCATATGGAAGAAACAGCAGTAAGCACAGGGAAATATCTGCTTCTAAATCCAAAACGCAGCTATCTAACAGAACGGTTGTCAATGTGTGCACTCAACTTCCAGAGTTAAACCCGTGTGTGGATTCAGCAGTCTGCAAACACTTTCTCTGCAGAGTCCCAAAACAGGCGTTTTCAGCCCATTACCGGCATATGGAAGAAACAGCAGTAAGCACAGGGAAATATCTGCTTCTAAATCCAAAACGCAGCTATCTAACAGAACGGTTGTCAATGTGTGCACTCAACTTCCAGAGTTAAACCCGTGTGTGGATTCAGCAGACTGCAAACACTTTCTCTGCAGAGTTCCAAAACAGGCGTTTTCAGCCCATTACCGGCATATGGAAGAAATAGCGGTAAGCATAGGGAAATATCTGCTTCTAAATCCAAAACGCAGCTATCTAACAGAACGGTTGTCAACGTGTGCACTCAACTTCCAGAGTTAAACCCGTGTGTGGATTCAGCAGTCTGCAAACACTTTCTCTGCAGAGTCCCAAAACAGGCGTTTTCAGCCCATTACCGGCATATGGAAGAAACAGCAGTAAGCACAGGGAAATATCTGCTTCTAAATCCAAAACGCAGCTATCTAACAGAACGGTTGTCAATGTGTGCACTCAACTTCCAGAGTTAAACCCGTGTGTGGATTCAGCAGTCTGCAAACACTTTCTCTGCAGAGTCCCAAAACAGGCGTTTTCAGCCCATTACCGGCATATGGAAGAAACGGCAGTAAGCACAGGGAAATATCTGCTTCTAAATCCAAAACGCAGCTATCTAACAGAACGGTTGTCAATGTGTGCACTCAACTTCCAGAGTTAAACCCGTGTGTGGATTCAGCAGTCTGCAAACACTTTCTCTGCAGAGTCCCAAAACAGGCGTTTTCAGCCCATTACCGGCATATGGAATAAACAGCAGTAAGCACAGGGAAATATCTGCTTCTAAATCCAAAACGCAGCTATCTAACAGAACGGTTGTCAATGTGTGCACTCTACTTCCAGAGTTAAACCCGTGTGTGGATTCAGCAGTCTGCAAACCCTTTCTCTGCAGAGTCCCAAAACAGGCGTTTTCAGCCCATTACCGGCATATGGAAGAAACAGCAGTAAGCACAGGGAAATATCTGCTTCTAAATCCAAAACGCAGCTATCTAACAGAACGGTTGTCAATGTGTGCACTCAACTTCCAGAGTTAAACCAGTGTGTGGATTCAGCAGTCTGCAAACCCTTTCTCTGCAGAGTCCCAAAACAGGCGTTTTCAGCCCATTACCCGCATATGGAAGAAACAGCAGTAAGCACAGGGAAATATCTGCTTCTAAATCCAAAACGCAGCTATCTAACAGAACGGTTGTCAATGTGTGCACTCAACTTCCAGAGTTAAACCCGTGTGTGGATTCAGCAGTCTGCAAACACTTTCTCTGCAGAGTCCCAAAACAGGCGTTTTCAGCCCATTACCGGCATATGGAAGAAACAGCAGTAAGCACAGGGAAATATCTGCTTCTAAATCCAAAACGCAGCTATCTAACAGAACGGTTGTCAATGTGTGCACTCAACTTCCAGAGTTAAACCCGTGTGTGGATTCAGCAGTCTGCAAACACTTTCTCTGCAGAGTCAAAAACAGGCGTTTTCAGCCCATTACCGGCATATGGAAGAAACAGCAGTAAGCACAGGGAAATATCTGCTTCTAAATCCAAAACGCAGCTATCTAACAGAACGGTTGTCAATGTGTGCACTCAACTTCCAGAGTTAAACCGGTGTGTGGATTCAGCAGTCTGCAAACACTTTGTCTGCAGAGTCCCAAAACAGGCGTTTTCAGCCCTTTACCGGCATATGGAAGAAACAGCAGTAAGCACAGGGAAATATCTGCTTCTAAATCCAAAACGCAGCTATCTAACAGAACGGTTGTCAATGTGTGCACTCAACTTCCAGAGTTAAACCCGTGTGTGGATTCAGCAGTCTGCAAACACTTTCTCTGCAGAGTCCCAAAACAGGCGTTTTCAGCCCATTACCGGCATATGGAAGAAACAGCAGTAAGCACAGGGAAATATCTGCTTCTAAATCCAAAACGCAGCTATCTAACAGAACGGTTGTCAATGTGTGCACTCAACTTCCAGAGTTAAACCCGTGTGTGGATTCAGCAGTCTGCAAACACTTTCTCTGCAGAGTCCCAAAACAGGCGTTTTCAGCCCATTACCGGCATATGGAAGAAACAGCAGTAAGCACAGGGAAATATCTGCTTCTAAATCCAAAACGCAGCTATCTAACAGAACGGTTGTCAATGTGTGCACTCAACTTCCAGAGTTAAACCCGTGTGTGGATTCAGCAGACTGCAAACACTTTCTCTGCAGAGTTCCAAAACAGGCGTTTTCAGCCCATTACCGGCATATGGAAGAAATAGCGGTAAGCATAGGGAAATATCTGCTTCTAAATCCAAAACGCAGCTATCTAACAGAACGGTTGTCAACGTGTGCACTCAACTTCCAGAGTTAAACCCGTGTGTGGATTCAGCAGTCTGCAAACACTTTCTCTGCAGAGTCCCAAAACAGGCGTTTTCAGCCCATTACCGGCATATGGAAGAAACAGCAGTAAGCACAGGGAAATATCTGCTTCTAAATCCAAAACGCAGCTATCTAACAGAACGGTTGTCAATGTGTGCACTCAACTTCCAGAGTTAAACCCGTGTGTGGATTCAGCAGTCTGCAAACACTTTCTCTGCAGAGTCCCAAAACAGGCGTTTTCAGCCCATTACCGGCATATGGAAGAAACGGCAGTAAGCACAGGGAAATATCTGCTTCTAAATCCAAAACGCAGCTATCTAACAGAACGGTTGTCAATGTGTGCACTCAACTTCCAGAGTTAAACCCGTGTGTGGATTCAGCAGTCTGCAAACACTTTCTCTGCAGAGTCCCAAAACAGGCGTTTTCAGCCCATTACCGGCATATGGAATAAACAGCAGTAAGCACAGGGAAATATCTGCTTCTAAATCCAAAACGCAGCTATCTAACAGAACGGTTGTCAATGTGTGCACTCTACTTCCAGAGTTAAACCCGTGTGTGGATTCAGCAGTCTGCAAACCCTTTCTCTGCAGAGTCCCAAAACAGGCGTTTTCAGCCCATTACCGGCATATGGAAGAAACAGCAGTAAGCACAGGGAAATATCTGCTTCTAAATCCAAAACGCAGCTATCTAACAGAACGGTTGTCAATGTGTGCACTCAACTTCCAGAGTTAAACCAGTGTGTGGATTCAGCAGTCTGCAAACCCTTTCTCTGCAGAGTCCCAAAACAGGAGTTTTCAGCCCATTACCCGCATATGGAAGAAACAGCAGTAAGCACAGGGAAATATCTGCTTCTAAATCCAAAACGCAGCTATCTAACAGAGCGGTTGTCAATGTGTGCACTCAACTTCCAGAGTTAAACCCGTGTGTGGATTCAGCAGTCTGCAAACACTTTCTCTGCAGAGTCCCAAAACAGGCGTTTTCAGCCCATTACCGGCATATGGAAGAAACAGCAGTAAGCACAGGGAAATATCTGCTTCTAAATCCAAAACGCAGCTATCTAACAGAACGGTTGTCAATGTGTGCACTCAACTTCCAGAGTTAAACCCGTGTGTGGATTCAGCAGTCTGCAAACACTTTCTCTGCAGAGTCAAAAACAGGCGTTTTCAGCCCATTACCGGCATATGGAAGAAACAGCAGTAAGCACAGGGAAATATCTGCTTCTAAATCCAAAACGCAGCTATCTAACAGAACGGTTGTCAATGTGTGCACTCAACTTCCAGAGTTAAACTGGTGTGTGGATTCAGCAGTCTGCAAACACTTTGTCTGCAGAGTCCCAAAACAGGCGTTTTCAGCCCTTTACCGGCATATGGAAGAAACAGCAGTAAGCACAGGGAAATATCTGCTTCTAAATCCAAAACGCAGCTATCTAACAGAACGGTTGTCAATGTGTGCACTCAACTTCCAGAGTTAAACCCGTGTGTGGATTCAGCAGTCTGCAAACACTTTCTCTGCAGAGTCCCAAAACAGGCGTTTTCAGCCCATTACCGGCATATGGAAGAAACAGCAGTAAGCACAGGGAAATATCTGCTTCTAAATCCAAAACGCAGCTATCTAACAGAACGGTTGTCAATGTGTGCACTCAACTTCCAGAGTTAAACCCGTGTGTGGATTCAGCAGTCTGCAAACACTTTCTCTGCAGAGTCCCAAAACAGGCGTTTTCAGCCCATTACCGGCATATGGAAGAAACAGCAGTAAGCACAGGGAAATATCTGCTTCTAAATCCAAAACGCAGCTATCTAACAGAACGGTTGTCAATGTGTGCACTCAACTTCCAGAGTTAAACCCGTGTGTGGATTCAGCAGACTGCAAACACTTTCTCTGCAGAGTTCCAAAACAGGCGTTTTCAGCCCATTACCGGCATATGGAAGAAATAGCGGTAAGCATAGGGAAATATCTGCTTCTAAATCCAAAACGCAGCTATCTAACAGAACGGTTGTCAACGTGTGCACTCAACTTCCAGAGTTAAACCCGTGTGTGGATTCAGCAGTCTGCAAACACTTTCTCTGCAGAGTCCCAAAACAGGCGTTTTCAGCCCATTACCGGCATATGGAAGAAACAGCAGTAAGCACAGGGAAATATCTGCTTCTAAATCCAAAACGCAGCTATCTAACAGAACGGTTGTCAATGTGTGCACTCAACTTCCAGAGTTAAACCCGTGTGTGGATTCAGCAGTCTGCAAACACTTTCTCTGCAGAGTCCCAAAACAGGCGTTTTCAGCCCATTACCGGCATATGGAAGAAACGGCAGTAAGCACAGGGAAATATCTGCTTCTAAATCCAAAACGCAGCTATCTAACAGAACGGTTGTCAATGTGTGCACTCAACTTCCAGAGTTAAACCCGTGTGTGGATTCAGCAGTCTGCAAACACTTTCTCTGCAGAGTCCCAAAACAGGCGTTTTCAGCCCATTACCGGCATATGGAAGAAACAGCAGTAAGCACAGGGAAATATCTGCTTCTAAATCCAAAACGCAGCTATCTAACAGAACGGTTGTCAATGTGTGCACTCAACTTCCAGAGTTAAACCCGTGTGTGGATTCAGCAGTCTGCAAACACTTTCTCTGCAGAGTCCCAAAACAGGCGTTTTCAGCCCATTACCGGCATATGGAAGAAACAGCAGTAAGCACAGGGAAATATCTGCTTCTAAATCCAAAACGCAGCTATCTAACAGAACGGTTGTCAATGTGTGCACTCAACTTCCAGAGTTAAACCAGTGTGTGGATTCAGCAGTCTGCAAACCCTTTCTCTGCAGAGTCCCAAAACAGGCGTTTTCAGCCCATTACCCGCATATGGAAGAAACAGCAGTAAGCACAGGGAAATATCTGCTTCTAAATCCAAAACGCAGCTATCTAACAGAACGGTTGTCAATGTGTGCACTCAACTTCCAGAGTTAAACCGGTGTGTGGATTCAGCAGTCTGCAAACACTTTCTCTGCAGAGTCCCAAAACTGGCGTTTTCAGCCCATTACCGGCATATGGAAGAAACAGCAGTAAGCACAGGGAAATATCTGCTTCTAAATCCAAAACGCAGCTATCTAACAGAACGGTTGTCAATGTGTGCACTCAACTTCCAGAGTTAAACCCGTGTGTGGATTCAGCAGTCTGCAAACCCTTTCTCTGCAGAGTCCCAAAACAGGCGTTTTCAGCCCATTACCGGCATATGGAAGAAACAGCAGTAAGCACAGGGAAATATCTGCTTCTAAATCCAAAACGCAGCTATGTAACAGAACGGTTGTCAATGTGTGCACTCAACTTCCAGAGTTAAACCCGTGTGTGGATTCAGCAGTCTGCAAACACTTTCTCTGCAGAGTCAAAAACAGGCGTTTTCAGCCCATTACCGGCATATGGAAGAAACAGCAGTAAGCACAGGGAAATATCTGCTTCTAAATCCAAAACGCAGCTATCTAACAGAACGGTTGTCAATGTGTGCACTCAACTTCCAGAGTTAAACCGGTGTGTGGATTCAGCAGTCTGCAAACACTTTGTCTGCAGAGTCCCAAAACAGGCGTTTTCAGCCCTTTACCGGCATATGGAAGAAACAGCAGTAAGCACAGGGAAATATCTGCTTCTAAATCCAAAACGCAGCTATCTAACAGAACGGTTGTCAATGTGTGCACTCAACTTCCAGAGTTAAACCCGTGTGTGGATTCAGCAGTCTGCAAACACTTTCTCTGCAGAGTCCCAAAACAGGCGTTTTCAGCCCATTACCGGCATATGGAAGA
Organism: Aotus nancymaae; assembly: GCF_030222135.1. Taxonomy (NCBI): domain Eukaryota; kingdom Metazoa; phylum Chordata; class Mammalia; order Primates; family Aotidae; genus Aotus; species Aotus nancymaae. The sequence goes on along the minus strand of NW_026988941.1, from coordinate 336,527 downwards.
AACAGCAGTAAGCACAGGGAAATATCTGCTTCTAAATCCAAAACGCAGCTATCTAACAGAACGGTTGTCAATGTGTGCACTCAACTTCCAGAGTTAAACCCGTGTGTGGATTCAGCAGTCTGCAAACACTTTCTCTGCAGAGTCCCAAAACAGGCGTTTTCAGCCCATTACCGGCATATGGAAGAAACAGCAGTAAGCACAGGGAAATATCTGCTTCTAAATCCAAAACGCAGCTATCTAACAGAACGGTTGTCAATGTGTGCACTCAACTTCCAGAGTTAAACCCGTGTGTGGATTCAGCAGTCTGCAAACACTTTCTCTGCAGAGTCCCAAAACAGGCGTTTTCAGCCCATTACCGGCATATGGAAGAAACAGCAGTAAGCACAGGGAAATATCTGCTTCTAAATCCAAAACGCAGCTATCTAACAGAACGGTTGTCAATGTGTGCACTCAACTTCCAGAGTTAAACCCGTGTGTGGATTCAGCAGACTGCAAACACTTTCTCTGCAGAGTTCCAAAACAGGCGTTTTCAGCCCATTACCGGCATATGGAAGAAATAGCGGTAAGCATAGGGAAATATCTGCTTCTAAATCCAAAACGCAGCTATCTAACAGAACGGTTGTCAACGTGTGCACTCAACTTCCAGAGTTAAACCCGTGTGTGGATTCAGCAGTCTGCAAACACTTTCTCTGCAGAGTCCCAAAACAGGCGTTTTCAGCCCATTACCGGCATATGGAAGAAACAGCAGTAAGCACAGGGAAATATCTGCTTCTAAATCCAAAACGCAGCTATCTAACAGAACGGTTGTCAATGTGTGCACTCAACTTCCAGAGTTAAACCCGTGTGTGGATTCAGCAGTCTGCAAACACTTTCTCTGCAGAGTCCCAAAACAGGCGTTTTCAGCCCATTACCGGCATATGGAAGAAACGGCAGTAAGCACAGGGAAATATCTGCTTCTAAATCCAAAACGCAGCTATCTAACAGAACGGTTGTCAATGTGTGCACTCAACTTCCAGAGTTAAACCCGTGTGTGGATTCAGCAGTCTGCAAACACTTTCTCTGCAGAGTCCCAAAACAGGCGTTTTCAGCCCATTACCGGCATATGGAAGAAACAGCAGTAAGCACAGGGAAATATCTGCTTCTAAATCCAAAACGCAGCTATCTAACAGAACGGTTGTCAATGTGTGCACTCTACTTCCAGAGTTAAACCCGTGTGTGGATTCAGCAGTCTGCAAACCCTTTCTCTGCAGAGTCCCAAAACAGGCGTTTTCAGCCCATTACCGGCATATGGAAGAAACAGCAGTAAGCACAGGGAAATATCTGCTTCTAAATCCAAAACGCAGCTATCTAACAGAACGGTTGTCAATGTGTGCACTCAACTTCCAGAGTTAAACCAGTGTGTGGATTCAGCAGTCTGCAAACCCTTTCTCTGCAGAGTCCCAAAACAGGCGTTTTCAGCCCATTACCCGCATATGGAAGAAACAGCAGTAAGCACAGGGAAATATCTGCTTCTAAATCCAAAACGCAGCTATCTAACAGAACGGTTGTCAATGTGTGCACTCAACTTCCAGAGTTAAACCCGTGTGTGGATTCAGCAGTCTGCAAACACTTTCTCTGCAGAGTCCCAAAACAGGCGTTTTCAGCCCATTACCGGCATATGGAAGAAACAGCAGTAAGCACAGGGAAATATCTGCTTCTAAATCCAAAACGCAGCTATCTAACAGAACGGTTGTCAATGTGTGCACTCAACTTCCAGAGTTAAACCCGTGTGTGGATTCAGCAGTCTGCAAACACTTTCTCTGCAGAGTCAAAAACAGGCGTTTTCAGCCCATTACCGGCATATGGAAGAAACAGCAGTAAGCACAGGGAAATATCTGCTTCTAAATCCAAAACGCAGCTATCTAACAGAACGGTTGTCAATGTGTGCACTCAACTTCCAGAGTTAAACCGGTGTGTGGATTCAGCAGTCTGCAAACACTTTGTCTGCAGAGTCCCAAAACAGGCGTTTTCAGCCCTTTACCGGCATATGGAAGAAACAGCAGTAAGCACAGGGAAATATCTGCTTCTAAATCCAAAACGCAGCTATCTAACAGAACGGTTGTCAATGTGTGCACTCAACTTCCAGAGTTAAACCCGTGTGTGGATTCAGCAGTCTGCAAACACTTTCTCTGCAGAGTCCCAAAACAGGCGTTTTCAGCCCATTACCGGCATATGGAAGAAACAGCAGTAAGCACAGGGAAATATCTGCTTCTAAATCCAAAACGCAGCTATCTAACAGAACGGTTGTCAATGTGTGCACTCAACTTCCAGAGTTAAACCGGTGTGTGGATTCAGCAGTCTGCAAACACTTTGTCTGCAGAGTCCCAAAACAGGCGTTTTCAGCCCTTTACCGGCATATGGAAGAAACAGCAGTAAGCACAGGGAAATATCTGCTTCTAAATCCAAAACGCAGCTATCTAACAGAACGGTTGTCAATGTGTGCACTCAACTTCCAGAGTTAAACCCGTGTGTGGATTCAGCAGTCTGCAAACACTTTCTCTGCAGAGTCCCAAAACAGGCGTTTTCAGCCCATTACCGGCATATGGAAGAAACAGCAGTAAGCACAGGGAAATATCTGCTTCTAAATCCAAAACGCAGCTATCTAACAGAACGGTTGTCAATGTGTGCACTCAACTTCCAGAGTTAAACCCGTGTGTGGATTCAGCAGTCTGCAAACACTTTCTCTGCAGAGTCCCAAAACAGGCGTTTTCAGCCCATTACCGGCATATGGAAGAAACAGCAGTAAGCACAGGGAAATATCTGCTTCTAAATCCAAAACGCAGCTATCTAACAGAACGGTTGTCAATGTGTGCACTCAACTTCCAGAGTTAAACCCGTGTGTGGATTCAGCAGTCTGCAAACACTTTCTCTGCAGAGTCCCAAAACAGGCGTTTTCAGCCCATTACCGGCATATGGAAGAAACAGCAGTAAGCACAGGGAAATATCTGCTTCTAAATCCAAAACGCAGCTATCTAACAGAACGGTTGTCAATGTGTGCACTCAACTTCCAGAGTTAAACCCGTGTGTGGATTCAGCAGACTGCAAACACTTTCTCTGCAGAGTTCCAAAACAGGCGTTTTCAGCCCATTACCGGCATATGGAAGAAATAGCGGTAAGCATAGGGAAATATCTGCTTCTAAATCCAAAACGCAGCTATCTAACAGAACGGTTGTCAACGTGTGCACTCAACTTCCAGAGTTAAACCCGTGTGTGGATTCAGCAGTCTGCAAACACTTTCTCTGCAGAGTCCCAAAACAGGCGTTTTCAGCCCATTACCGGCATATGGAAGAAACAGCAGTAAGCACAGGGAAATATCTGCTTCTAAATCCAAAACGCAGCTATCTAACAGAACGGTTGTCAATGTGTGCACTCAACTTCCAGAGTTAAACCCGTGTGTGGATTCAGCAGTCTGCAAACACTTTCTCTGCAGAGTCCCAAAACAGGCGTTTTCAGCCCATTACCGGCATATGGAAGAAACGGCAGTAAGCACAGGGAAATATCTGCTTCTAAATCCAAAACGCAGCTATCTAACAGAACGGTTGTCAATGTGTGCACTCAACTTCCAGAGTTAAACCCGTGTGTGGATTCAGCAGTCTGCAAACACTTTCTCTGCAGAGTCCCAAAACAGGCGTTTTCAGCCCATTACCGGCATATGGAATAAACAGCAGTAAGCACAGGGAAATATCTGCTTCTAAATCCAAAACGCAGCTATCTAACAGAACGGTTGTCAATGTGTGCACTCTACTTCCAGAGTTAAACCCGTGTGTGGATTCAGCAGTCTGCAAACCCTATCTCTGCAGAGTCCCAAAACAGACGTTTTCAGCCCATTACCGGCATATGGAAGAAACAGCAGTAAGCACAGGGAAATATCTGCTTCTAAATCCAAAACGCAGCTATCTAACAGAACGGTTGTCAATGTGTGCACTCAACTTCCAGAGTTAAACCAGTGTGTGGATTCAGCAGTCTGCAAACCCTTTCTCTGCAGAGTCCCAAAACAGGCGTTTTCAGCCCATTACCCGCATATGGAAGAAACAGCAGTAAGCACAGGGAAATATCTGCTTCTAAATCCAAAACGCAGCTATCTAACAGAACGGTTGTCAATGTGTGCACTCAACTTCCAGAGTTAAACCCGTGTGTGGATTCAGCAGTCTGCAAACACTTTCTCTGCAGAGTCCCAAAACAGGCGTTTTCAGCCCATTACCGGCATATGGAAGAAACAGCAGTAAGCACAGGGAAATATCTGCTTCTAAATCCAAAACGCAGCTATCTAACAGAACGGTTGTCAATGTGTGCACTCAACTTCCAGAGTTAAACCCGTGTGTGGATTCAGCAGTCTGCAAACACTTTCTCTGCAGAGTCAAAAACAGGCGTTTTCAGCCCATTACCGGCATATGGAAGAAACAGCAGTAAGCACAGGGAAATATCTGCTTCTAAATCCAAAACGCAGCTATCTAACAGAACGGTTGTCAATGTGTGCACTCAACTTCCAGAGTTAAACCGGTGTGTGGATTCAGCAGTCTGCAAACACTTTGTCTGCAGAGTCCCAAAACAGGCGTTTTCAGCCCTTTACCGGCATATGGAAGAAACAGCAGTAAGCACAGGGAAATATCTGCTTCTAAATCCAAAACGCAGCTATCTAACAGAACGGTTGTCAATGTGTGCACTCAACTTCCAGAGTTAAACCCGTGTGTGGATTCAGCAGTCTGCAAACACTTTCTCTGCAGAGTCCCAAAACAGGCGTTTTCAGCCCATTACCGGCATATGGAAGAAACAGCAGTAAGCACAGGGAAATATCTGCTTCTAAATCCAAAACGCAGCTATCTAACAGAACGGTTGTCAATGTGTGCACTCAACTTCCAGAGTTAAACCCGTGTGTGGATTCAGCAGTCTGCAAACACTTTCTCTGCAGAGTCCCAAAACAGGCGTTTTCAGCCCATTACCGGCATATGGAAGAAACAGCAGTAAGCACAGGGAAATATCTGCTTCTAAATCCAAAACGCAGCTATCTAACAGAACGGTTGTCAATGTGTGCACTCAACTTCCAGAGTTAAACCCGTGTGTGGATTCAGCAGACTGCAAACACTTTCTCTGCAGAGTTCCAAAACAGGCGTTTTCAGCCCATTACCGGCATATGGAAGAAATAGCGGTAAGCATAGGGAAATATCTGCTTCTAAATCCAAAACGCAGCTATCTAACAGAACGGTTGTCAACGTGTGCACTCAACTTCCAGAGTTAAACCCGTGTGTGGATTCAGCAGTCTGCAAACACTTTCTCTGCAGAGTCCCAAAACAGGCGTTTTCAGCCCATTACCGGCATATGGAAGAAACAGCAGTAAGCACAGGGAAATATCTGCTTCTAAATCCAAAACGCAGCTATCTAACAGAACGGTTGTCAATGTGTGCACTCAACTTCCAGAGTTAAACCCGTGTGTGGATTCAGCAGTCTGCAAACACTTTCTCTGCAGAGTCCCAAAACAGGCGTTTTCAGCCCATTACCGGCATATGGAAGAAACGGCAGTAAGCACAGGGAAATATCTGCTTCTAAATCCAAAACGCAGCTATCTAACAGAACGGTTGTCAATGTGTGCACTCAACTTCCAGAGTTAAACCCGTGTGTGGATTCAGCAGTCTGCAAACCCTTTCTCTGCAGAGTCCCAAAACAGGCGTTTTCAGCCCATTACCCGCATATGGAAGAAACAGCAGTAAGCACAGGGAAATATCTGCTTCTAAATCCAAAACGCAGCTATCTAACAGAACGGTTGTCAATGTGTGCACTCAACTTCCAGAGTTAAACCAGTGTGTGGATTCAGCAGTCTGCAAACCCTTTCTCTGCAGAGTCCCAATACAGGCGTTTTCAGCCCTTTACCGGCATATGGAAGAAACAGCAGTAAGCACAGGGAAATATCTGCTTCTAAATCCAAAACGCAGCTATCTAACAGAACGGTTGTCAATGTGTGCACTCAACTTCCAGAGTTAAACCCGTGTGTGGATTCAGCAGTCTGCAAACACTTTCTCTGCAGAGTCCCAAAACAGGCGTTTTCAGCCCATTACCGGCATATGGAAGAAACAGCAGTAAGCACAGGGAAATATCTGCTTCTAAATCCAAAACGCAGCTATCTAACAGAACGGTTGTCAATGTGTGCACTCAACTTCCAGAGTTAAACCGGTGTGTGGATTCAGCAGTCTGCAAACACTTTCTCTGCAGAGTCCCAAAACAGGCGTTTTCAGCCCATTACCGGCATATGGAAGAAACAGCAGTAAGCACAGGGAAATATCTGCTTCTAAATCCAAAACGCAGCTATCTAACAGAACGGTTGTCAATGTGTGCACTCAACTTCCAGAGTTAAACCCGTGTGTGGATTCAGCAGTCTGCAAACACTTTCTCTGCAGAGTCCCAAAACAGGCGTTTTCAGCCCATTACCGGCATATGGAAGAAACAGCAGTAAGCACAGGGAAATATCTGCTTCTAATCCAAAACGCAGCTATCTAACAGAACGGTTGTCAATGTGTGCACTCAACTTCCAGAGTTAAACCCGTGTGTGGATTCAGCAGTATGCAAACACTTCCTCTGCAGAGTCCCAAAACAGGCGTTTTCTGCCCATTACCGGCATATGGAAGAAACGGCAGTAAGCACAGGGAAATATCTGCTTCTAAATCCAAAACGCAGCTATCTAACAGAACGGTTGTCAATGTGTGCACTCAACTTCCAGAGTTAAACCAGTGTGTGGATTCAGCAGTCTGCAAACCCTTTCTCTGCAGAGTCCCAATACAGGCGTTTTCAGCCCTTTACCGGCATATGGAAGAAACAGCAGTAAGCACAGGGAAATATCTGCTTCTAAATCCAAAACGCAGCTATCTAACAGAACGGTTGTCAATGTGTGCACTCAACTTCCAGAGTTAAACCCGTGTGTGGATTCAGCAGTCTGCAAACACTTTCTCTGCAGAGTCCCAAAACAGGCGTTTTCAGCCCATTACCGGCATATGGAAGAAACAGCAGTAAGCACAGGGAAATATCTGCTTCTAAATCCAAAACGCAGCTATCTAACAGAACGGTTGTCAATGTGTGCACTCAACTTCCAGAGTTAAACCCGTGTGTGGATTCAGCAGTCTGCAAACACTTTCTCTGCAGAGTCCCAAAACAGGCGTTTTCAGCCCATTACTGGCATATGGAAGAAACAGCAGTAAGCACAGGGAAATATCTGCTTCTAAATCCAAAACGCAGCTATCTAACAGAACGGTTGTCAATGTGTGCACTCAACTTCCAGAGTTAAACCCGTGTGTGGATTCAGCAGTCTGCAAACACTTTCTCTGCAGAGTCCCAAAACAGGCGTTTTCAGCCCATTACCGGCATATGGAAGAAACAGCAGTAAGCACAGGGAAATATCTGCTTCTAAATCCAAAACGCAGCTATCTAACAGAACGGTTGTCAATGTGTGCACTCAACTTCCAGAGTTAAACCCGTGTGTGGATTCAGCAGTCTGCAAACACTTTCTCTGCAGAGTCCCAAAACAGGCGTTTTCAGCCCATTACCGGCATATGGAAGAAACAGCAGTAAGCACAGGGAAATATCTGCTTCTAATCCAAAACGCAGCTATCTAACAGAACGGTTGTCAATGTGTGCACTCAACTTCCAGAGTTAAACCCGTGTGTGGATTCAGCAGTATGCAAACACTTCCTCTGCAGAGTCCCAAAACAGGCGTTTTCTGCCCATTACCGGCATATGGAAGAAACGGCAGTAAGCACAGGGAAATATCTGCTTCTAAATCCAAAACGCAGCTATCTAACAGAACGGTTGTCAATGTGTGCACTCAACTTCCAGAGTTAAACCAGTGTGTGGATTCAGCAGTCTGCAAACCCTTTCTCTGCAGAGTCCCAATACAGGCGTTTTCAGCCCTTTACCGGCATATGGAAGAAACAGCAGTAAGCACAGGGAAATATCTGCTTCTAAATCCAAAACGCAGCTATCTAACAGAACGGTTGTCAATGTGTGCACTCAACTTCCAGAGTTAAACCCGTGTGTGGATTCAGCAGTCTGCAAACACTTTCTCTGCAGAGTCCCAAAACAGGCGTTTTCAGCCCATTACCGGCATATGGAAGAAACAGCAGTAAGCACAGGGAAATATCTGCTTCTAAATCCAAAACGCAGCTATCTAACAGAACGGTTGTCAATGTGTGCACTCAACTTCCAGAGTTAAACCAGTGTGTGGATTCAGCAGTCTGCAAACCCTTTCTCTGCAGAGTCAAAAACAGGCGTTTTCAGCCCATTACCGGCATATGGAAGAAACAGCAGTAAGCACAGGGAAATATCTGCTTCTAAATCCAAAACGCAGCTATCTAACAGAACGGTTGTCAATGTGTGCACTCAACTTCCAGAGTTAAACCGGTGTGTGGATTCAGCAGTCTGCAAACACTTTGTCTGCAGAGTCCCAAAACAGGCGTTTTCAGCCCTTTACCGGCATATGGAAGAAACAGCAGTAAGCACAGGGAAATATCTGCTTCTAAATCCAAAACGCAGCTATCTAACAGAACGGTTGTCAATGTGTGCACTCAACTTCCAGAGTTAAACCCGTGTGTGGATTCAGCAGTCTGCAAACACTTTCTCTGCAGAGTCCCAAAACAGGCGTTTTCAGCCCATTACCGGCATATGGAAGAAACAGCAGTAAGCACAGGGAAATATCTGCTTCTAAATCCAAAACGCAGCTATCTAACAGAACGGTTGTCAATGTGTGCACTCAACTTCCAGAGTTAAACCGGTGTGTGGATTCAGCAGTCTGCAAACACTTTGTCTGCAGAGTCCCAAAACAGGCGTTTTCAGCCCTTTACCGGCATATGGAAGAAACAGCAGTAAGCACAGGGAAATATCTGCTTCTAAATCCAAAACGCAGCTATCTAACAGAACGGTTGTCAATGTGTGCACTCAACTTCCAGAGTTAAACCCGTGTGTGGATTCAGCAGTCTGCAAACACTTTCTCTGCAGAGTCCCAAAACAGGCGTTTTCAGCCCATTACCGGCATATGGAAGAAACAGCAGTAAGCACAGGGAAATATCTGCTTCTAAATCCAAAACGCAGCTATCTAACAGAACGGTTGTCAATGTGTGCACTCAACTTCCAGAGTTAAACCCGTGTGTGGATTCAGCAGTCTGCAAACACTTTCTCTGCAGAGTCCCAAAACAGGCGTTTTCAGCCCATTACCGGCATATGGAAGAAACAGCAGTAAGCACAGGGAAATATCTGCTTCTAAATCCAAAACGCAGCTATCTAACAGAACGGTTGTCAATGTGTGCACTCAACTTCCAGAGTTAAACCCGTGTGTGGATTCAGCAGTCTGCAAACACTTTCTCTGCAGAGTCCCAAAACAGGCGTTTTCAGCCCATTACCGGCATATGGAAGAAACAGCAGTAAGCACAGGGAAATATCTGCTTCTAAATCCAAAACGCAGCTATCTAACAGAACGGTTGTCAATGTGTGCACTCAACTTCCAGAGTTAAACCCGTGTGTGGATTCAGCAGACTGCAAACACTTTCTCTGCAGAGTTCCAAAACAGGCGTTTTCAGCCCATTACCGGCATATGGAAGAAATAGCGGTAAGCATAGGGAAATATCTGCTTCTAAATCCAAAACGCAGCTATCTAACAGAACGGTTGTCAACGTGTGCACTCAACTTCCAGAGTTAAACCCGTGTGTGGATTCAGCAGTCTGCAAACACTTTCTCTGCAGAGTCCCAAAACAGGCGTTTTCAGCCCATTACCGGCATATGGAAGAAACAGCAGTAAGCACAGGGAAATATCTGCTTCTAAATCCAAAACGCAGCTATCTAACAGAACGGTTGTCAATGTGTGCACTCAACTTCCAGAGTTAAACCCGTGTGTGGATTCAGCAGTCTGCAAACACTTTCTCTGCAGAGTCCCAAAACAGGCGTTTTCAGCCCATTACCGGCATATGGAAGAAACGGCAGTAAGCACAGGGAAATATCTGCTTCTAAATCCAAAACGCAGCTATCTAACAGAACGGTTGTCAATGTGTGCACTCAACTTCCAGAGTTAAACCCGTGTGTGGATTCAGCAGTCTGCAAACACTTTCTCTGCAGAGTCCCAAAACAGGCGTTTTCAGCCCATTACCGGCATATGGAATAAACAGCAGTAAGCACAGGGAAATATCTGCTTCTAAATCCAAAACGCAGCTATCTAACAGAACGGTTGTCAATGTGTGCACTCTACTTCCAGAGTTAAACCCGTGTGTGGATTCAGCAGTCTGCAAACCCTATCTCTGCAGAGTCCCAAAACAGACGTTTTCAGCCCATTACCGGCATATGGAAGAAACAGCAGTAAGCACAGGGAAATATCTGCTTCTAAATCCAAAACGCAGCTATCTAACAGAACGGTTGTCAATGTGTGCACTCAACTTCCAGAGTTAAACCAGTGTGTGGATTCAGCAGTCTGCAAACCCTTTCTCTGCAGAGTCCCAAAACAGGCGTTTTCAGCCCATTACCCGCATATGGAAGAAACAGCAGTAAGCACAGGGAAATATCTGCTTCTAAATCCAAAACGCAGCTATCTAACAGAACGGTTGTCAATGTGTGCACTCAACTTCCAGAGTTAAACCCGTGTGTGGATTCAGCAGTCTGCAAACACTTTCTCTGCAGAGTCCCAAAACAGGCGTTTTCAGCCCATTACCGGCATATGGAAGAAACAGCAGTAAGCACAGGGAAATATCTGCTTCTAAATCCAAAACGCAGCTATCTAACAGAACGGTTGTCAATGTGTGCACTCAACTTCCAGAGTTAAACCCGTGTGTGGATTCAGCAGTCTGCAAACACTTTCTCTGCAGAGTCAAAAACAGGCGTTTTCAGCCCATTACCGGCATATGGAAGAAACAGCAGTAAGCACAGGGAAATATCTGCTTCTAAATCCAAAACGCAGCTATCTAACAGAACGGTTGTCAATGTGTGCACTCAACTTCCAGAGTTAAACCGGTGTGTGGATTCAGCAGTCTGCAAACACTTTGTCTGCAGAGTCCCAAAACAGGCGTTTTCAGCCCTTTACCGGCATATGGAAGAAACAGCAGTAAGCACAGGGAAATATCTGCTTCTAAATCCAAAACGCAGCTATCTAACAGAACGGTTGTCAATGTGTGCACTCAACTTCCAGAGTTAAACCCGTGTGTGGATTCAGCAGTCTGCAAACACTTTCTCTGCAGAGTCCCAAAACAGGCGTTTTCAGCCCATTACCGGCATATGGAAGAAACAGCAGTAAGCACAGGGAAATATCTGCTTCTAAATCCAAAACGCAGCTATCTAACAGAACGGTTGTCAATGTGTGCACTCAACTTCCAGAGTTAAACCCGTGTGTGGATTCAGCAGTCTGCAAACACTTTCTCTGCAGAGTCCCAAAACAGGCGTTTTCAGCCCATTACCGGCATATGGAAGAAACAGCAGTAAGCACAGGGAAATATCTGCTTCTAAATCCAAAACGCAGCTATCTAACAGAACGGTTGTCAATGTGTGCACTCAACTTCCAGAGTTAAACCCGTGTGTGGATTCAGCAGACTGCAAACACTTTCTCTGCAGAGTTCCAAAACAGGCGTTTTCAGCCCATTACAGGCATATGGAAGAAATAGCGGTAAGCATAGGGAAATATCTGCTTCTAAATCCAAAACGCAGCTATCTAACAGAACGGTTGTCAACGTGTGCACTCAACTTCCAGAGTTAAACCCGTGTGTGGATTCAGCAGTCTGCAAACACTTTCTCTGCAGAGTCCCAAAACAGGCGTTTTCAGCCCATTACCGGCATATGGAAGAAACAGCAGTAAGCACAGGGAAATATCTGCTTCTAAATCCAAAACGCAGCTATCTAACAGAACGGTTGTCAATGTGTGCACTCAACTTCCAGAGTTAAACCCGTGTGTGGATTCAGCAGTCTGCAAACACTTTCTCTGCAGAGTCCCAAAACAGGCGTTTTCAGCCCATTACCGGCATATGGAAGAAACGGCAGTAAGCACAGGGAAATATCTGCTTCTAAATCCAAAACGCAGCTATCTAACAGAACGGTTGTCAATGTGTGCACTCAACTTCCAGAGTTAAACCCGTGTGTGGATTCAGCAGTCTGCAAACACTTTCTCTGCAGAGTCAAAAACAGGCGTTTTCAGCCCATTACCGGCATATGGAAGAAACAGCAGTAAGCACAGGGAAATATCTGCTTCTAAATCCAAAACGCAGCTATCTAACAGAACGGTTGTCAATGTGTGCACTCAACTTCCAGAGTTAAACCGGTGTGTGGATTCAGCAGTCTGCAAACACTTTGTCTGCAGAGTCCCAAAACAGGCGTTTTCAGCCCTTTACCGGCATATGGAAGAAACAGCAGTAAGCACAGGGAAATATCTGCTTCTAAATCCAAAACGCAGCTATCTAACAGAACGGTTGTCAATGTGTGCACTCAACTTCCAGAGTTAAACCCGTGTGTGGATTCAGCAGTCTGCAAACACTTTCTCTGCAGAGTCCCAAAACAGGCGTTTTCAGCCCATTACCGGCATATGGAAGAAACAGCAGTAAGCACAGGGAAATATCTGCTTCTAAATCCAAAACGCAGCTATCTAACAGAACGGTTGTCAATGTGTGCACTCAACTTCCAGAGTTAAACCCGTGTGTGGATTCAGCAGTCTGCAAACACTTTCTCTGCAGAGTCCCAAAACAGGCGTTTTCAGCCCATTACCGGCATATGGAAGAAACAGCAGTAAGCACAGGGAAATATCTGCTTCTAAATCCAAAACGCAGCTATCTAACAGAACGGTTGTCAATGTGTGCACTCAACTTCCAGAGTTAAACCCGTGTGTGGATTCAGCAGACTGCAAACACTTTCTCTGCAGAGTTCCAAAACAGGCGTTTTCAGCCCATTACCGGCATATGGAAGAAATAGCGGTAAGCATAGGGAAATATCTGCTTCTAAATCCAAAACGCAGCTATCTAACAGAACGGTTGTCAACGTGTGCACTCAACTTCCAGAGTTAAACCCGTGTGTGGATTCAGCAGTCTGCAAACACTTTCTCTGCAGAGTCCCAAAACAGGCGTTTTCAGCCCATTACCGGCATATGGAAGAAACAGCAGTAAGCACAGGGAAATATCTGCTTCTAAATCCAAAACGCAGCTATCTAACAGAACGGTTGTCAATGTGTGCACTCAACTTCCAGAGTTAAACCCGTGTGTGGATTCAGCAGTCTGCAAACACTTTCTCTGCAGAGTCCCAAAACAGGCGTTTTCAGCCCATTACCGGCATATGGAAGAAACGGCAGTAAGCACAGGGAAATATCTGCTTCTAAATCCAAAACGCAGCTATCTAACAGAACGGTTGTCAATGTGTGCACTCAACTTCCAGAGTTAAACCCGTGTGTGGATTCAGCAGTCTGCAAACCCTTTCTCTGCAGAGTGCCAAAACAGGGGTTTTCAGCCCATTACCGGCATATGGAAGAAACAGCAGTAAGCACAGGGAAATATCTGCTTCTAAATCCAAAACGCAGCTATCTAACAGAACGGTTGTCAATGTGTGCACTCAACTTCCAGAGTTAAACCCGTGTGTGGATTCAGCAGTCTGCAAACCCTTTCTCTGCAGAGTCCCAAAACAGGCGTTTTCAGCCCATTACCGGCATATGGAAGAAACAGCAGTAAGCACAGGGAAATATCTGCTTCTAAATCCAAAACGCAGCTATCTAACAGAACGGTTGTCAATGTGTGCACTCAACTTCCAGAGTTAAACCAGTGTGTGGATTCAGCAGTCTGCAAACCCTTTCTCTGCAGAGTCCCAAAACAGGCGTTTTCAGCCCATTACCCGCATATGGAAGAAACAGCAGTAAGCACAGGGAAATATCTGCTTCTAAATCCAAAACGCAGCTATCTAACAGAACGGTTGTCAATGTGTGCACTCAACTTCCAGAGTTAAACCCGTGTGTGGATTCAGCAGTCTGCAAACACTTTCTCTGCAGAGTCCCAAAACAGGCGTTTTCAGCCCATTACCGGCATATGGAAGAAACAGCAGTAAGCACAGGGAAATATCTGCTTCTAAATCCAAAACGCAGCTATCTAACAGAACGGTTGTCAATGTGTGCACTCAACTTCCAGAGTTAAACCAGTGTGTGGATTCAGCAGTCTGCAAACCCTTTCTCTGCAGAGTCCCAAAACACGCGTTTTCAGCCCATTACCGGCATATGGAAGAAACAGCAGTAAGCACAGGGAAATATCTGCTTCTAAATCCAAAACGCAGCTATCTAACAGAACGGTTGTCAATGTGTGCACTCAACTTCCAGAGTTAAACCGGTGTGTGGATTCAGCAGTCTGCAAACACTTTCTCTGCAGAGTCCCAAAACAGGCGTTTTCAGCCCATTACCGGCATATGGAAGAAACAGCAGTAAGCACAGGGAAATATCTGCTTCTAAATCCAAAACGCAGCTATCTAACAGAACGGTTGTCAATGTGTGCACTCAACTTCCAGAGTTAAACCCGTGTGTGGATTCAGCAGTCTGCAAACCCTTTCTCTGCAGAGTCCCAAAACAGGCGTTTTCAGCCCTTTACCGGCATATGGAAGAAACAGCAGTAAGCACAGGGAAATATCTGCTTCTAAATCCAAAACGCAGCTATCTAACAGAACGGTTGTCAATGTGTGCACTCAACTTCCAGAGTTAAACCCGTGTGTGGATTCAGCAGTCTGCAAACACTTTCTCTGCAGAGTCAAAAACAGGCGTTTTCAGCCCATTACCGGCATATGGAAGAAACAGCAGTAAGCACAGGGAAATATCTGCTTCTAAATCCAAAACGCAGCTATCTAACAGAACGGTTGTCAATGTGTGCACTCAACTTCCAGAGTTAAACCCGTGTGTGGATTCAGCAGTCTGCAAACACTTTGTCTGCAGAGTCCCAAAACAGGCGTTTTCAGCCCTTTACCGGCATATGGAAGAAACAGCAGTAAGCACAGGGAAATATCTGCTTCTAAATCCAAAACGCAGCTATCTAACAGAACGGTTGTCAATGTGTGCACTCAACTTCCAGAGTTAAACCAGTGTGTGGATTCAGCAGTCTGCAAACCCTTTCTCTGCAGAGTCCCAAAACAGGCGTTTTCAGCCCTTTACCGGCATATGGAAGAAACAGCAGTAAGCACAGGGAAATATCTGCTTCTAAATCCAAAACGCAGCTATCTAACAGAACGGTTGTCAATGTGTGCACTCAACTTCCAGAGTTAAACCCGTGTGTGGATTCAGCAGTCTGCAAACACTTTCTCTGCAGAGTCCCAAAACAGGCGTTTTCAGCCCATTACCGGCATATGGAAGAAACAGCAGTAAGCACAGGGAAATAATCTGCTTCTAAATCCAAAACACAGCTATCTAACAGAACGGTTGTCAATGTGTGCACTCAACTTCCAGAGTTAAACCCGTGTGTGGATTCAGCAGACTGCAAACACTTTCTCTGCAGAGTTCCAAAACAGGCGTTTTCAGCCCATTACCGGCATATGGAAGAAATAGCAGTAAGCATAGGGAAATATCTGCTTCTAAATCCAAAACGCAGCTATCTAACAGAACGGTTGTCAATGTGTGCACTCAACTTCCAGAGTTAAACCCGTGTGTGGATTCAGCAGTCTGCAAACACTTTCTCTGCAGAGTCCCAAAACAGGCGTTTTCAGCCCATTACCGGCATATGGAAGAAACAGCAGTAAGCACAGGGAAATATCTGCTTCTAAATCCAAAACGCAGCTATCTAACAGAACGGTTGTCAATGTGTGCACTCAACTTCCAGAGTTAAACCCGTGTGTGGATTCAGCAGTCTGCAAACACTTTCTCTGCAGAGTCCCAAAACAGGCGTTTTCAGCCCATTACCGGCATATGGAAGAAACGGCAGTAAGCACAGGGAAATATCTGCTTCTAAATCCAAAACGCAGCTATCTAACAGAACGGTTGTCAATGTGTGCACTCAACTTCCAGAGTTAAACCCGTGTGTGGATTCAGCAGTCTGCAAACACTTTCTCTGCAGAGTCCCCAAACAGGCGTTTTCAGCCCATTACCGGCATATGGAAGAAACAGCAGTAAGCACAGGGAAATATCTGCTTCTAAATCCAAAACGCAGCTATCTAACAGAACGGTTGTCAATGTGTGCACTCAACTTCCAGAGTTAAACCCGTGTGTGGATTCAGCAGTCTGCAAACACTTTCTGTGCAGAGTCTCAAAACAGGCCTTTCCGGCCCGGTACCGGCATATATAAGAAAGAGCATTAAGACTGCGTCTAAAACTCAGAAGAAACGTTTCTTTCAAACTGCTCGGCCTTGTGTTCTTTGGCCTAAGGGAGTTCAATCTATGTTTAGATTCAGCGAGATAGAAACACGTTTATTCTAGGAGCTGTCTTTGGGTATTCCAGATTGAATGGGAGTATATGCTGTAAAGAGAAATATCTGTTTCTAAAACCAAAATGGATCTATCTAGCAGAGTGGTTGTGAATGTGTGCCTTCGGCTTAAAGAGGTAAACTGCTCTTCTCATGCAGCACTTTAGAAACCCTTTATATGCAAATACAGACCTTTCCAGCAAAACACCAGCCTATAGGAAATAGCAGTAAGACTGCATCTTTAACATGGAAGAAACTGTTTTCAAACTGCTCTGCTGTGTGTTCATTCATATAAGAGACTTGAATATATGTTCAGATTCAGCTAGTTAGCAACACGTTTCTTCCAGGAGCTGTGTTTGCCTATTCCAGAGTATACTGGAGTATAAGATGTAAAGACAAATGTCTCGTTCCAAAAGAAAAACGGATGATCTAATGGAATGGTTGTCAATGTGTGCATTCAACTTACTGAGCTAAACTGCTGTTTGTATGCAGCAGTTTAGAAAACATTTCTGTGTAGATTCTCAAACAGACATTTCCAGCAAAATACCGGCCTATAAGAAATAGCAGTAAGACTGCGTCTAAAACTCAGAGGGAACGTTTCTTTCAAACTGCTCTGCAGTGTGTTCGTTCACCAAAGGTCGTTGAATCTATGTTTGGATTCAGCGAGTTTGAAACACGTTTATTCTAGGAGCTGCATTTCGATATTCCAGAGTGTATGGGAGTAAATGCTGTAAAGAGAAATATCTGTTTCTAAAAGCAAAGCGGAGCTATCTAACAGAATGGTTGTGAATGTGTGCATTCAACTTAAAGGGTTAATCTGCTCTTCTTAGGCAGCAGTTTAGAAACCCTTTATATGCAAATTCTAAAATCAACATTTGCAGCAAAACACCAGCCTAAAAGAAGTAGCAGTAAGACTGCATCTAAAACATAGAAGAAACGTTTTCTTCAAAATTCTCTGCTCTGTGTTCATTCACCTAAGAGTCTTGAGTATATATTCAGATTCAGCGAGTAAGAAACACGTTTCTTCCAGGAGCTGCATTTGCATATTCCAGAGTGTACTGGAGTATAAGGTTTAAAGTGAAATATCTGGTTCTAAAACAAACACGGAGCCATCTAACAGAATGGTTGTCACTGTGTGCATTCAGCTTATTGAGATAAACTGTTGTTTCTATGCAGCAGTTTAGAAAAGATTTTTGTGCAGATTCTAAAACAGACATTCCCAGCAAAATACCGGCCTCTAAGAAATAGCAATAAGACTGCGTCTAAAACTCAAATAAAACGTTTCTTTCAAACTGCTGTGCTGTGTGTTCGTTCACCTAAGGGAGTTGAATCTATGTTTAGATTCAACGACTTAGAAACACGTCTATTCTGGGAGCTGCGTTTGGCTATTCCAGAATGAATGGGAGTATATGCTGTAACTAGAAACACAGGCTTCTAAAACCAAAACGGAGCTAGCTAACAGAATGATTGTGAATGAGGGCATTCAACTTAACGAATTAAACTGCTCCACTTAAGCAGCAGTTTACAAACCATTTATATGGAAATTCTAAAACCAACATTTCCAGGAAAACACCAGGCTAAAAGCAATAGCAGTTAACAGTGCATCTATAACATGGAAGAAATGTTTTTTTCAAACTCCTCTGCTGTGTGTTCATTCACCTAAGAGACTTCAATATATGCACAGATTCAGCGAGTTACAAACACGTTTCTTCCAGGAGCTGCGTATGCATATATCAGAGTGTACTGGGGTACAAGATGTAAAGAGAAATATCTGATTATACTTAGAAACCCGTTTCTATTAGGAGCTGCGTTTGGCTATTCCAGAGTGAATGAGAGTATATGCTGTAAAGAGAAATAACTGCTTCTAAAACCAAAAGGCAGCTATCTAACTGAATGGTTGTCAATGCGTGCACTCAACTTCCAGAGATAAACCGGAGTGTGGATTCAGCAGTCTGCAAACACTTTCTCTGCAGAGTCCCAAAACAGGCGTTTTCAGCCCATTACCGGCATATGGAAGAAACAGCAGTAAGCACAGGGAAATATCTGCTTCTAAATCCAAAACGCAGCTATCTAACAGAACGGTTGTCAATGTGTGCACTCAACTTCCAGAGTTAAACCCGTGTGTGGATTCAGCAGTCTGCAAACACTTTCTCTGCAGAGTCCCAAAACAGGCGTTTTCAGCCCATTACCGGCATATGGAAGAAACAGCAGTAAGCACAGGGAAATATCTGCTTCTAAATCCAAAACGCAGCTATCTAACAGAACGGTTGTCAATGTGTGCACTCAACTTCCAGAGTTAAACCAGTGTGTGGATTCAGCAGTCTGCAAACCCTTTCTCTGCAGAGTCCCAAAACAGGCGTTTTCAGCCCTTTACCGGCATATGGAAGAAACAGCAGTAAGCACAGGGAAATATCTGCTTCTAAATCCAAAACGCAGCTATCTAACAGAACGGTTGTCAATGTGTGCACTCAACTTCCAGAGTTAAACCCGTGTGTGGATTCAGCAGTCTGCAAACACTTTCTCTGCAGAGTCCCAAAACAGGCGTTTTCAGCCCATTACCGGCATATGGAAGAAACAGCAGTAAGCACAGGGAAATATCTGCTTCTAAATCCAAAACGCAGCTATCTAACAGAACGGTTGTCAATGTGTGCACTCAACTTCCAGAGTTAAACCCGTGTGTGGATTCAGCAGTCTGCAAACACTTTCTCTGCAGAGTCCCAAAACAGGCGTTTTCAGCCCATTACCGGCATATGGAAGAAACAGCAGTAAGCACAGGGAAATATCTGCTTCTAAATCCAAAACGCAGCTATCTAACAGAACGGTTGTCAATGTGTGCACTCAACTTCCAGAGTTAAACCCGTGTGTGGATTCAGCAGTCTGCAAACACTTTCTCTGCAGAGTCCCAAAACAGGCGTTTTCAGCCCATTACCGGCATATGGAAGAAACAGCAGTAAGCACAGGGAAATATCTGCTTCTAAATCCAAAACGCAGCTATCTAACAGAACGGTTGTCAATGTGTGCACTCAACTTCCAGAGTTAAACCAGTGTGTGGATTCCGCAGTCTGCAAACCCTTTCTCTGCAGAGTCCCAAAACAGGCGTTTTGAGCCCTTTACCGGCATATGGAAGAAACAGCAGTAAGCACAGGGAAATATCTGCTTCTAAATCCAAAACGCAGCTATCTAACAGAACGGTTGTCAATGTGTGCACTCAACTTCCAGAGTTAAACCCGTGTGTGGATTCAGCAGTCTGCAAACACTTTCTCTGCAGAGTCCCAAAACAGGCGTTTTCAGCCCATTACCGGCATATGGAAGAAACAGCAGTAAGCACAGGGAAATATCTGCTTCTAAATCCAAAACGCAGCTATCTAACAGAACGGTTGTCAATGTGTGCACTCAACTTCCAGAGTTAAACCCGTGTGTGGATTCAGCAGTCTGCAGAGACTTTCTCTGCAGAGTCCCAAAACAGGCGTTTTCAGCCCATTACCGGCATATGGAAGAAACAGCAGTAAGCACAGGGAAATATCTGCTTCTAAATCCAAAACGCAGCTATCTAACAGAACGGTTGTCAATGTGTGCACTCAACTTCCAGAGTTAAACCCGTGTGTGGATTCAGCAGTCTGCAGAGACTTTCTCTGCAGAGTCCCAAAACAGGCGTTTTCAGCCCATTACCGGCATAGGGAAGAAACAGCAGTAAGCACAGGGAAATATCTGCTTCTAAATCCAAAATGCAGCTCTCTAACAGAACGGTTGTCAATGTGTGCACTCAACTTCCAGAGTTAACCGGTGTGTGGATTCAGCAGTCTGCAAACACTTTCTCTGCAGAGTCCCAAAACAGGCGTTTTCAGCCCATTACCGGCATATGGAAGAAACAGCAGTAAGCACAGGGAAATATCTGCTTCTAAATCCAAAACGCAGCTATCTAACAGAACGGTTGTCAATGTGTGCACTCAACTTCCAGAGTTAAACCGGTGTGTGGATTTAGCAGTCTGCAAACCCTTTCTCTGCAGAGTCCCAAAACAGGCGTTTTCAGCCCTTTACCGGCATATGGAAGAAACAGCAGTAAGCACAGGGAAATATCTGCTTCTAAATCCAAAACGCAGCTATCTAACAGAACGGTTGTCAATGTGTGCACTCAACTTCCAGAGTTAAACCCGTGTGTGGATTCAGCAGTCTGCAAACACTTTCTCTGCAGAGTCCCAAAACAGGCGTTTTCAGCCCATTACCGGCATATGGAAGAAACAGCAGTAAGCACAGGGAAATATCTGCTTCTAAATCCAAAACGCAGCTATCTAACAGAACGGTTGTCAATGTGTGCACTCAGCTTCCAGAGTTAAACCCGTGTGTGGATTCAGCAGTCTGCAAACACTTTCTCTGCAGAGTCCCAAAACAGGCGTTTTCAGCCCATTGCCGGCATATGGAAGAAACGGCAGTAAGCACAGGGAAATATCTGCTTCTAAATCCAAAACGCAGCTATCTAACAGAACGGTTGTCAATGTGTGCACTCAACTTCCAGAGTTAAACCCGTGTGTGGATTCAGCAGTCTGCAAACACTTTCTCTGCAGAGTCCCCAAACAGGCGTTTTCAGCCCATTACCGGCATATGGAAGAAACAGCAGTAAGCACAGGGAAATATCTGCTTCTAAATCCAAAACGCAGCTATCTAACAGAACGGTTGTCAATGTGTGCACTCAACTTCCAGAGTTAAACCCGTGTGTGGATTCAGCAGTCTGCAAACACTTTCTGTGCAGAGTCTCAAAACAGGCCTTTCCGGCCCGGTACCGGCATATATAAGAAAGAGCATTAAGACTGCGTCTAAAACTCAGAAGAAACGTTTCTTTCAAACTGCTCGGCCTTGTGTTCTTTGGCCTAAGGGAGTTCAATCTATGTTTAGATTCAGCGAGATAGAAACACGTTTATTCTAGGAGCTGTCTTTGGGTATTCCAGATTGAATGGGAGTATATGCTGTAAAGAGAAATATCTGTTTCTAAAACCAAAATGGATCTATCTAGCAGAGTGGTTGTGAATGTGTGCCTTCGGCTTAAAGAGGTAAACTGCTCTTCTCATGCAGCACTTTAGAAACCCTTTATATGCAAATACAGACCTTTCCAGCAAAACACCAGCCTATAGGAAATAGCAGTAAGACTGCATCTTTAACATGGAAGAAACTGTTTTCAAACTGCTCTGCTGTGTGTTCATTCATATAAGAGACTTGAATATATGTTCAGATTCAGCTAGTTAGCAACACGTTTCTTCCAGGAGCTGTGTTTGCCTATTCCAGAGTATACTGGAGTATAAGATGTAAAGACAAATGTCTCGTTCCAAAAGAAAAACGGATGATCTAATGGAATGGTTGTCAATGTGTGCATTCAACTTACTGAGCTAAACTGCTGTTTGTATGCAGCAGTTTAGAAAACATTTCTGTGTAGATTCTCAAACAGACATTTCCAGCAAAATACCGGCCTATAAGAAATAGCAGTAAGACTGCGTCTAAAACTCAGAGGGAACGTTTCTTTCAAACTGCTCTGCAGTGTGTTCGTTCACCAAAGGTCGTTGAATCTATGTTTGGATTCAGCGAGTTTGAAACACGTTTATTCTAGGAGCTGCATTTCGATATTCCAGAGTGTATGGGAGTAAATGCTGTAAAGAGAAATATCTGTTTCTAAAAGCAAAGCGGAGCTATCTAACAGAATGGTTGTGAATGTGTGCATTCAACTTAAAGGGTTAATCTGCTCTTCTTAGGCAGCAGTTTAGAAACCCTTTATATGCAAATTCTAAAATCAACATTTGCAGCAAAACACCAGCCTAAAAGAAGTAGCAGTAAGACTGCATCTATAACATAGAAGAAACGTTTTCTTCAAAATTCTCTGCTCTGTGTTCATTCACCTAAGAGTCTTGAGTATATATTCAGATTCAGCGAGTAAGAAACACGTTTCTTCCAGGAGCTGCATTTGCATATTCCAGAGTGTACTGGAGTATAAGGTTTAAAGTGAAATATCTGGTTCTAAAACAAACACGGAGCCATCTAACAGAATGGTTGTCACTGTGTGCATTCAGCTTATTGAGATAAACTGTTGTTTCTATGCAGCAGTTTAGAAAAGATTTTTGTGCAGATTCTAAAACAGACATTCCCAGCAAAATACCGGCCTCTAAGAAATAGCAATAAGACTGCGTCTAAAACTCAAATAAAACGTTTCTTTCAAACTGCTGTGCTGTGTGTTCGTTCACCTAAGGGAGTTGAATCTATGTTTAGATTCAACGACTTAGAAACACGTCTATTCTGGGAGCTGCGTTTGGCTATTCCAGAATGAATGGGAGTATATGCTGTAACTAGAAACACAGGCTTCTAAAACCAAAACGGAGCTAGCTAACAGAATGATTGTGAATGAGGGCATTCAACTTAACGAATTAAACTGCTCCACTTAAGCAGCAGTTTACAAACCATTTATATGGAAATTCTAAAACCAACATTTCCAGGAAAACACCAGGCTAAAAGCAATAGCAGTTAACAGTGCATCTATAACATGGAAGAAATGTTTTTTTCAAACTCCTCTGCTGTGTGTTCATTCACCTAAGAGACTTCAATATATGCACAGATTCAGCGAGTTACAAACACGTTTCTTCCAGGAGCTGCGTATGCATATATCAGAGTGTACTGGGGTACAAGATGTAAAGAGAAATATCTGATTATACTTAGAAACCCGTTTCTATTAGGAGCTGCGTTTGGCTATTCCAGAGTGAATGAGAGTATATGCTGTAAAGAGAAATAACTGCTTCTAAAACCAAAAGGCAGCTATCTAACTGAATGGTTGTCAATGCGTGCACTCAACTTCCAGAGATAAACCGGAGTGTGGATTCAGCAGTCTGCAAACACTTTCTCTGCAGAGTCCCAAAACAGGCGTTTTCAGCCCATTACCGGCATATGGAAGAAACAGCAGTAAGCACAGGGAAATATCTGCTTCTAAATCCAAAACGCAGCTATCTAACAGAACGGTTGTCAATGTGTGCACTCAACTTCCAGAGTTAAACCCGTGTGTGGATTCAGCAGTCTGCAAACACTTTCTCTGCAGAGTCCCAAAACAGGCGTTTTCAGCCCATTACCGGCATATGGAAGAAACAGCAGTAAGCACAGGGAAATATCTGCTTCTAAATCCAAAACGCAGCTATCTAACAGAACGGTTGTCAATGTGTGCACTCAACTTCCAGAGTTAAACCAGTGTGTGGATTCAGCAGTCTGCAAACCCTTTCTCTGCAGAGTCCCAAAACAGGCGTTTTCAGCCCTTTACCGGCATATGGAAGAAACAGCAGTAAGCACAGGGAAATATCTGCTTCTAAATCCAAAACGCAGCTATCTAACAGAACGGTTGTCAATGTGTGCACTCAACTTCCAGAGTTAAACCCGTGTGTGGATTCAGCAGTCTGCAAACACTTTCTCTGCAGAGTCCCAAAACAGGCGTTTTCAGCCCATTACCGGCATATGGAAGAAACAGCAGTAAGCACAGGGAAATATCTGCTTCTAAATCCAAAACGCAGCTATCTAACAGAACGGTTGTCAATGTGTGCACTCAACTTCCAGAGTTAAACCCGTGTGTGGATTCAGCAGTCTGCAAACACTTTCTCTGCAGAGTCCCAAAACAGGCGTTTTCAGCCCATTACCGGCATATGGAAGAAACAGCAGTAAGCACAGGGAAATATCTGCTTCTAAATCCAAAACGCAGCTATCTAACAGAACGGTTGTCAATGTGTGCACTCAACTTCCAGAGTTAAACCCGTGTGTGGATTCAGCAGTCTGCAAACACTTTCTCTGCAGAGTCCCAAAACAGGCGTTTTCAGCCCATTACCGGCATATGGAAGAAACAGCAGTAAGCACAGGGAAATATCTGCTTCTAAATCCAAAACGCAGCTATCTAACAGAACGGTTGTCAATGTGTGCACTCAACTTCCAGAGTTAAACCAGTGTGTGGATTCCGCAGTCTGCAAACCCTTTCTCTGCAGAGTCCCAAAACAGGCGTTTTGAGCCCTTTACCGGCATATGGAAGAAACAGCAGTAAGCACAGGGAAATATCTGCTTCTAAATCCAAAACGCAGCTATCTAACAGAACGGTTGTCAATGTGTGCACTCAACTTCCAGAGTTAAACCCGTGTGTGGATTCAGCAGTCTGCAAACACTTTCTCTGCAGAGTCCCAAAACAGGCGTTTTCAGCCCATTACCGGCATATGGAAGAAACAGCAGTAAGCACAGGGAAATATCTGCTTCTAAATCCAAAACGCAGCTATCTAACAGAACGGTTGTCAATGTGTGCACTCAACTTCCAGAGTTAAACCCGTGTGTGGATTCAGCAGTCTGCAAACACTTCCTCTGCAGAGTCCCAAAACAGGCGTTTTCTGCCCATTGCCGGCATATGGAAGAAACGGCAGTAAGCACAGGGAAATATCTGCTTCTAAATCCAAAACGCAGCTATCTAACAGAACGGTTGTCAATGTGTGCACTCAACTTCCAGAGTTAAACCCGTGTGTGGATTCAGCAGTCTGCAAACACTTTCTCTGCAGAGTCCCAAAACAGGCGTTTTCAGCCCATTACCGGCATATGGAAGAAACAGCAGTAAGCACAGGGAAATATCTGCTTCTAAATCCAAAACGCAGCTATCTAACAGAACGGTTGTCAATGTGTGCACTCAACTTCCAGAGTTAAACCCGTGTGTGGATTCAGCAGTCTGCAAACACTTTCTCTGCAGAGTCCCAAAACAGGCGTTTTCAGCCCATTACCGGCATATGGAAGAAACAGCAGTAAGCACAGGGAAATATCTGCTTCTAAATCCAAAACGCAGCTATCTAACAGAACGGTTGTCAATGTGTGCACTCAACTTCCAGAGTTAAACCCGTGTGTGGATTCAGCAGTCTGCAAACACTTTCTCTGCAGAGTCCCAAAACAGGCGTTTTCAGCCCATTACCGGCATATGGAAGAAACAGCAGTAAGCACAGGGAAATATCTGCTTCTAAATCCAAAATGCAGCTCTCTAACAGAACGGTTGTCAATGTGTGCACTCAACTTCCAGAGTTAACCGGTGTGTGGATTCAGCAGTCTGCAAACACTTTCTCTGCAGAGTCCCAAAACAGGCGTTTTCAGCCCATTACCGGCATAGGGAAGAAACAGCAGTAAGCACAGGGAAATATCTGCTTCTAAATCCAAAACGCAGCTATCTAACAGAACGGTTGTCAATGTGTGCACTCAACTTCCAGAGTTAAACCGGTGTGTGGATTTAGCAGTCTGCAAACCCTTTCTCTGCAGAGTCCCAAAACAGGCGTTTTCAGCCCTTTACCGGCATATGGAAGAAACAGCAGTAAGCACAGGGAAATATCTGCTTCTAAATCCAAAACGCAGCTATCTAACAGAACGGTTGTCAATGTGTGCACTCAACATCCAGAGTTAAACCCGTGTGTGGATTCAGCAGTCTGCAAACACTTTCTCTGCAGAGTCCCAAAACAGGCGTTTTCAGCCCATTACCGGCATATGGAAGAAACAGCAGTAAGCACAGGGAAATATCTGCTTCTAAATCCAAAACGCAGCTATCTAACAGAACGGTTGTCAATGTGTGCACTCAACTTCCAGAGTTAAACCCGTGTGTGGATTCAGCAGTCTGCAAACACTTCCTCTGCAGAGTCCCAAAACAGGCGTTTTCTGCCCATTGCCGGCATATGGAAGAAACGGCAGTAAGCACAGGGAAATATCTGCTTCTAAATCCAAAACGCAGCTATCTAACAGAACGGTTGTCAATGTGTGCACTCAACTTCCAGAGTTAAACCCGTGTGTGGATTCAGCAGTCTGCAAACACTTTCTCTGCAGAGTCCCAAAACAGGCGTTTTCAGCCCATTACCGGCATATGGAAGAAACAGCAGTAAGCACAGGGAAATATCTGCTTCTAAATCCAAAACGCAGCTATCTAACAGAACGGTTGTCAATGTGTGCACTCAACTTCCAGAGTTAAACCCGTGTGTGGATTCAGCAGTCTGCAAACACTTTCTCTGCAGAGTCCCAAAACAGGCGTTTTCAGCCCATTACCGGCATATGGAAGAAACAGCAGTAAGCACAGGGAAATATCTGCTTCTAAATCCAAAACGCAGCTATCTAACAGAACGGTTGTCAATGTGTGCACTCAACTTCCAGAGTTAAACCCGTGTGTGGATTCAGCAGTCTGCAAACACTTTCTCTGCAGAGTCCCAAAACAGGCGTTTTCAGCCCATTACCGGCATATGGAAGAAACAGCAGTAAGCACAGGGAAATATCTGCTTCTAAATCCAAAATGCAGCTCTCTAACAGAACGGTTGTCAATGTGTGCACTCAACTTCCAGAGTTAACCGGTGTGTGGATTCAGCAGTCTGCAAACACTTTCTCTGCAGAGTCCCAAAACAGGCGTTTTCAGCCCATTACCGGCATATGGAAGAAACAGCAGTAAGCACAGGGAAATATCTGCTTCTAAATCCAAAACGCAGCTATCTAACAGAACGGTTGTCAATGTGTGCACTCAACTTCCAGAGTTAAACCGGTGTGTGGATTTAGCAGTCTGCAAACCCTTTCTCTGCAGAGTCCCAAAACAGGCGTGTTCAGCCCTTTACCGGCATATGGAAGAAACAGCAGTAAGCACAGGGAAATATCTGCTTCTAAATCCAAAACGCAGCTATCTAACAGAACGGTTGTCAATGTGTGCACTCAACTTCCAGAGTTAAACCCGTGTGTGGATTCAGCAGTCTGCAAACACTTTCTCTGCAGAGTCCCAAAACAGGCGTTTTCAGCCCATTACCGGCATATGGAAGAAACAGCAGTAAGCACAGGGAAATATCTGCTTCTAAATCCAAAACGCAGCTATCTAACAGAACGGTTGTCAATGTGTGCACTCAACTTCCAGAGTTAAACCCGTGTGTGGATTCAGCAGTCTGCAAACACTTCCTCTGCAGAGTCCCAAAACAGGCGTTTTCTGCCCATTGCCGGCATATGGAAGAAACGGCAGTAAGCACAGGGAAATATCTGCTTCTAAATCCAAAACGCAGCTATCTAACAGAACGGTTGTCAATGTGTGCACTCAACTTCCAGAGTTAAACCCGTGTGTGGATTCAGCAGTCTGCAAACACTTTCTCTGCAGAGTCCCAAAACAGGCGTTTTCAGGCCATTACCGGCATATGGAAGAAACAGCAGTAAGCACAGGGAAATATCTGCTTCTAAATCCAAAACGCAGCTATCTAACAGAACGGTTGTCAATGTGTGCACTCAACTTCCAGAGTTAAACCCGTGTGTGGATTCAGCAGTCTGCAAACACTTTCTCTGCAGAGTCCCAAAACAGGCGTTTTCAGCCCATTACCGGCATATGGAAGAAACAGCAGTAAGCACAGGGAAATATCTGCTTCTAAATCCAAAATGCCGCTCTCTAACAGAACGGTTGTCAATGTGTGCACTCAACTTCCAGAGTTAACCGGTGTGTGGATTCAGCAGTCTGCAAACACTTTCTCTGCAGAGTCCCAAAACAGGCGTTTTCAGCCCATTACCGGCATATGGAAGAAACAGCAGTAAGCACAGGGAAATATCTGCTTCTAAATCCAAAACGCAGCTATCTAACAGAACGGTTGTCAATGTGTGCACTCAACTTCCAGAGTTAAACCCGTGTGTGGATTCAGCAGTCTGCAAACCCTTTCTCTGCAGAGTCCCAAAACAGGCGTTTTCAGCCCTTTACCGGCATATGGAAGAAACAGCAGTAAGCACAGGGAAATATCTGCTTCTAAATCCAAAACGCAGCTATCTAACAGAACGGTTGTCAATGTGTGCACTCAACTTCCAGAGTTAAACCCGTGTGTGGATTCAGCAGTCTGCAAACACTTTCTCTGCAGAGTCAAAAACAGGCGTTTTCAGCCCATTACCGGCATATGGAAGAAACAGCAGTAAGCACAGGGAAATATCTGCTTCTAAATCCAAAACGCAGCTATCTAACAGAACGGTTGTCAATGTGTGCACTCAACTTCCAGAGTTAAACCCGTGTGTGGATTCAGCAGTCTGCAAACACTTTCTCTGCAGAGTCCCAAAACAGGCGTTTTCAGCCCATTACCGGCATATGGAAGAAACAGCAGTAAGCACAGGGAAATAATCTGCTTCTAAATCCAAAACGCAGCTATCTAACAGAACGGTTGTCAATGTGTGCACTCAACTTCCAGAGTTAAACCAGTGTGTGGATTCAGCAGACTGCAAACACTTTCTCTGCAGAGTTCCAAAACAGGCGTTTTCAGCCCATTACCGGCATATGGAAGAAATAGCAGTAAGCATAGGGAAATATCTGCTTCTAAATCCAAAACGCAGCTATCTAACAGAACGGTTGTCAATGTGTGCACTCAACTTCCAGAGTTAAACCCGTGTGTGGATTCAGCAGTCTGCAAACACTTTCTCTGCAGAGTCCCAAAACAGGCGTTTTCAGCCCATTACCGGCATATGGAAGAAACAGCAGTAAGCACAGGGAAATATCTGCTTCTAAATCCAAAACGCAGCTATCTAACAGAACGGTTGTCAATGTGTGCACTCAACTTCCAGAGTTAAACCCGTGTGTGGATTCAGCAGTCTGCAAACACTTTCTCTGCAGAGTCCCAAAACAGGCGTTTTCAGCCCATTGCCGGCATATGGAAGAAACGGCAGTAAGCACAGGGAAATATCTGCTTCTAAATCCAAAACGCAGCTATCTAACAGAACGGTTGTCAATGTGTGCACTCAACTTCCAGAGTTAAACCCGTGTGTGGATTCAGCAGTCTGCAAACACTTTCTCTGCAGAGTCCCCAAACAGGCGTTTTCAGCCCATTACCGGCATATGGAAGAAACAGCAGTAAGCACAGGGAAATATCTGCTTCTAAATCCAAAACGCAGCTATCTAACAGAACGGTTGTCAATGTGTGCACTCAACTTCCAGAGTTAAACCCGTGTGTGGATTCAGCAGTCTGCAAACACTTTCTGTGCAGAGTCTCAAAACAGGCCTTTCCGGCCCGGTACCGGCATATATAAGAAAGAGCATTAAGACTGCGTCTAAAACTCAGAAGAAACGTTTCTTTCAAACTGCTCGGCCTTGTGTTCTTTGGCCTAAGGGAGTTCAATCTATGTTTAGATTCAGCGAGATAGAAACACGTTTATTCTAGGAGCTGTCTTTGGGTATTCCAGATTGAATGGGAGTATATGTTGTAAAGAGAAATATCTGTTTCTAAAACCAAAATGGATCTATCTAGCAGAGTGGTTGTGAATGTGTGCCTTCGGCTTAAAGAGGTAAACTGCTCTTCTCATGCAGCACTTTAGAAACCCTTTATATGCAAATACAGACCTTTCCAGCAAAACACCAGCCTATAGGAAATAGCAGTAAGACTGCATCTTTAACATGGAAGAAACTGTTTTCAAACTGCTCTGCTGTGTGTTCATTCATATAAGAGACTTGAATATATGTTCAGATTCAGCTAGTTAGCAACACGTTTCTTCCAGGAGCTGTGTTTGCCTATTCCAGAGTATACTGGAGTATAAGATGTAAAGACAAATGTCTCGTTCCAAAAGAAAAACGGATGATCTAATGGAATGGTTGTCAATGTGTGCATTCAACTTACTGAGCTAAACTGCTGTTTGTATGCAGCAGTTTAGAAAACATTTCTGTGTAGATTCTCAAACAGACATTTCCAGCAAAATACCGGCCTATAAGAAATAGCAGTAAGACTGCGTCTAAAACTCAGAGGGAACGTTTCTTTCAAACTGCTCTGCAGTGTGTTCGTTCACCAAAGGTCGTTGAATCTATGTTTGGATTCAGCGAGTTTGAAACACGTTTATTCTAGGAGCTGCATTTCGATATTCCAGAGTGTATGGGAGTAAATGCTGTAAAGAGAAATATCTGTTTCTAAAAGCAAAGCGGAGCTATCTAACAGAATGGTTGTGAATGTGTGCATTCAACTTAAAGGGTTAATCTGCTCTTCTTAGGCAGCAGTTTAGAAACCCTTTATATGCAAATTCTAAAATCAACATTTGCAGCAAAACACCAGCCTAAAAGAAGTAGCAGTAAGACTGCATCTATAACATAGAAGAAACGTTTTCTTCAAAATTCTCTGCTCTGTGTTCATTCACCTAAGAGTCTTGAGTATATATTCAGATTCAGCGAGTAAGAAACACGTTTCTTCCAGGAGCTGCATTTGCATATTCCAGAGTGTACTGGAGTATAAGGTTTAAAGTGAAATATCTGGTTCTAAAACAAACACGGAGCCATCTAACAGAATGGTTGTCACTGTGTGCATTCAGCTTATTGAGATAAACTGTTGTTTCTATGCAGCAGTTTAGAAAAGATTTTTGTGCAGATTCTAAAACAGACATTCCCAGCAAAATACCGGCCTCTAAGAAATAGCAATAAGACTGCGTCTAAAACTCAAATAAAACGTTTCTTTCAAACTGCTGTGCTGTGTGTTCGTTCACCTAAGGGAGTTGAATCTATGTTTAGATTCAACGACTTAGAAACACGTCTATTCTGGGAGCTGCGTTTGGCTATTCCAGAATGAATGGGAGTATATGCTGTAACTAGAAACACAGGCTTCTAAAACCAAAACGGAGCTAGCTAACAGAATGATTGTGAATGAGGGCATTCAACTTAACGAATTAAACTGCTCCACTTAAGCAGCAGTTTACAAACCATTTATATGGAAATTCTAAAACCAACATTTCCAGGAAAACACCAGGCTAAAAGCAATAGCAGTTAACAGTGCATCTATAACATGGAAGAAATGTTTTTTTCAAACTCCTCTGCTGTGTGTTCATTCACCTAAGAGACTTCAATATATGCACAGATTCAGCGAGTTACAAACACGTTTCTTCCAGGAGCTGCGTATGCATATATCAGAGTGTACTGGGGTACAAGATGTAAAGAGAAATATCTGATTATACTTAGAAACCCGTTTCTATTAGGAGCTGCGTTTGGCTATTCCAGAGTGAATGAGAGTATATGCTGTAAAGAGAAATAACTGCTTCTAAAACCAAAAGGCAGCTATCTAACTGAATGGTTGTCAATGCGTGCACTCAACTTCCAGAGATAAACCGGAGTGTGGATTCAGCAGTCTGCAAACACTTTCTCTGCAGAGTCCCAAAACAGGCGTTTTCAGCCCATTACCGGCATATGGAAGAAACAGCAGTAAGCACAGGGAAATATCTGCTTCTAAATCCAAAACGCAGCTATCTAACAGAACGGTTGTCAATGTGTGCACTCAACTTCCAGAGTTAAACCCGTGTGTGAATTCAGCAGTCTGCAAACACTTTCTCTGCAGAGTCCCAAAACAGGCGTTTTCAGCCCATTACCGGCATATGGAAGAAACGGCAGTAAGCACAGGGAAATATCTGCTTCTAAATCCAAAACGCAGCTATCTAACAGAACGGTTGTCAATGTGTGCACTGAACTTCCAGAGTTAAACCCGTGTGTGGATTCAGCAGTCTGCAAACACTTTCTCTGCAGAGTCCCCAAACAGGCGTTTTCAGCCCATTACCGGCATATGGAAGAAACAGCAGTAAGCACAGGGAAATATCTGCTTCTAAATCCAAAACGCAGCTATCTAACAGAACGGTTGTCAATGTGTGCACTCAACTTCCAGAGTTAAACCCGTGTGTGGATTCAGCAGTCTGCAAACACTTTCTGTGCAGAGTCTCAAAACAGGCCTTTCCGGCCCGGTACCCGGCATATATAAGAAAGAGCATTAAGACTGCGTCTAAAACTCAGAAGAAACGTTTCTTTCAAACTGCTCGGCCTTGTGTTCTTTGGCCTAAGGGAGTTCAATCTATGTTTAGATTCAGCGAGATAGAAACACGTTTATTCTAGGAGCTGTCTTTGGGTATTCCAGATTGAATGGGAGTATATGCTGTAAAGAGAAATATCTGTTTCTAAAACCAAAATGGATCTATCTAGCAGAGTGGTTGTGAATGTGTGCCTTCGGCTTAAAGAGGTAAACTGCTCTTCTCATGCAGCACTTTAGAAACCCTTTATATGCAAATACAGACCTTTCCAGCAAAACACCAGCCTATAGGAAATAGCAGTAAGACTGCATCTTTAACATGGAAGAAACTGTTTTCAAACTGCTCTGCTGTGTGTTCATTCATATAAGAGACTTGAATATATGTTCAGATTCAGCTAGTTAGCAACACGTTTCTTCCAGGAGCTGTGTTTGCCTATTCCAGAGTATACTGGAGTATAAGATGTAAAGACAAATGTCTCGTTCCAAAAGAAAAACGGATGATCTAATGGAATGGTTGTCAATGTGTGCATTCAACTTACTGAGCTAAACTGCTGTTTGTATGCAGCAGTTTAGAAAACATTTCTGTGTAGATTCTCAAACAGACATTTCCAGCAAAATACCGGCCTATAAGAAATAGCAGTAAGACTGCGTCTAAAACTCAGAGGGAACGTTTCTTTCAAACTGCTCTGCAGTGTGTTCGTTCACCAAAGGTCGTTGAATCTATGTTTGGATTCAGCGAGTTTGAAACACGTTTATTCTAGGAGCTGCATTTCGATATTCCAGAGTGTATGGGAGTAAATGCTGTAAAGAGAAATATCTGTTTCTAAAAGCAAAGCGGAGCTATCTAACAGAATGGTTGTGAATGTGTGCATTCAACTTAAAGGGTTAATCTGCTCTTCTTAGGCAGCAGTTTAGAAACCCTTTATATGCAAATTCTAAAATCAACATTTGCAGCAAAACACCAGCCTAAAAGAAGTAGCAGTAAGACTGCATCTATAACATAGAAGAAACGTTTTCTTCAAAATTCTCTGCTCTGTGTTCATTCACCTAAGAGTCTTGAGTATATATTCAGATTCAGCGAGTAAGAAACACGTTTCTTCCAGGAGCTGCATTTGCATATTCCAGAGTGTACTGGAGTATAAGGTTTAAAGTGAAATATCTGGTTCTAAAACAAACACGGAGCCATCTAACAGAATGGTTGTCACTGTGTGCATTCAGCTTATTGAGATAAACTGTTGTTTCTATGCAGCAGTTTAGAAAAGATTTTTGTGCAGATTCTAAAACAGACATTCCCAGCAAAATACCGGCCTCTAAGAAATAGCAATAAGACTGCGTCTAAAACTCAAATAAAACGTTTCTTTCAAACTGCTGTGCTGTGTGTTCGTTCACCTAAGGGAGTTGAATCTATGTTTAGATTCAACGACTTAGAAACACGTCTATTCTGGGAGCTGCGTTTGGCTATTCCAGAATGAATGGGAGTATATGCTGTAACTAGAAACACAGGCTTCTAAAACCAAAACGGAGCTAGCTAACAGAATGATTGTGAATGAGGGCATTCAACTTAACGAATTAAACTGCTCCACTTAAGCAGCAGTTTACAAACCATTTATATGGAAATTCTAAAACCAACATTTCCAGGAAAACACCAGGCTAAAAGCAATAGCAGTTAACAGTGCATCTATAACATGGAAGAAATGTTTTTTTCAAACTCCTCTGCTGTGTGTTCATTCACCTAAGAGACTTCAATATATGCACAGATTCAGCGAGTTACAAACACGTTTCTTCCAGGAGCTGCGTATGCATATATCAGAGTGTACTGGGGTACAAGATGTAAAGAGAAATATCTGATTATACTTAGAAACCCGTTTCTATTAGGAGCTGCGTTTGGCTATTCCAGAGTGAATGAGAGTATATGCTGTAAAGAGAAATAACTGCTTCTAAAACCAAAAGGCAGCTATCTAACTGAATGGTTGTCAATGCGTGCACTCAACTTCCAGAGATAAACCGGAGTGTGGATTCAGCAGTCTGCAAACACTTTCTCTGCAGAGTCCCAAAACAGGCGTTTTCAGCCCATTACCGGCATATGGAAGAAACAGCAGTAAGCACAGGGAAATATCTGCTTCTAAATCCAAAACGCAGCTATCTAACAGAACGGTTGTCAATGTGTGCACTCAACTTCCAGAGTTAAACCCGTGTGTGGATTCAGCAGTCTGCAAACCCTTTCTCTGCAGAGTCCCAAAACAGGCGTTTTCAGCCCATTACCGGCATATGGAAGAAACAGCAGTAAGCACAGGGAAATATCTGCTTCTAAATCCAAAACGCAGCTATCTAACAGAACGGTTGTCAATGTGTGCACTCAACTTCCAGAGTTAAACCCGTGTGTGGATTCAGCAGTCTGCAAACCCTTTCTCTGCAGAGTCCCAAAACAGGCGTTTTCAGCCCTTTACCGGCATATGGAAGAAACAGCAGTAAGCACAGGGAAATATCTGCTTCTAAATCCAAAACGCAGATATCTAACAGAACGGTTGTCAATGTGTGCACTCAACTTCCAGAGTTAAACCCGTGTGTGGATTCAGCAGTCTGCAAACACTTTCTCTGCAGAGTCCCAAAACAGGCGTTTTCAGCCCATTACCGGCATATGGAAGAAACAGCAGTAAGCACAGGGAAATATCTGCTTCTAAATCCAAAACGCAGCTATCTAACAGAACGGTTGTCAATGTGTGCACTCAACTTCCAGAGTTAAACCCGTGTGTGGATTCAGCAGTCTGCAAACACTTTCTCTGCAGAGTCCCAAAACAGGCGTTTTCAGCCCATTACCGGCATATGGAAGAAACAGCAGTAAGCACAGGGAAATATCTGCTTCTAAATCCAAAACGCAGCTATCTAACAGAACGGTTGTCAATGTGTGCACTCAACTTCCAGAGTTAAACCCGTGTGTGGATTCAGCAGTCTGCAAACACTTTCTCTGCAGAGTCCCAAAACAGGCGTTTTCAGCCCATTACCGGCATATGGAAGAAACAGCAGTAAGCACAGGGAAATATCTGCTTCTAAATCCAAAACGCAGCTATCTAACAGAACGGTTGTCAATGTGTGCACTCAACTTCCAGAGTTAAACCCGTGTGTGGATTCAGCAGTCTGCAAACCCTTTCTCTGCAGAGTCCCAAAACAGGCGTTTTGAGCCCTTTACCGGCATATGGAAGAAACAGCAGTAAGCACAGGGAAATATCTGCTTCTAAATCCAAAACGCAGCTATCTAACAGAACGGTTGTCAATGTGTGCACTCAACTTCCAGAGTTAAACCCGTGTGTGGATTCAGCAGTCTGCAAACACTTTCTCTGCAGAGTCCCAAAACAGGCGTTTTCAGCCCATTACCGGCATATGGAAGAAACAGCAGTAAGCACAGGGAAATATCTGCTTCTAAATCCAAAACGCAGCTATCTAACAGAACGGTTGTCAATGTGTGCACTCAACTTCCAGAGTTAAACCCGTGTGTGGATTCAGCAGTCTGCAAACACTTCCTCTGCAGAGTCCCAAAACAGGCGTTTTCTGCCCATTGCCGGCATATGGAAGAAACGGCAGTAAGCACAGGGAAATATCTGCTTCTAAATCCAAAACGCAG
The DNA here is from genome assembly GCF_030222135.1 of Aotus nancymaae. Taxonomy (NCBI): domain Eukaryota; kingdom Metazoa; phylum Chordata; class Mammalia; order Primates; family Aotidae; genus Aotus; species Aotus nancymaae. The sequence continues at coordinate 300,758 of NW_026988941.1, read as the reverse complement.
CTATCTAACAGAACGGTTGTCAATGTGTGCACTCAACTTCCAGAGTTAAACCCGTGTGTGGATTCAGCAGTCTGCAAACACTTTCTCTGCAGAGTCCCAAAACAGGCGTTTTCAGCCCATTACCGGCATATGGAAGAAACAGCAGTAAGCACAGGGAAATATCTGCTTCTAAATCCAAAACGCAGCTCTCTAACAGAACGGTTGTCAATGTGTGCACTCAACTTCCAGAGTTAAACCCGTGTGTGGATTCAGCAGTCTGCAAACACTTTCTCTGCAGAGTCCCAAAACAGGCGTTTTCAGCCCATTACCGGCATATGGAAGAAACAGCAGTAAGCACAGGGAAATATCTGCTTTTAAATCCAAAACGCAGCTATCTAACAGAACGGTTGTCAATGTGTGCACTCAACTTCCAGAGTTAAACCAGTGTGTGGATTCAGCAGTCTGCAAACCCTTTCTCTGCAGAGTCCCAAAACAGGCGTTTTCAGCCCTTTACCGGCATATGGAAGAAACAGCAGTAAGCACAGGGAAATATCTGCTTCTAAATCCAAAACGCAGCTATCTAACAGAACGGTTGTCAATGTGTGCACTCAACTTCCAGAGTTAAACCCGTGTGTGGATTCAGCAGTCTGCAAACACTTTCTCTGCAGAGTCCCAAAACAGGCGTTTTCAGGCCATTACCGGCATATGGAAGAAACAGCAGTAAGCACAGGGAAATATCTGCTTCTAAATCCAAAACGCAGCTATCTAACAGAACGGTTGTCAATGTGTGCACTCAACTTCCAGAGTTAAACCCGTGTGTGGATTCAGCAGTCTGCAAACACTTCCTCTGCAGAGTCCCAAAACAGTCGTTTTCTTCCCATTACCAGCATATGGAAGAAACGGCAGTAAGCACAGGGAAATATCTGCTTTTAAATCCAAAACGCAGCTATCTAACAGAACGGTTGTCAATGTGTGCACTCAACTTCCAGAGTTAAACCCGTGTGTGGATTCAGCAGTCTGCAAACACTTCCTCTGCAGAGTCCCAAAACAGTCGTTTTCTTCCCATTACCAGCATATGGAAGAAACGGCAGTAAGCACAGGGAAATATCTGCTTTTAAATCCAAAACGCAGCTATCTAACAGAACGGTTGTCAATGTGTGCACTCAACTTCCAGAGTTAAACCCGTGTGTGGATTCAGCAGTCTGCAAACACTTTGTCTGCAGAGTCCCAAAACAGGCGTTTTCAGCCCTTTACCGGCATATGGAAGAAACAGCAGTAAGCACAGGGAAATATCTGCTTCTAAATCCAAAACGCAGCTATCTAACAGAACGGTTGTCAATGTGTGCACTCAACTTCCAGAGTTAAACCCGTGTGTGGATTCAGCAGTCTGCAAACACTTTCTCTGCAGAGTCCCAAAACAGGCGTTTTCAGCCCATTACCGGCATATGGAAGAAACAGCAGTAAGCACAGGGAAATATCTGCTTCTAAATCCAAAACGCAGCTATCTAACAGAACGGTTGTCAATGTGTGCACTCAACTTCCAGAGTTAAACCGGTGTGTGGATTCAGCAGTCTGCAAACACTTTCTCTGCAGAGTCCCAAAACTGGCGTTTTCAGCCCATTACCAGCATATGGAAGAAACAGCAGTAAGCAAAGGGAAATATCTGCTTCTAAATCCAAAACGCAGCTATCTAACAGAACGGTTTTCAATGTGTGCACTCAACTTCCAGAGTTAAACCAGTGTGTGGATTCAGCAGTCTGCAAACCCTTTCTCTGCAGAGTCCCAAAACAGGCGTTTTCAGCCCTTTACCGGCATATGGAAGAAACAGCAGTAAGCACAGGGAAATATCTGCTTCTAAATCCAAAACGCAGCTATCTAACAGAACGGTTGTCAATGTGTGCACTCAACTTCCAGAGTTAAACCCGTGTGTGGATTCAGCAGTCTGCAAACACTTTCTCTGCAGAGTCCCAAAACAGGCGTTTTCAGCCCATTACCGGCATATGGAAGAAACAGCAGTAAGCACAGGGAAATATCTGCTTCTAAATCCAAAACGCAGCTATCTAACAGAACGGTTGTCAATGTGTGCACTCAACTTCCAGAGTTAAACCCGTGTGTGGATTCAGCAGTCTGCAAACACTTTCTCTGCAGAGTCCCAAAACAGGCGTTTTCAGCCCATTACCGGCATATGGAAGAAACAGCAGTAAGCACAGGGAAATATCTGCTTCTAAATCCAAAACGCAGCTATCTAACAGAACGGTTGTCAATGTGTGCACTCAATTTCCAGAGTTAAACCCGTGTGTGGATTCAGCAGTCTGCAAACACTTTCTCTGCAGAGTCCCAAAACAGGCGTTTTCAGCCCATTACCGGCATATGGAAGAAACAGCAGTAAGCACAGGGAAATATCTGCTTCTAAATCCAAAACGCAGCTATCTAACAGAACGGTTGTCAATGTGTGCACTCAACTTCCAGAGTTAAACCAGTGTGTGGATTCAGCAGTCTGCAAACCCTTTCTCTGCAGAGTCCCAAAACAGGCGTTTTCAGCCCTTTACCGGCATATGGAAGAAACAGCAGTAAGCACAGGGAAATATCTGCTTCTAAATCCAAAACGCAGCTATCTAACAGAACGGTTGTCAATGTGTGCACTCAACTTCCAGAGTTAAACCCGTGTGTGGATTCAGCAGTCTGCAAACACTTTCTCTGCAGAGTCCCAAAACAGGCGTTTTCAGCCCATTACCGGCATATGGAAGAAACAGCAGTAAGCACAGGGAAATATCTGCTTCTAAATCCAAAACGCAGCTATCTAACAGAACGGTTGTCAATATGTGCACTCAACTTCCAGAGTTAAACCCGTGTGTGGATTCAGCAGTCTGCAAACACTTTCTCTGCAGAGTCCCAAAACAGGCATTTTCAGCCCATTACCGGCATATGGAAGAAACAGCAGTAAGCACAGGGAAATATCTGCTTCTAAATCCAAAACGCAGCTATCTAACAGAACGGTTGTCAATGTGTGCACTCAACTTCCAGAGTTAAACCCGTGTGTGGATTCAACAGTCTGCAAACACTTTCTCTGCAGAGTCCCAAAACAGGCGTTTTCAGCCCATTACCGGCATATGGAAGAAACAGCAGTAAGCACAGGGAAATATCTGCTTCTAAATCCAAAACGCAGCTATCTAACAGAACGGTTGTCAATGTGTGCACTCAACTTCCAGAGTTAAACCAGTGTGTGGATTCCGCAGTCTGCAAACCCTTTCTCTGCAGAGTCCCAAAACAGGCGTTTTCAGGCCATTACCGGCATATGGAAGAAACGGCAGTAAGCACAGGGAAATATCTGCTTCTAAATCCAAAACGCAGCTATCTAACAGAACGGTTGTCAATGTGTGCACTCAACTTGCAGAGTTAAACCCGTGTGTGGATTCAGCAGTCTGCAAACACTTTCTCTGCAGAGTCCCAAAACAGGCTTTTTCAGCCCATTACCGGCATATGGAAGAAACAGCAGTAAGCACAGGGAAATATCTGCTTCTAAATCCAAAACGCAGCTATCTAACAGAACGGTTGTCAATGTGTGCACTCAACTTCCAGAGTTAAACCCGTGTGTGGATTCAGCAGTCTGCAAACCCTTTCTCTGCAGAGTCCCAAAACAGGCGTTTTCAGCCCATTACCGGCATATGGAAGAAACAGCAGTAAGCACAGGGAAATATCTGCTTCTAAATCCAAAACGCAGCTATCTAACAGAACGGTTGTCAATGTGTGCACTCAACTTCCAGAGTTAAACCCGTGTGTGGATTCAGCAGTCTGCAAACCCTTTCTCTGCAGAGTCCCAAAACAGGCGTTTTCAGCCCTTTACCGGCATATGGAAGAAACAGCAGTAAGCACAGGGAAATATCTGCTTCTAAATCCAAAACGCAGATATCTAACAGAACGGTTGTCAATGTGTGCACTCAACTTCCAGAGTTAAACCCGTGTGTGGATTCAGCAGTCTGCAAACACTTTCTCTGCAGAGTCCCAAAACAGGCGTTTTCAGCCCATTACCGGCATATGGAAGAAACAGCAGTAAGCACAGGGAAATATCTGCTTCTAAATCCAAAACGCAGCTATCTAACAGAACGGTTGTCAATGTGTGCACTCAACTTCCAGAGTTAAACCCGTGTGTGGATTCAGCAGTCTGCAAACACTTCCTCTGCAGAGTCCCAAAACAGTCGTTTTCTTCCCATTACCAGCATATGGAAGAAACGGCAGTAAGCACAGGGAAATATCTGCTTTTAAATCCAAAACGCAGCTATCTAACAGAACGGTTGTCAATGTGTGCACTCAACTTCCAGAGTTAAACCCGTGTGTGGATTCAGCAGTCTGCAAACACTTCCTCTGCAGAGTCCCAAAACAGTCGTTTTCTTCCCATTACCAGCATATGGAAGAAACGGCAGTAAGCACAGGGAAATATCTGCTTTTAAATCCAAAACGCAGCTATCTAACAGAACGGTTGTCAATGTGTGCACTCAACTTCCAGAGTTAAACCCGTGTGTGGATTCAGCAGTCTGCAAACACTTTGTCTGCAGAGTCCCAAAACAGGCGTTTTCAGCCCTTTACCGGCATATGGAAGAAACAGCAGTAAGCACAGGGAAATATCTGCTTCTAAATCCAAAACGCAGCTATCTAACAGAACGGTTGTCAATGTGTGCACTCAACTTCCAGAGTTAAACCCGTGTGTGGATTCAGCAGTCTGCAAACACTTTCTCTGCAGAGTCCCAAAACAGGCGTTTTCAGCCCATTACCGGCATATGGAAGAAACAGCAGTAAGCACAGGGAAATATCTGCTTCTAAATCCAAAACGCAGCTATCTAACAGAACGGTTGTCAATGTGTGCACTCAACTTCCAGAGTTAAACCGGTGTGTGGATTCAGCAGTCTGCAAACACTTTCTCTGCAGAGTCCCAAAACTGGCGTTTTCAGCCCATTACCAGCATATGGAAGAAACAGCAGTAAGCAAAGGGAAATATCTGCTTCTAAATCCAAAACGCAGCTATCTAACAGAACGGTTTTCAATGTGTGCACTCAACTTCCAGAGTTAAACCAGTGTGTGGATTCAGCAGTCTGCAAACCCTTTCTCTGCAGAGTCCCAAAACAGGCGTTTTCAGCCCTTTACCGGCATATGGAAGAAACAGCAGTAAGCACAGGGAAATATCTGCTTCTAAATCCAAAACGCAGCTATCTAACAGAACGGTTGTCAATGTGTGCACTCAACTTCCAGAGTTAAACCCGTGTGTGGATTCAGCAGTCTGCAAACACTTTCTCTGCAGAGTCCCAAAACAGGCGTTTTCAGCCCATTACCGGCATATGGAAGAAACAGCAGTAAGCACAGGGAAATATCTGCTTCTAAATCCAAAACGCAGCTATCTAACAGAACGGTTGTCAATGTGTGCACTCAACTTCCAGAGTTAAACCCGTGTGTGGATTCAGCAGTCTGCAAACACTTTCTCTGCAGAGTCCCAAAACAGGCGTTTTCAGCCCATTACCGGCATATGGAAGAAACAGCAGTAAGCACAGGGAAATATCTGCTTCTAAATCCAAAACGCAGCTATCTAACAGAACGGTTGTCAATGTGTGCACTCAATTTCCAGAGTTAAACCCGTGTGTGGATTCAGCAGTCTGCAAACACTTTCTCTGCAGAGTCCCAAAACAGGCGTTTTCAGCCCATTACCGGCATATGGAAGAAACAGCAGTAAGCACAGGGAAATATCTGCTTCTAAATCCAAAACGCAGCTATCTAACAGAACGGTTGTCAATGTGTGCACTCAACTTCCAGAGTTAAACCAGTGTGTGGATTCAGCAGTCTGCAAACCCTTTCTCTGCAGAGTCCCAAAACAGGCGTTTTCAGCCCTTTACCGGCATATGGAAGAAACAGCAGTAAGCACAGGGAAATATCTGCTTCTAAATCCAAAACGCAGCTATCTAACAGAACGGTTGTCAATGTGTGCACTCAACTTCCAGAGTTAAACCCGTGTGTGGATTCAGCAGTCTGCAAACACTTTCTCTGCAGAGTCCCAAAACAGGCGTTTTCAGCCCATTACCGGCATATGGAAGAAACAGCAGTAAGCACAGGGAAATATCTGCTTCTAAATCCAAAACGCAGCTATCTAACAGAACGGTTGTCAATATGTGCACTCAACTTCCAGAGTTAAACCCGTGTGTGGATTCAGCAGTCTGCAAACACTTTCTCTGCAGAGTCCCAAAACAGGCATTTTCAGCCCATTACCGGCATATGGAAGAAACAGCAGTAAGCACAGGGAAATATCTGCTTCTAAATCCAAAACGCAGCTATCTAACAGAACGGTTGTCAATGTGTGCACTCAACTTCCAGAGTTAAACCCGTGTGTGGATTCAACAGTCTGCAAACACTTTCTCTGCAGAGTCCCAAAACAGGCGTTTTCAGCCCATTACCGGCATATGGAAGAAACAGCAGTAAGCACAGGGAAATATCTGCTTCTAAATCCAAAACGCAGCTATCTAACAGAACGGTTGTCAATGTGTGCACTCAACTTCCAGAGTTAAACCAGTGTGTGGATTCCGCAGTCTGCAAACCCTTTCTCTGCAGAGTCCCAAAACAGGCGTTTTCAGGCCATTACCGGCATATGGAAGAAACGGCAGTAAGCACAGGGAAATATCTGCTTCTAAATCCAAAACGCAGCTATCTAACAGAACGGTTGTCAATGTGTGCACTCAACTTGCAGAGTTAAACCCGTGTGTGGATTCAGCAGTCTGCAAACACTTTCTCTGCAGAGTCCCAAAACAGGCTTTTTCAGCCCATTACCGGCATATGGAAGAAACAGCAGTAAGCACAGGGAAATATCTGCTTCTAAATCCAAAACGCAGCTATCTAACAGAACGGTTGTCAATGTGTGCACTCAACTTCCAGAGTTAAACCCGTGTGTGGATTCAGCAGTCTGCAAACCCTTTCTCTGCAGAGTCCCAAAACAGGCGTTTTCAGCCCATTACCGGCATATGGAAGAAACAGCAGTAAGCACAGGGAAATATCTGCTTCTAAATCCAAAACGCAGCTATCTAACAGAACGGTTGTCAATGTGTGCACTCAACTTCCAGAGTTAAACCCGTGTGTGGATTCAGCAGTCTGCAAACCCTTTCTCTGCAGAGTCCCAAAACAGGCGTTTTCAGCCCTTTACCGGCATATGGAAGAAACAGCAGTAAGCACAGGGAAATATCTGCTTCTAAATCCAAAACGCAGATATCTAACAGAACGGTTGTCAATGTGTGCACTCAACTTCCAGAGTTAAACCCGTGTGTGGATTCAGCAGTCTGCAAACACTTTCTCTGCAGAGTCCCAAAACAGGCGTTTTCAGCCCATTACCGGCATATGGAAGAAACAGCAGTAAGCACAGGGAAATATCTGCTTCTAAATCCAAAACGCAGCTATCTAACAGAACGGTTGTCAATGTGTGCACTCAACTTCCAGAGTTAAACCCGTGTGTGGATTCAGCAGTCTGCAAACACTTTCTCTGCAGAGTCCCAAAACAGGCGTTTTCAGCCCATTACCGGCATATGGAAGAAACAGCAGTAAGCACAGGGAAATATCTGCTTCTAAATCCAAAACGCAGCTATCTAACAGAACGGTTGTCAATGTGTGCACTCAACTTCCAGAGTTAAACCCGTGTGTGGATTCAGCAGTCTGCAAACACTTTCTCTGCAGAGTCCCAAAACAGGCGTTTTCAGCCCTTTACCGGCATATGGAAGAAACAGCAGTAAGCACAGGGAAATATCTGCTTCTAAATCCAAAACGCAGCTATCTAACAGAACGGTTGTCAATGTGTGCACTCAACTTCCAGAGTTAAACCCGTGTGTGGATTCAGCAGTCTGCAAACCCTTTCTCTGCAGAGTCCCAAAACAGGCGTTTTCAGCCCATTACCGGCATATGGAAGAAACAGCAGTAAGCACAGGGAAATATCTGCTTCTAAATCCAAAACGCAGCTATCTAACAGAACGGTTGTCAATGTGTGCACTCAACTTCCAGAGTTAAACCCGTGTGTGGATTCAGCAGTCTGCAAACCCTTTCTCTGCAGAGTCCCAAAACAGGCGTTTTCAGCCCTTTACCGGCATATGGAAGAAACAGCAGTAAGCACAGGGAAATATCTGCTTCTAAATCCAAAACGCAGATATCTAACAGAACGGTTGTCAATGTGTGCACTCAACTTCCAGAGTTAAACCCGTGTGTGGATTCAGCAGTCTGCAAACACTTTCTCTGCAGAGTCCCAAAACAGGCGTTTTCAGCCCATTACCGGCATATGGAAGAAACAGCAGTAAGCACAGGGAAATATCTGCTTCTAAATCCAAAACGCAGCTATCTAACAGAACGGTTGTCAATGTGTGCACTCAACTTCCAGAGTTAAACCGGTGTGTGGATTCAGCAGTCTGCAAACACTTTCTCTGCAGAGTCCCAAAACAGGCGTTTTCAGCCCATTACCGGCATATGGAAGAAACAGCAGTAAGCACAGGGAAATATCTGCTTCTAAATCCAAAACGCAGCTATCTAACAGAACGGTTGTCAATGTGGGCACTCAACTTCCAGAGTTAAAGCCGTGTGTGGATTCAGCAGTCTGCAAACCCTTTCTCTGCAGAGTGCCAAAACAGGGGTTTTCAGCCCATTACCGGCATATGGAAGAAACAGCAGTAAGCACAGGGAAATATCTGCTTCTAAATCCAAAACGCAGCTATCTAACAGAACGGTTGTCAATGTGTGCACTCAACTTCCAGAGTTAAACCCGTGTGTGGATTCAGCAGTCTGCAAACACTTTCTCTGCAGAGTCAAAAACAGGCGTTTTCAGCCCATTACCGGCATATGGAAGAAACAGCAGTAAGCACAGGGAAATATCTGCTTCTAAATCCAAAACGCAGCTATCTAACAGAACGGTTGTCAATGTGTGCACTCAACTTCCAGAGTTAAACCCGTGTGTGGATTCAGCAGTCTGCAAACACTTTGTCTGCAGAGTCCCAAAACAGGCGTTTTCAGCCCTTTACCGGCATATGGAAGAAACAGCAGTAAGCACAGGGAAATATCTGCTTCTAAATCCAAAACGCAGCTATCTAACAGAACGGTTGTCAATGTGTGCACTCAACTTCCAGAGTTAAACCAGTGTGTGGATTCAGCAGTCTGCAAACACTTTCTCTGCAGAGTCCCAAAACAGGCGTTTTCAGCCCTTTACCGGCATATGGAAGAAACAGCAGTAAGCACAGGGAAATATCTGCTTCTAAATTCAAAACGCAGCTATCTAACAGAACGGTTGTCAATGTGTGCACTCAACTTCCAGAGTTAAACCCGTGTGTGGATTCAGCAGTCTGCAAACACTTTCTCTGCAGAGTCCCAAAACAGGCGTTTTCAGCCCATTACCGGCATATGGAAGAAACAGCAGTAAGCACAGGGAAATATCTGCTTCTAAATCCAAAACGCAGCTATCTAACAGAACGGTTGTCAATGTGTGCACTCAACTTCCAGAGTTAAACCCGTGTGTGGATTCAGCAGACTGCAAACACTTTCTCTGCAGAGTTCCAAAACAGGCGTTTTCAGCCCATTACCGGCATATGGAAGAAATAGCGGTAAGCATAGGGAAATATCTGCTTCTAAATCCAAAACGCAGCTATCTAACAGAACGGTTGTCAACGTGTGCACTCAACTTCCAGAGTTAAACCCGTGTGTGGATTCAGCAGTCTGCAAACACTTTCTCTGCAGAGTCCCAAAACAGGCGTTTTCAGCCCATTACCGGCATATGGAAGAAACAGCAGTAAGCACAGGGAAATATCTGCTTCTAAATCCAAAACGCAGCTATCTAACAGAACGGTTGTCAATGTGTGCACTCAACTTCCAGAGTTAAACCCGTGTGTGGATTCAGCAGTCTGCAAACACTTTCTCTGCCGAGTCCCAAAACAGGCGTTTTCAGCCCATTACCGGCATACGGAAGAAACGGCAGTAAGCACAGGGAAATATCTGCTTCTAAATCCAAAACGCAGCTATCTAACAGACGGTTGTCAATGTGTGCACTCAACTTCCAGAGTTAAACCCGTGTGTGGATTCAGCAGTCTGCAAACACTTTCTCTGCAGAGTCCCAAAACAGGCGTTTTCAGCCCATTACCGGCATATGGAATAAACAGCAGTAAGCACAGGGAAATATCTGCTTCTAAATCCAAAACGCAGCTATCTAACAGAACGGTTGTCAATGTGTGCACTCAACTTCCAGAGTTAAACCCGTGTGTGGATTCAGCAGTCTGCAAACCCTTTCTCTGCAGAGTCCCAAAACAGGCGTTTTCAGCCCATTACCTGCATATGGAAGAAACAGCAGTAAGCACAGGGAAATATCTGCTTCTAAATCCAAAACGCAGCTATCTAACAGAACGGTTGTCAATGTGTGCACTCAACTTCCAGAGTTAAACCCGTGTGTGGATTCAGCAGTCTGCAAACACTTTCTCTGCAGAGTCAAAAACAGGCGTTTTCAGCCCATTACCGGCATATGGAAGAAACAGCAGTAAGCACAGGGAAATATCTGCTTCTAAATCCAAAACGCAGCTATCTAACAGAACGGTTGTCAATGTGTGCACTCAACTTCCAGAGTTAAACCCGTGTGTGGATTCAGCAGTCTGCAAACACTTTGTCTGCAGAGTCCCAAAACAGGCGTTTTCAGCCCTTTACCGGCATATGGAAGAAACAGCAGTAAGCACAGGGAAATATCTGCTTCTAAATCCAAAACGCAGCTATCTAACAGAACGGTTGTCAATGTGTGCACTCAACTTCCAGAGTTAAACCCGTGTGTGGATTCAGCAGTCTGCAAACACTTTCTCTGCAGAGTCCCAAAACAGGCGTTTTCAGCCCATTACCGGCCTATGGAAGAAACAGCAGTAAGCACAGGGAAATATCTGCTTCTAAATCCAAAACGCAGCTATCTAACAGAACGGTTGTCAATGTGTGCACTCAACTTCCAGAGTTAAACCCGTGTGTGGATTCAGCAGACTGCAAACACTTTCTCTGCAGAGTTCCAAAACAGGCGTTTTCAGCCCATTACCGGCATATGGAAGAAATAGCGGTAAGCATAGGGAAATATCTGCTTCTAAATCCAAAACGCAGCTATCTAACAGAACGGTTGTCAACGTGTGCACTCAACTTCCAGAGTTAAACCCGTGTGTGGATTCAGCAGTCTGCAAACACTTTCTCTGCAGAGTCCCAAAACAGGCGTTTTCAGCCCATTACCGGCATATGGAAGAAACAGCAGTAAGCACAGGGAATATCTGCTTCTAAATCCAAAACGCAGCTATCTAACAGAACGGTTGTCAATGTGTGCACTCAACTTCCAGAGTTAAACCCGTGTGTGGATTCAGCAGTCTGCAAACACTTTCTCTGCCGAGTCCCAAAACAGGCGTTTACAGCACATTACCGGCATATGGAAGAAACGGCAGTAAGCACAGGGAAATATCTGCTTCTAAATCCAAAACGCAGCTATCTAACAGAACGGTTGTCAATGTGTGCACTCAACTTCCAGAGTTAAACCCGTGTGTGGATTCAGCAGTCTGCAAACACTTTCTCTGCAGAGTCCCAAAACAGGCGTTTTCAGCCCATTACCGGCATATGGAATAAACAGCAGTAAGCACAGGGAAATATCTGCTTCTAAATCCAAAACGCAGCTATCTAACAGAACGGTTGTCAATGTGTGCACTCAACTTCCAGAGTTAAACCCGTGTGTGGATTCAGCAGTCTGCAAACCCTTTCTCTGCAGAGTCCCAAAACAGGCGTTTTCAGCCCATTACCGGCATATGGAAGAAACAGCAGTAAGCACAGGGAAATATCTGCTTCTAAATCCAAAACGCAGCTATCTAACAGAACGGTTGTCAATGTGTGCACTCAACTTCCAGAGTTAAACCCGTGTGTGGATTCAGCAGTCTGCAAACACTTTGTCTGCAGAGTCCCAAAACAGGCGTTTTCAGCCCTTTACCGGCATATGGAAGAAACAGCAGTAAGCACAGGGAAATATCTGCTTCTAAATCCAAAACGCAGCTATCTAACAGAACGGTTGTCAATGTGTGCACTCAACTTCCAGAGTTAAACCCGTGTGTGGATTCAGCAGTCTGCAAACACTTTCTCTGCAGAGTCCCAAAACAGGCGTTTTCAGCCCATTACCGGCATATGGAAGAAACAGCAGTAAGCACAGGGAAATATCTGCTTCTAAATCCAAAACGCAGCTATCTAACAGAACGGTTGTCAATGTGTGCACTCAACTTCCAGAGTTAAACCCGTGTGTGGATTCAGCAGTCTGCAAACACTTTCTCTGCAGAGTCCCAAAACAGGCGTTTTCAGCCCTTTACCGGCATATGGAAGAAACAGCAGTAAGCACAGGGAAATATCTGCTTCTAAATCCAAAACGCAGCTATCTAACAGAACGGTTGTCAATGTGTGCACTCAACTTCCAGAGTTAAACCAGTGTGTGGATTCAGCAGTCTGCAAACCCTTTATCTGCAGAGTCCCAAAACAGGCGTTTTCAGCCCTTTACCGGCATACGGAAGAAACGGCAGTAAGCACAGGGAAATATCTGCTTCTAAATCCAAAACGCAGCTATCTAACAGACGGTTGTCAATGTGTGCACTCAACTTCCAGAGTTAAACCCGTGTGTGGATTCAGCAGTCTGCAAACACTTTCTCTGCAGAGTCCCAAAACAGGCGTTTTCAGCCCATTACCGGCATATGGAAGAAACAGCAGTAAGCACAGGGAAATATCTGCTTCTAAATCCAAAACGCAGCTATCTAACAGAACGGTTGTCAATGTGTGCACTCAACTTCCAGAGTTAAACCCGTGTGTGGATTCAGCAGTCTGCAAACACTTTCTCTGCAGAGTCCCAAAGCAGGCGTTTTCAGCCCATTACCGGCATATGGAAGAAACAGCAGTAAGCACAGGGAAATATCTGCTTCTAAATCCAAAACGCAGCTATCTAACAGAACGGTTGTCAATGTGTGCACTCAACTTCCAGAGTTAAACCCGTGTGTGGATTCAGCAGTCTGCAAACACTTTCTCTGCAGAGTCCCAAAGCAGGCGTTTTCAGCCCATTACCGGCATATGGAAGAAACAGCAGTAAGCACAGGGAAATATCTGCTTCTAAATCCAAAACGCAGCTATCTAACAGAACGGTTGTCAATGTGTGCACTCAACTTCCAGAGTTAAACCAGTGTGTGGATTCAGCAGTCTGCAAACCCTTTCTCTGCAGAGTCCCAAAACACGCGTTTTCAGCCCATTACCGGCATATGGAAGAAACAGCAGTAAGCACAGGGAAATATCTGCTTCTAAATCCAAAACGCAGCTATCTAACAGAACGGTTGTCAATGTGTGCACTCAACTTCCAGAGTTAAACCGGTGTGTGGATTCAGCAGTCTGCAAACACTTTCTCTGCAGAGTCCCAAAACAGGCGTTTTCAGCCCATTACCGGCATATGGAAGAAACAGCAGTAAGCACAGGGAAATATCTGCTTCTAAATCCAAAACGCAGCTATCTAACAGAACGGTTGTCAATGTGTGCACTCAACTTCCAGAGTTAAACCCGTGTGTGGATTCAGCAGTCTGCAAACACTTTCTCTGCAGAGTCCCAAAACAGGCGTTTTCAGCCCATTACCGGCATATGGAAGAAACAGCAGTAAGCACAGGGAAATATCTGCTTCTAAATCCAAAACGCAGCTATCTAACAGAACGGTTGTCAATGTGTGCACTCAACTTCCAGAGTTAAACCCGTGTGTGGATTCAGCAGTCTGCAAACACTTTCTCTGCAGAGTCAAAAACAGGCGTTTTCAGCCCATTACCGGCATATGGAAGAAACAGCAGTAAGCACAGGGAAATATCTGCTTCTAAATCCAAAACGCAGCTATCTAACAGAACGGTTGTCAATGTGTGCACTCAACTTCCAGAGTTAAACCCGTGTGTGGATTCAGCAGTCTGCAAACACTTTGTCTGCAGAGTCCCAAAACAGGCGTTTTCAGCCCTTTACCGGCATATGGAAGAAACAGCAGTAAGCACAGGGAAATATCTGCTTCTAAATCCAAAACGCAGCTATCTAACAGAACGGTTGTCAATGTGTGCACTCAACTTCCAGAGTTAAACCAGTGTGTGGATTCAGCAGTCTGCAAACCCTTTCTCTGCAGAGTCCCAAAACAGGCGTTTTCAGCCCTTTACCGGCATATGGAAGAAACAGCAGTAAGCACAGGGAAATATCTGCTTCTAAATTCAAAACGCAGCTATCTAACAGAACGGTTGTCAATGTGTGCACTCAACTTCCAGAGTTAAACCCGTGTGTGGATTCAGCAGTCTGCAAACACTTTCTCTGCAGAGTCCCAAAACAGGCGTTTTCAGCCCATTACCGGCATATGGAAGAAACAGCAGTAAGCACAGGGAAATATCTGCTTCTAAATCCAAAACGCAGCTATCTAACAGAACGGTTGTCAATGTGTGCACTCAACTTCCAGAGTTAAACCCGTGTGTGGATTCAGCAGACTGCAAACACTTTCTCTGCAGAGTTCCAAAACAGGCGTTTTCAGCCCATTACCGGCATATGGAAGAAATAGCGGTAAGCATAGGGAAATATCTGCTTCTAAATCCAAAACGCAGCTATCTAACAGAACGGTTGTCAACGTGTGCACTCAACTTCCAGAGTTAAACCCGTGTGTGGATTCAGCAGTCTGCAAACACTTTCTCTGCAGAGTCCCAAAACAGGCGTTTTCAGCCCATTACCGGCATATGGAAGAAACAGCAGTAAGCACAGGGAAATATCTGCTTCTAAATCCAAAACGCAGCTATCTAACAGAACGGTTGTCAATGTGTGCACTCAACTTCCAGAGTTAAACCCGTGTGTGGATTCAGCAGTCTGCAAACACTTTGTCTGCAGAGTCCCAAAACAGGCGTTTTCAGCCCATTACCGGCATATGGAAGAAACGGCAGTAAGCACAGGGAAATATCTGCTTCTAAATCCAAAACGCAGCTATCTAACAGAACGGTTGTCAATGTCTGCACTCAACTTCCAGAGTTAAACCCGTGTGTGGATTCAGCAGTCTGCAAACACTTTCTCTGCAGAGTCCCAAAACAGGCGTTTTCAGCCCATTACCGGCATATGGAATAAACAGCAGTAAGCACAGGGAAATATCTGCTTCTAAATCCAAAACGCAGCTATCTAACAGAACGGTTGTCAATGTGTGCACTCAACTTCCAGAGTTAAACCCGTGTGTGGATTCAGCAGTCTGCAAACCCTTTCTCTGCAGAGTCCCAAAACAGGCGTTTTCAGCCCATTACCGGCATATGGAAGAAACAGCAGTAAGCACAGGGAAATATCTGCTTCTAAATCCAAAACGCAGCTATCTAACAGAACGGTTGTCAATGTGTGCACTCAACTTCCAGAGTTAAACCAGTGTGTGGATTCAGCAGTCTGCAAACCCTTTCTCTGCAGAGTCCCAAAACAGGCGTTTTCAGCCCATTACCCGCATATGGAAGAAACAGCAGTAAGCACAGGGAAATATCTGCTTCTAAATCCAAAACGCAGCTATCTAACAGAACGGTTGTCAATGTGTGCACTCAACTTCCAGAGTTAAACCGGTGTGTGGATTCAGCAGTCTGCAAACACTTTCTCTGCAGAGTCCCAAAACTGGCGTTTTCAGCCCATTACCGGCATATGGAAGAAACAGCAGTAAGCACAGGGAAATATCTGCTTCTAAATCCAAAACGCAGCTATCTAACAGAACGGTTGTCAATGTGTGCACTCAACTTCCAGAGTTAAACCCGTGTGTGGATTCAGCAGTCTGCAAACCCTTTCTCTGCAGAGTCCCAAAACAGGCGTTTTCAGCCCATTACCGGCATATGGAAGAAACAGCAGTAAGCACAGGGAAATATCTGCTTCTAAATCCAAAACGCAGCTATCTAACAGAACGGTTGTCAATGTGTGCACTCAACTTCCAGAGTTAAACCCGTGTGTGGATTCAGCAGTCTGCAAACACTTTCTCTGCAGAGTCAAAAACAGGCGTTTTCAGCCCATTACCGGCATATGGAAGAAACAGCAGTAAGCACAGGGAAATATCTGCTTCTAAATCCAAAACGCAGCTATCTAACAGAACGGTTGTCAATGTGTGCACTCAACTTCCAGAGTTAAACCCGTGTGTGGATTCAGCAGTCTGCAAACACTTTGACTGCAGAGTCCCAAAACAGGCGTTTTCAGCCCTTTACCGGCATATGGAAGAAACAGCAGTAAGCACAGGGAAATATCTGCTTCTAAATCCAAAACGCAGCTATCTAACAGAACGGTTGTCAATGTGTGCACTCAACTTCCAGAGTTAAACCCGTGTGTGGATTCAGCAGTCTGCAAACACTTTCTCTGCAGAGTCCCAAAACAGGCGTTTTCAGCCCTTTACCGGCATATGGAAGAAACAGCAGTAAGCACAGGGAAATATCTGCTTCTAAATTCAAAACGCAGCTATCTAACAGAACGGTTGTCAATGTGTGCACTCAAATTCCAGAGTTAAACCCGTGTGTGGATTCAGCAGTCTGCAAACACTTTCTCTGCAGAGTCCCAAAACAGGCGTTTTCAGCCCATTACCGGCATATGGAAGAAACAGCAGTAAGCACAGGGAAATATCTGCTTCTAAATCCAAAACGCAGCTATCTAACAGAACGGTTGTCAATGTGTGCACTCAACTTCCAGAGTTAAACCCGTGTGTGGATTCAGCAGACTGCAAACACTTTCTCTGCAGAGTTCCAAAACAGGCGTTTTCAGCCCATTACCGGCATATGGAAGAAATAGCGGTAAGCATAGGGAAATATCTGCTTCTAAATCCAAAACGCAGCTATCTAACAGAACGGTTGTCAACGTGTGCACTCAACTTCCAGAGTTAAACCCGTGTGTGGATTCAGCAGTCTGCAAACACTTTGTCTGCAGAGTCCCAAAACAGGCGTTTTCAGCCCATTACCGGCATATGGAAGAAACAGCAGTAAGCACAGGGAAATATCTGCTTCTAAATCCAAAACGCAGCTATCTAACAGAACGGTTGTCAATGTGTGCACTCAACTTCCAGAGTTAAACCCGTGTGTGGATTCAGCAGTCTGCAAACACTTTCTCTGCAGAGTCCCAAAACAGGCGTTTTCAGCCCATTACCGGCATATGGAAGAAACGGCAGTAAGCACAGGGAAATATCTGCTTCTAAATCCAAAACGCAGCTATCTAACAGAACGGTTGTCAATGTGTGCACTCAACTTCCAGAGTTAAACCCGTGTGTGGATTCAGCAGTCTGCAAACACTTTCTCTGCAGAGTCCCAAAACAGGCGTTTTCAGCCCATTACCGGCATATGGAATAAACAGCAGTAAGCACAGGGAAATATCTGCTTCTAAATCCAAAACGCAGCTATCTAACAGAACGGTTGTCAATGTGTGCACTCAACTTCCAGAGTTAAACCCGTGTGTGGATTCAGCAGTCTGCAAACCCTTTCTCTGCAGAGTCCCAAAACAGGCGTTTTCAGCCCATTACCGGCATATGGAAGAAACAGCAGTAAGCACAGGGAAATATCTGCTTCTAAATCCAAAACGCAGCTATCTAACAGAACGGTTGTCAATGTGTGCACTCAACTTCCAGAGTTAAACCAGTGTGTGGATTCAGCAGTCTGCAAACCCTTTCTCTGCAGAGTCCCAAAACAGGCGTTTTCAGCCCATTACCCGCATATGGAAGAAACAGCAGTAAGCACAGGGAAATATCTGCTTCTAAATCCAAAACGCAGCTATCTAACAGAACGGTTGTCAATGTGTGCACTCAACTTCCAGAGTTAAACCGGTGTGTGGATTCAGCAGTCTGCAAACACTTTCTCTGCAGAGTCCCAAAACTGGCGTTTTCAGCCCATTACCGGCATATGGAAGAAACAGCAGTAAGCACAGGGAAATATCTGCTTCTAAATCCAAAACGCAGCTATCTAACAGAACGGTTGTCAATGTGTGCACTCAACTTCCAGAGTTAAACCCGTGTGTGGATTCAGCAGTCTGCAAACCCTTTCTCTGCAGAGTCCCAAAACAGGCGTTTTCAGCCCATTACCGGCATATGGAAGAAACAGCAGTAAGCACAGGGAAATATCTGCTTCTAAATCCAAAACGCAGCTATCTAACAGAACGGTTGTCAATGTGTGCACTCAACTTCCAGAGTTAAACCCGTGTGTGGATTCAGCAGTCTGCAAACACTTTCTCTGCAGAGTCAAAAACAGGCGTTTTCAGCCCATTACCGGCATATGGAAGAAACAGCAGTAAGCACAGGGAAATATCTGCTTCTAAATCCAAAACGCAGCTATCTAACAGAACGGTTGTCAATGTGTGCACTCAACTTCCAGAGTTAAACCCGTGTGTGGATTCAGCAGTCTGCAAACACTTTGTCTGCAGAGTCCCAAAACAGGCGTTTTCAGCCCTTTACCGGCATATGGAAGAAACAGCAGTAAGCACAGGGAAATATCTGCTTCTAAATCCAAAACGCAGCTATCTAACAGAACGGTTGTCAATGTGTGCACTCAACTTCCAGAGTTAAACCCGTGTGTGGATTCAGCAGTCTGCAAACACTTTCTCTGCAGAGTCCCAAAACAGGCGTTTTCAGCCCATTACCGGCATATGGAAGAAACGGCAGTAAGCACAGGGAAATATCTGCTTCTAAATCCAAAACGCAGCTATCTAACAGAACGGTTGTCAATGTGTGCACTCAACTTCCAGAGTTAAACCCGTGTGTGGATTCAGCAGTCTGCAAACACTTTCTCTGCAGAGTCCCAAAACAGGCGTTTTCAGCCCATTACCGGCATATGGAAGAAACAGCAGTAAGCACAGGGAAATATCTGCTTCTAAATCCAAAACGCAGCTATCTAACAGAACGGTTGTCAATGTGTGCACTCAACTTCCAGAGTTAAACCCGTGTGTGGATTCAGCAGTCTGCAAACACTTTCTCTGCAGAGTCCCAAAACAGGCGTTTTCAGCCCTTTACCGGCATATGGAAGAAACAGCAGTAAGCACAGGGAAATATCTGCTTCTAAATCCAAAACGCAGCTATCTAACAGAACGGTTGTCAATGTGTGCACTCAACTTCCAGAGTTAAACCAGTGTGTGGATTCAGCAGTCTGCAAACCCTTTATCTGCAGAGTCCCAAAACAGGCGTTTTCAGCCCTTTACCGGCATATGGAAGAAACGGCAGTAAGCACAGGGAAATATCTGCTTCTAAATCCAAAACGCAGCTATCTAACAGAACGGTTGTCAATGTGTGCACTCAACTTCCAGAGTTAAACCCGTGTGTGGATTCAGCAGTCTGCAAACACTTCCTCTGCAGAGTCCCAAAACAGGCGTTTTCTGCCCATTACCGGCATATGGAAGAAACGGCAGTAAGCACAGGGAAATATCTGCTTCTAAATCCAAAACGCAGCTATCTAACAGAACGGTTGTCAATGTGTGCACTCAACTTCCAGAGTTAAACCCGTGTGTGGATTCAGCAGTCTGCAAACACTTTCTCTGCAGAGTCCCAAAACAGGCGTTTTCAGCCCTTTACCGGCATATGGAAGAAACAGCAGTAAGCACAGGGAAATATCTGCTTCTAAATCCAAAAGGCAGCTATCTAACAGAACGGTTGTCAATGTGTGCACTCAACTTCCAGAGTTAAACCCGTGTGTGGATTCAGCAGTCTGCAACCACTTTCTCTGCAGAGTCCCAAAACAGGCGTTTTCAGCCCATTACCGGCATATGGAAGAAACAGCAGTAAGCACAGGGAAATATCTGCTTCTAAATCCAAAACGCAGCTATCTAACAGAACGGTTGTCAATGTGTGCACTCAACTTCCAGAGTTAAACCGGTGTGTGGATTCAGCAGTCTGCAAACACTTTCTCTGCAGAGTCCCAAAACTGGCGTTTTCAGCCCATTACCGGCATATGGAAGAAACAGCAGTAAGCACAGGGAAATATCTGCTTCTAAATCCAAAACGCAGCTATCTAACAGAACGGTTTTCAATGTGTGCACTCAACTTCCAGAGTTAAACCAGTGTGTGGATTCAGCAGTCTGCAAACCCTTTCTCTGCAGAGTCCCAAAACAGGCGTTTTCAGCCCTTTACCGGCATATGGAAGAAACAGCAGTAAGCACAGGGAAATATCTGCTTCTAAATCCAAAACGCAGCTATCTAACAGAACGGTTGTCAATGTGTGCACTCAACTTCCAGAGTTAAACCAGTGTGTGGATTCAGCAGTCTGCAAACCCTTTCTCTGCAGAGTCCCAAAACAGGCGTTTTCAGCCCTTTACCGGCATATGGAAGAAACAGCAGTAAGCCCAGGGAAATATCTGCTTCTAAATCCAAAACGCAGCTATCTAACAGAACGGTTGTCAATGTGTACACTCAACTTCCAGAGTTAAACCCGTGTGTGGATTCAGCAGTCTGCAAACACTTTCTCTGCAGAGTCCCAAAACAGGCGTTTTCAGCCCATTACCGGCATATGGAAGAAACAGCAGTAAGCACAGGGAAATATCTGCTTCTAAATCCAAAACGCAGCTATCTAACAGAACGGTTGTCAATGTGTGCACTCAACTTCCAGAGTTAAACCCGTGTGTGGATTCAGCAGTCTGCAAACACTTTCTCTGCAGAGTCCCAAAACAGGCGTTTTCAGGCCATTACCGGCATATGGAAGAAAGAGCAGTAAGCACAGGGAAATATCTGCTTCAAAATCCAAAACGCAGCTATCTAACAGAACGGTTGTCAATGTGTGCACTCAACTTCCAGAGTTAAACCCGTGTGTGGATTCAGCAGTCTGCAAACACTTCCTCTGCAGAGTCCCAAAACAGTCGTTTTCTTCCCATTACCGGCATATGGAAGAAACGGCAGTAAGCACAGGGAAATATCTGCTTTTAAATCCAAAACGCAGCTGTCTAACAGAACGGTTGTCAATGCGTGCACTCAACTTCCAGAGTTAAACCCGTGTGTGGATTCAGCAGTCTGCAAACACTTTGTCTGCAGAGTCCCAAAACAGGCGTTTTCAGCCCTTTACCGGCATATGGAAGAAACAGCAGTAAGCACAGGGAAATATCTGCTTCTAAATCCAAAACGCAGCTATCTAACAGAACGGTTGTCAATGTGTGCACTCAACTTCCAGAGTTAAACCCGTGTGTGGATTCAGCAGTCTGCAAACACTTCCTCTGCAGAGTCCCAAAACAGGCGTTTTCTGCCCATTACCGGCATATGGAAGAAACGGCAGTAAGCACAGGGAAATATCTGCTTCTAAATCCAAAACGCAGCTATCTAACAGAACGGTTGTCAATGTGTGCACTCAACTTCCAGAGTTAAACCCGTGTGTGGATTCAGCAGTCTGCAAACACTTTCTCTGCAGAGTCCCAAAACAGGCGTTTTCAGCCCTTTACCGGCATATGGAAGAAACAGCAGTAAGCACAGGGAAATATCTGCTTCTAAATCCAAAAGGCAGCTATCTAACAGAACGGTTGTCAATGTGTGCACTCAACTTCCAGAGTTAAACCCGTGTGTGGATTCAGCAGTCTGCAAACACTTTCTCTGCAGGGTCCCAAAACAGGCGTTTTCAGGCCATTACCGGCATATGGAAGAAACAGCAGTAAGCACAGGGAAATATCTGCTTCTAAATCCAAAACGCAGCTATCTAACAGAACGGTTGTCAATGTGTGCACTCAACTTCCAGAGTTATACCCGTGTGTGGATTCAGCAGTCTGCAAACACTTCCTCTGCAGAGTCCCAAAACAGTCGTTTTCTTCCCATTACCGGCATATGGAAGAAACGGCAGTAAGCACAGGGAAATATCTGCTTTTAAATCCAAAACGCAGCTATCTAACAGAACGGTTGTCAATGTGTGCACTCAACTTCCAGAGTTAAACCCGTGTGTGGATTCAGCAGTCTGCAAACACTTTGTCTGCAGAGTCCCAAAACAGGCGTTTTCAGCCCTTTACCGGCATATGGAAGAAACAGCAGTAAGCACAGGGAAATATCTGCTTCTAAATCCAAAACGCAGCTATCTAACAGAACGGTTGTCAATGTGTGCACTCAACTTCCAGAGTTAAACCCGTGTGTGGATTCAGCAGTCTGCAAACACTTTCTCTGCAGAGTCCCAAAACAGGCGTTTTCAGCCCATTACCGGCATATGGAAGAAACAGCAGTAAGCACAGGGAAATATCTGCTTCTAAATCCAAAACGCAGCTGTCTAACAGAACGGTTGTCAATGTGTGCACTCAACTTCCAGAGTTAAACCGGTGTGTGGATTCAGCAGTCTGCAAACACTTTCTCTGCAGAGTCCCAAAACTGGCGTTTTCAGCCCATTACCGGCATATGGAAGAAACAGCAGTAAGCACAGGGAAATATCTGCTTCTAAATCCAAAACGCAGCTATCTAACAGAACGGTTTTCAATGTGTGCACTCAACTTCCAGAGTTAAACCAGTGTGTGGATTCAGCAGTCTGCAAACCCTTTCTCTGCAGAGTCCCAAAACAGGCGTTTTCAGCCCTTTACCGGCATATGGAAGAAACAGCAGTAAGCACAGGGAAATATCTGCTTCTAAATCCAAAACGCAGCTATCTAACAGAACGGTTGTCAATGTGTGCACTCAACTTCCAGAGTTAAACCAGTGTGTGGATTCAGCAGTCTGCAAACCCTTTCTCTGCAGAGTCCCAAAACAGGCGTTTTCAGCCCTTTACCGGCATATGGAAGAAACAGCAGTAAGCACAGGGAAATATCTGCTTCTAAATCCAAAACGCAGCTATCTAACAGAACGGTTGTCAATGTGTACACTCAACTTCCAGAGTTACACCCGTGTGTGGATTCAGCAGTCTGCAAACACTTTCTCTGCAGAGTCCCAAAACAGGCGTTTTCAGCCCATTACCGGCATATGGAAGAAACAGCAGTAAGCACAGGGAAATATCTGCTTCTAAATCCAAAACGCAGCTATCTAACAGAACGGTTGTCAATGTGTGCACTCAACTTCCAGAGTTAAACCCGTGTGTGGATTCAGCAGTCTGCAAACACTTTCTCTGCAGAGTCCCAAAACAGGCGTTTTCAGGCCATTACCGGCATATGGAAGAAAGAGCAGTAAGCACAGGGAAATATCTGCTTCTAAATCCAAAACGCAGCTATCTAACAGAACGGTTGTCAATGTGTGCACTCAACTTCCAGAGTTAAACCCGTGTGTGGATTCAGCAGTCTGCAAACACTTCCTCTGCAGAGTCCCAAAACAGTCGTTTTCTTCCCATTACCGGCATATGGAAGAAACGGCAGTAAGCACAGGGAAATATCTGCTTTTAAATCCAAAACGCAGCTATCTAACAGAACGGTTGTCAATGCGTGCACTCAACTTCCAGAGTTAAACCCGTGTGTGGATTCAGCAGTCTGCAAACACTATCTCTGCAGAGTCCCAAAACTGGCGTTTTCAGCCCATTACCGGCATATGGAAGAAACAGCAGTAAGCAAAGGGAAATATCTGCTTCTAAATCCAAAACGCAGCTATCTAACAGAACGGTTGTCAATGTGTGCACTCAACTTCCAGAGTTAAACCAGTGTGTGGATTCAGCAGTCTGCAAACCCTTTCTCTGCAGAGTCCGAAAACAGGCGTTTTCAGCCCTTTACCGGCATATGGAAGAAACAGCAGTAAGCACAGGGAAATATCTGCTTCTAAATCCAAAACGCAGCTATCTAACAGAACGGTTGTCAATGTGTGCACTCAACTTCCAGAGTTAAACCCGTGTGTGGATTCAGCAGTCTGCAAACACTTTCTCTGCAGAGTCCCAAAACAGGCGTTTTCAGCCCATGACCGGCATATGGAAGAAACAGCAGTAAGCACAGGGAAATATCTGCTTCTAAATCCAAAACGCAGCTATCTAACAGAACGGTTGTCAATGTGTGCACTCAACTTCCAGAGTTAAACCCGTGTGTGGATTCAGCAGTCTGCAAACACTTTCTCTGCAGAGTCCCAAAACAGGCGTTTTCAGCCCATTACCGGCATATGGAAGAAACAGCAGTAAGCACAGGGAAATATCTGCTTCTAAATCCAAAACGCAGCTATCTAACAGAACGGTTGTCAATGTGTGCACTCAACTTCCAGAGTTAAACCCGTGTGTGGATTCAGCAGTCTGCAAACCCTTTCTCTGCAGAGTCCCAAAACAGGCGTTTTCAGCCCATTACCGGCATATGGAAGAAACAGCAGTAAGCACAGGGAAATATCTGCTTCTAAATCCAAAACGCAGCTATCTAACAGAACGGTTGTCAATGTGTGCACTCAACTTCCAGAGTTAAACCAGTGTGTGGATTCAGCAGTCTGCAAACCCTTTCTCTGCAGAGTCCCAAAACAGGCGTTTTCAGCCCATTACCCGCATATGGAAGAAACAGCAGTAAGCACAGGGAAATATCTGCTTCTAAATCCAAAACGCAGCTATCTAACAGAACGGTTGTCAATGTGTGCACTCAACTTCCAGAGTTAAACCGGTGTGTGGATTCAGCAGTCTGCAAACACTTTCTCTGCAGAGTCCCAAAACTGGCGTTTTCAGCCCATTACCGGCATATGGAAGAAACAGCAGTAAGCACAGGGAAATATCTGCTTCTAAATCCAAAACGCAGCTATCTAACAGAACGGTTGTCAATGTGTGCACTCAACTTCCAGAGTTAAACCCGTGTGTGGATTCAGCAGTCTGCAAACCCTTTCTCTGCAGAGTCCCAAAACAGGCGTTTTCAGCCCATTACCGGCATATGGAAGAAACAGCAGTAAGCACAGGGAAATATCTGCTTCTAAATCCAAAACGCAGCTATCTAACAGAACGGTTGTCAATGTGTGCACTCAACTTCCAGAGGTAAACCCGTGTGTGGATTCAGCAGTCTGCAAACACTTTCTCTGCAGAGTCAAAAACAGGCGTTTTCAGCCCATTACCGGCATATGGAAGAAACAGCAGTAAGCACAGGGAAATATCTGCTTCTAAATCCAAAACGCAGCTATCTAACAGAACGGTTGTCAATGTGTGCACTCAACTTCCAGAGTTAAACCCGTGTGTGGATTCAGCAGTCTGCAAACACTTTGACTGCAGAGTCCCAAAACAGGCGTTTTCAGCCCTTTACCGGCATATGGAAGAAACAGCAGTAAGCACAGGGAAATATCTGCTTCTAAATCCAAAACGCAGCTATCTAACAGAACGGTTGTCAATGTGTGCACTCAACTTCCAGAGTTAAACCCGTGTGTGGATTCAGCAGTCTGCAAACACTTTCTCTGCAGAGTCCCAAAACAGGCGTTTTCAGCCCTTTACCGGCATATGGAAGAAACAGCAGTAAGCACAGGGAAATATCTGCTTCTAAATTCAAAACGCAGCTATCTAACAGAACGGTTGTCAATGTGTGCACTCAACTTCCAGAGTTAAACCCGTGTGTGGATTCAGCAGTCTGCAAACACTTTCTCTGCAGAGTCCCAAAACAGGCGTTTTCAGTCCATTACCGGCATATGGAAGAAACAGCAGTAAGCACAGGGAAATATCTGCTTCTAAATCCAAAACGCAGCTATCTAACAGAACGGTTGTCAATGTGTGCACTCAACTTCCAGAGTTAAACCCGTGTGTGGATTCAGCAGACTGCAAACACTTTCTCTGCAGAGTTCCAAAACAGGCGTTTTCAGCCCATTACCGGCATATGGAAGAAATAGCGGTAAGCATAGGGAAATATCTGCTTCTAAATCCAAAACGCAGCTATCTAACAGAACGGTTGTCAACGTGTGCACTCAACTTCCAGAGTTAAACCCGTGTGTGGATTCAGCAGTCTGCAAACACTTTCTCTGCAGAGTCCCAAAACAGGCGTTTTCAGCCCATTACCGGCATATGGAAGAAACAGCAGTAAGCACAGGGAAATATCTGCTTCTAAATCCAAAACGCAGCTATCT
This sequence comes from Aotus nancymaae, assembly GCF_030222135.1. Lineage (NCBI taxonomy): Eukaryota > Metazoa > Chordata > Mammalia > Primates > Aotidae > Aotus > Aotus nancymaae. The sequence goes on along the minus strand of NW_026988941.1, from coordinate 274,861 downwards.
AACAGAACGGTTGTCAATGTGTGCACTCAACTTCCAGAGTTAAACCCGTGTGTGGATTCAGCAGTCTGCAAACACTTTCTCTGCAGAGTCCCAAAACAGGCGTTTTCAGCCCATTGCCGGCATATGGAAGAAACGGCAGTAAGCACAGGGAAATATCTGCTTCTAAATCCAAAACGCAGCTATCTAACAGAACGGTTGTCAATGTGTGCACTCAACTTCCAGAGTTAAACCCGTGTGTGGATTCAGCAGTCTGCAAACACTTTCTCTGCAGAGTCCCAAAACAGGCGTTTTCAGCCCATTACCGGCATATGGAATAAACAGCAGTAAGCACAGGGAAATATCTGCTTCTAAATCCAAAACGCAGCTATCTAACAGAACGGTTGTCAATGTGTGCACTCTACTTCCAGAGTTAAACCCGTGTGTGGATTCAGCAGTCTGCAAACCCTTTCTCTGCAGAGTCCCAAAACAGGCGTTTTCAGCCCATTACCGGCATATGGAAGAAACAGCAGTAAGCACAGGGAAATATCTGCTTCTAAATCCAAAACGCAGCTATCTAACAGAACGGTTGTCAATGTGTGCACTCAACTTCCAGAGTTAAACCAGTGTGTGGATTCAGCAGTCTGCAAACCCTTTCTCTGCAGAGTCCCAAAACAGGCGTTTTCAGCCCATTACCCGCATATGGAAGAAACAGCAGTAAGCACAGGGAAATATCTGCTTCTAAATCCAAAACGCAGCTATCTAACAGAACGGTTGTCAATGTGTGCACTCAACTTCCAGAGTTAAACCGGTGTGTGGATTCAGCAGTCTGCAAACACTTTCTCTGCAGAGTCCCAAAACTGGCGTTTTCAGCCCATTACCGGCATATGGAAGAAACAGCAGTAAGCACAGGGAAATATCTGCTTCTAAATCCAAAACGCAGCTATCTAACAGAACGGTTGTCAATGTGTGCACTCAACTTCCAGAGTTAAACCCGTGTGTGGATTCAGCAGTCTGCAAACCCTTTCTCTGCAGAGTCCCAAAACAGGCGTTTTCAGCCCATTACCGGCATATGGAAGAAACAGCAGTAAGCACAGGGAAATATCTGCTTCTAAATCCAAAACGCAGCTATCTAACAGAACGGTTGTCAATGTGTGCACTCAACTTCCAGAGTTAAACCCGTGTGTGGATTCAGCAGTCTGCAAACACTTTCTCTGCAGAGTCAAAAACAGGCGTTTTCAGCCCATTACCGGCATATGGAAGAAACAGCAGTAAGCACAGGGAAATATCTGCTTCTAAATCCAAAACGCAGCTATCTAACAGAACGGTTGTCAATGTGTGCACTCAACTTCCAGAGTTAAACCCGTGTGTGGATTCAGCAGTCTGCAAACACTTTGTCTGCAGAGTCCCAAAACAGGCGTTTTCAGCCCTTTACCGGCATATGGAAGAAACAGCAGTAAGCACAGGGAAATATCTGCTTCTAAATCCAAAACGCAGCTATCTAACAGAACGGTTGTCAATGTGTGCACTCAACTTCCAGAGTTAAACCCGTGTGTGGATTCAGCAGTCTGCAAACACTTTCTCTGCAGAGTCCCAAAACAGGCGTTTTCAGCCCATTACCGGCATATGGAAGAAACGGCAGTAAGCACAGGGAAATATCTGCTTCTAAATCCAAAACGCAGCTATCTAACAGAACGGTTGTCAATGTGTGCACTCAACTTCCAGAGTTAAACCCGTGTGTGGATTCAGCAGTCTGCAAACACTTTCTCTGCAGAGTCCCAAAACAGGCGTTTTCAGCCCATTACCGGCATATGGAAGAAACAGCAGTAAGCACAGGGAAATATCTGCTTCTAAATCCAAAACGCAGCTATCTAACAGAACGGTTGTCAATGTGTGCACTCAACTTCCAGAGTTAAACCCGTGTGTGGATTCAGCAGTCTGCAAACACTTTCTCTGCAGAGTCCCAAAACAGGCGTTTTCAGCCCTTTACCGGCATATGGAAGAAACAGCAGTAAGCACAGGGAAATATCTGCTTCTAAATCCAAAACGCAGCTATCTAACAGAACGGTTGTCAATGTGTGCACTCAACTTCCAGAGTTAAACCAGTGTGTGGATTCAGCAGTCTGCAAACCCTTTATCTGCAGAGTCCCAAAACAGGCGTTTTCAGCCCTTTACCGGCATATGGAAGAAACGGCAGTAAGCACAGGGAAATATCTGCTTCTAAATCCAAAACGCAGCTATCTAACAGAACGGTTGTCAATGTGTGCACTCAACTTCCAGAGTTAAACCCGTGTGTGGATTCAGCAGTCTGCAAACACTTCCTCTGCAGAGTCCCAAAACAGGCGTTTTCTGCCCATTACCGGCATATGGAAGAAACGGCAGTAAGCACAGGGAAATATCTGCTTCTAAATCCAAAACGCAGCTATCTAACAGAACGGTTGTCAATGTGTGCACTCAACTTCCAGAGTTAAACCCGTGTGTGGATTCAGCAGTCTGCAAACACTTTCTCTGCAGAGTCCCAAAACAGGCGTTTTCAGCCCTTTACCGGCATATGGAAGAAACAGCAGTAAGCACAGGGAAATATCTGCTTCTAAATCCAAAAGGCAGCTATCTAACAGAACGGTTGTCAATGTGTGCACTCAACTTCCAGAGTTAAACCCGTGTGTGGATTCAGCAGTCTGCAAACCCTTTCTCTGCAGAGTCCCAAAACAGGCGTTTTCAGGCCATTACCGGCATATGGAAGAAACAGCAGTAAGCACAGGGAAATATCTGCTTCTAAATCCAAAACGCAGCTATCTAACAGAACGGTTGTCAATGTGTGCACTCAACTTCCAGAGTTAAACCCGTGTGTGGATTCAGCAGTCTGCAAACACTTCCTCTGCAGAGTCCCAAAACAGTCGTTTTCTTCCCATTACCGGCATATGGAAGAAACGGCAGTAAGCACAGGGAAATATCTGCTTTTAAATCCAAAACGCAGCTATCTAACAGAACGGTTGTCAATGTGTGCACTCAACTTCCAGAGTTAAACCCGTGTGTGGATTCAGCAGTCTGCAAACACTTTGTCTGCAGAGTCCCAAAACAGGCGTTTTCAGCCCTTTACCGGCATATGGAAGAAACAGCAGTAAGCACAGGGAAATATCTGCTTCTAAATCCAAAACGCAGCTATCTAACAGAACGGTTGTCAATGTGTGCACTCAACTTCCAGAGTTAAACCCGTGTGTGGATTCAGCAGTCTGCAACCACTTTCTCTGCAGAGTCCCAAAACAGGCGTTTTCAGCCCATTACCGGCATATGGAAGAAACAGCAGTAAGCACAGGGAAATATCTGCTTCTAAATCCAAAACGCAGCTATCTAACAGAACGGTTGTCAATGTGTGCACTCAACTTCCAGAGTTAAACCGGTGTGTGGATTCAGCAGTCTGCAAACACTTTCTCTGCAGAGTCCCAAAACTGGCGTTTTCAGCCCATTACCGGCATATGGAAGAAACAGCAGTAAGCACAGGGAAATATCTGCTTCTAAATCCAAAACGCAGCTATCTAACAGAACGGTTTTCAATGTGTGCACTCAACTTCCAGAGTTAAACCAGTGTGTGGATTCAGCAGTCTGCAAACCCTTTCTCTGCAGAGTTCCAAAACAGGCGTTTTCAGCCCTTTACCGGCATATGGAAGAAACAGCAGTAAGCACAGGGAAATATCTGCTTCTAAATCCAAAACGCAGCTATCTAACAGAACGGTTGTCAATGTGTGCACTCAACTTCCAGAGTTAAACCAGTGTGTGGATTCAGCAGTCTGCAAACCCTTTCTCTGCAGAGTCCCAAAACAGGCGTTTTCAGCCCTTTACCGGCATATGGAAGAAACAGCAGTAAGCACAGGGAAATATCTGCTTCTAAATCCAAAACGCAGCTATCTAACAGAACGGTTGTCAATGTGTACACTCAACTTCCAGAGTTAAACCCGTGTGTGGATTCAGCAGTCTGCAAACACTTTCTCTGCAGAGTCCCAAAACAGGCGTTTTCAGGCCATTACCGGCATATGGAAGAAAGAGCAGTAAGCACAGGGAAATATCTGCTTCTAAATCCAAAACGCAGCTATCTAACAGAACGGTTGTCAATGTGTGCACTCAACTTCCAGAGTTAAACCCGTGTGTGGATTCAGCAGTCTGCAAACACTTCCTCTGCAGAGTCCCAAAACAGTCGTTTTCTTCCCATTACCGGCATATGGAAGAAACGGCAGTAAGCACAGGGAAATATCTGCTTTTAAATCCAAAACGCAGCTGTCTAACAGAACGGTTGTCAATGCGTTCACTCAACTTCCAGAGTTAAACCCGTGTGTGGATTCAGCAGTCTGCAAACACTTTGTCTGCAGAGTCCCAAAACAGGCGTTTTCAGCCCTTTACCGGCATATGGAAGAAACAGCAGTAAGCACAGGGAAATATCTGCTTCTAAATCCAAAACGCAGCTATCTAACAGAACGGTTGTCAATGTGTGCACTCAACTTCCAGAGTTAAACCCGTGTGTGGATTCAGCAGTCTGCAAACACTTCCTCTGCAGAGTCCCAAAACAGGCGTTTTCTGCCCATTACCGGCATATGGAAGAAACGGCAGTAAGCACAGGGAAATATCTGCTTCTAAATCCAAAACGCAGCTATCTAACAGAACGGTTGTCAATGTGTGCACTCAACTTCCAGAGTTAAACCCGTGTGTGGATTCAGCAGTCTGCAAACACTTTCTCTGCAGAGTCCCAAAACAGGCGTTTTCAGCCCTTTACCGGCATATGGAAGAAACAGCAGTAAGCACAGGGAAATATCTGCTTCTAAATCCAAAAGGCAGCTATCTAACAGAACGGTTGTCAATGTGTGCACTCAACTTCCAGAGTTAAACCCGTGTGTGGATTCAGCAGTCTGCAAACACTTTCTCTGCAGGGTCCCAAAACAGGCGTTTTCAGGCCATTACCGGCATATGGAAGAAACAGCAGTAAGCACAGGGAAATATCTGCTTCTAAATCCAAAACGCAGCTATCTAACAGAACGGTTGTCAATGTGTGCACTCAACTTCCAGAGTTAAACCCGTGTGTGGATTCAGCAGTCTGCAAACACTTCCTCTGCAGAGTCCCAAAACAGTCGTTTTCTTCCCATTACCGGCATATGGAAGAAACGGCAGTAAGCACAGGGAAATATCTGCTTTTAAATCCAAAACGCAGCTATCTAACAGAACGGTTGTCAATGTGTGCACTCAACTTCCAGAGTTAAACCCGTGTGTGGATTCAGCAGTCTGCAAACACTTTGTCTGCAGAGTCCCAAAACAGGCGTTTTCAGCCCTTTACCGGCATATGGAAGAAACAGCAGTAAGCACAGGGAAATATCTGCTTCTAAATCCAAAACGCAGCTATCTAACAGAACGGTTGTCAATGTGTGCACTCAACTTCCAGAGTTAAACCCGTGTGTGGATTCAGCAGTCTGCAAACACTTTCTCTGCAGAGTCCCAAAACAGGCGTTTTCAGCCCATTACCGGCATATGGAAGAAACAGCAGTAAGCACAGGGAAATATCTGCTTCTAAATCCAAAACGCAGCTATCTAACAGAACGGTTGTCAATGTGTGCACTCAACTTCCAGAGTTAAACCGGTGTGTGGATTCAGCAGTCTGCAAACACTTTCTCTGCAGAGTCCCAAAACTGGCGTTTTCAGCCCATTACCGGCATATGGAAGAAACAGCAGTAAGCACAGGGAAATATCTGCTTCTAAATCCAAAACGCAGCTATCTAACAGAACGGTTTTCAATGTGTGCACTCAACTTCCAGAGTTAAACCAGTGTGTGGATTCAGCAGTCTGCAAACCCTTTCTCTGCAGAGTCCCAAAACAGGCGTTTTCAGCCCTTTACCGGCATATGGAAGAAACAGCAGTAAGCACAGGGAAATATCTGCTTCTAAATCCAAAACGCAGCTATCTAACAGAACGGTTGTCAATGTGTGCACTCAACTTCCAGAGTTAAACCAGTGTGTGGATTCAGCAGTCTGCAAACCCTTTCTCTGCAGAGTCCCAAAACAGGCGTTTTCAGCCCTTTACCGGCATATGGAAGAAACAGCAGTAAGCACAGGGAAATATCTGCTTCTAAATCCAAAACGCAGCTATCTAACAGAACGGTTGTCAATGTGTACACTCAACTTCCAGAGTTAAACCCGTGTGTGGATTCAGCAGTCTGCAAACACTTTCTCTGCAGAGTCCCAAAACAGGCGTTTTCAGCCCATTACCGGCATATGGAAGAAACAGCAGTAAGCACAGGGAAATATCTGCTTCTAAATCCAAAACGCAGCTATCTAACAGAACGGTTGTCAATGTGTGCACTCAACTTCCAGAGTTAAACCCGTGTGTGGATTCAGCAGTCTGCAAACACTTTCTCTGCAGAGTCCCAAAACAGGCGTTTTCAGGCCATTACCGGCATATGGAAGAAAGAGCAGTAAGCACAGGGAAATATCTGCTTCTAAATCCAAAACGCAGCTATCTAACAGAACGGTTGTCAATGTGTGCACTCAACTTCCAGAGTTAAACCCGTGTGTGGATTCAGCAGTCTGCAAACACTTCCTCTGCAGAGTCCCAAAACAGTCGTTTTCTTCCCATTACCGGCATATGGAAGAAACGGCAGTAAGCACAGGGAAATATCTGCTTTTAAATCCAAAACGCAGCTATCTAACAGAACGGTTGTCAATGCGTGCACTCAACTTCCAGAGTTAAACCCGTGTGTGTTTTCAGCAGTCTGCAAACCCTTTGTTTGCAGAGTCCCAAAACAGGCGTTTTCAGCCCTTTACCGGCATATGGAAGAAACAGCAGTAAGCACAGGGAAATATCTGCTTCTAAATCCAAAACGCAGCTATCTAACACAACGGTTGTCAATGTGTGCACTCAACTTCCAGAGTTAAACCCGTGTGTGGATTCAGCAGTCTGCAAACACTTTCTCTGCAGAGTCCCAAAACAGGCGTTTTCAGCCCATTACCGGCATATGGAAGAAACAGCAGTAAGCACAGGGAAATATCTGCTTCTAAATCCAAAACGCAGCTATCTAACAGAACGGTTGTCAATGTGTGCACTCAACTTCCAGAGTTAAACCCGTGTGTGGATTCAGCAGTCTGCAAACACTTTCTCTGCAGAGTCCCAAAACAGGCGTTTTCAGCCCATTACCGGCATATGGAAGAAACAGCAGTAAGCACAGGGAAATATCTGCTTCTAAATCCAAAACGCAGCTATCTAACAGAACGGTTGTCAATGTGTGCACTCAACTTCCAGAGTTAAACCGGTGTGTGGATTCAGCAGTCTGCAAACCCTTTCTCTGCAGAGTCCCAAAACAGGCGTTTTCAGCCCTTTACCGGCATATGGAAGAAACAGCAGTAAGCACAGGGAAATATCTGCTTCTAAATCCAAAACGCAGCTATCTAACAGAACGGTTGTCAATGTGTGCACTCAACTTCCAGAGTTAAACCCGTGTGTGGATTCAGCAGTCTGCAAACACTTTCTCTGCAGAGTCCCAAAACAGGCGTTTTCAGCCCATTACCGGCATATGGAAGAAACAGCAGTAAGCACAGGGAAATATCTGCTTCTAAATCCAAAACGCAGCTATCTAACAGAACGGTTGTCAATGTGTGCACTCAACTTCCAGAGTTAAACCCGTGTGTGGATTCAGCAGTCTGCAAACACTTTCTCTGCAGAGTCCCAAAACAGGCGTTTTCAGCCCATTACTGGCATATGGAAGAAACAGCAGTAAGCACAGGGAAATATCTGCTTCTAAATCCAAAACGCAGCTATCTAACAGAACGGTTGTCAATGTGTGCACTCAACTTCCAGAGTTAAACCGGTGTGTGGATTCAGCAGTCTGCAAACACTTTCTCTGCAGAGTCCCAAAACAGGCGTTTTCAGCCCATTACCGGCATATGGAAGAAACAGCAGTAAGCACAGGGAAATATCTGCTTCTAAATCCAAAACGCAGCTATCTAACAGAACGGTTGTCAATGTGTGCACTCAACTTCCAGAGTTAAACCCGTGTGTGGATTCAGCAGTCTGCAAACACTTTCTCTGCAGAGTCCCAAAACAGGCGTTTTCAGCCCATTACCGGCATATGGAAGAAACAGCAGTAAGCACAGGGAAATATCTGCTTCTAATCCAAAACGCAGCTATCTAACAGAACGGTTGTCAATGTGTGCACTCAACTTCCAGAGTTAAACCCGTGTGTGGATTCAGCAGTCTGCAAACACTTTCTCTGCAGAGTCCCAAAACAGGCGTTTTCTGCCCATTAGCGGCATATGGAAGAAACGGCAGTAAGCACAGGGAAATATCTGCTTCTAAATCCAAAACGCAGCTATCTAACAGAACGGTTGTCAATGTGTGCACTCAACTTCCAGAGTTAAACCAGTGTGTGGATTCAGCAGTCTGCAAAACCTTTCTCTGCAGAGTCCCAATACAGGCGTTTTCAGCCCTTTACCGGCATATGGAAGAAACAGCAGTAAGCACAGGGAAATATCTGCTTCTAAATCCAAAACGCAGCTATCTAACAGAACGGTTGTCAATGTGTGCACTCAACTTCCAGAGTTAAACCCGTGTGTGGATTCAGCAGTCTGCAAACACTTTCTCTGCAGAGTCCCAAAACAGGCGTTTCCAGGCCTTTACCGGCATATGGAAGAAACAGCAGTAAGCACAGGGAAATATCTGCTTCTAAATCCAAAACGCAGCTATCTAACAGAACGGTTGTCAATGTGTGCACTCAACTTCCAGAGTTAAACCCGTGTGTGGATTCAGCAGTCTGCAAACACTTTCTCTGCAGAGTCCCAAAACAGGCGTTTTCAGCCCATTACCGGCATATGGAAGAAACAGCAGTAAGCACAGGGAAATATCTGCTTCTAAATCCAAAACGCAGCTATCTAACAGAACGGTTGTCAATGTGTGCACTCAACTTCCAGAGTTATACCCGTGTGTGGATTCAGCAGTCTGCAAACCCTTTCTCTGCAGAGTCCCAAAACAGGCGTTTTCAGCCCATTACCGGCATATGGAAGAAACAGCAGTAAGCACAAGGAAATATCTGCTTCTAAATCCAAAACGCAGCTATCTAACAGAACGGTTGTCAATGTGTGCACTCAACTTCCAGAGTTAAACCCGTGTGTGGATTCAGCAGTCTGCAAACACTTTCTCTGCAGAGTCCCAAAACAGGCGTTTTCAGCCCATTACCGGCATATGGAAGAAACAGCAGTAAGCACAGGGAAATATCTGCTTCTAAATCCAAAACGCAGCTATCTAACAGAACGGTTGTCAATGTGTGCACTCAACTTCCAGAGTTAAACCCGTGTGTGGATTCAGCAGTCTGCAAACACTTTCTCTGCAGAGTCCCAAAACAGGCGTTTTCAGCCCTTTACCGGCATATGGAAGAAACAGCAGTAAGCACAGGGAAATATCTGCTTCTAAATCCAAAACGCAGCTATCTAACAGAACGGTTGTCAATGTGTGCACTCAACTTCCAGAGTTAAACCCGTGTGTGGATTCAGCAGTCTGCAAACACTATCTCTGCAGAGTCCCAAAACTGGCGTTTTCAGCCCATTACCGGCATATGGAAGAAACAGCAGTAAGCAAAGGGAAATATCTGCTTCTAAATCCAAAACGCAGCTATCTAACAGAACGGTTGTCAATGTGTGCACTCAACTTCCAGAGTTAAACCAGTGTGTGGATTCAGCAGTCTGCAAACCCTTTCTCTGCAGAGTCCGAAAACAGGCGTTTTCAGCCCTTTACCGGCATATGGAAGAAACAGCAGTAAGCACAGGGAAATATCTGCTTCTAAATCCAAAACGCAGCTATCTAACAGAACGGTTGTCAATGTGTGCACTCAACTTCCAGAGTTAAACCCGTGTGTGGATTCAGCAGTCTGCAAACACTTTCTCTGCAGAGTCCCAAAACAGGCGTTTTCAGCCCATTACCGGCATATGGAAGAAACAGCAGTAAGCACAGGGAAATATCTGCTTCTAAATCCAAAACGCAGCTATCTAACAGAACGGTTGTCAATGTGTGCACTCAACTTCCAGAGTTAAACCGGTGTGTGGATTCAGCAGTCTGCAAACACTTTCTCTGCAGAGTCCCAAAACTGGCGTTTTCAGCCCATTACCGGCATATGGAAGAAACAGCAGTAAGCACAGGGAAATATCTGCTTCTAAATCCAAAACGCAGCTATCTAACAGAACGGTTTTCAATGTGTGCACTCAACTTCCAGAGTTAAACCAGTGTGTGGATTCAGCAGTCTGCAAACCCTTTCTCTGCAGAGTCCCAAAACAGGCGTTTTCAGCCCTTTACCGGCATATGGAAGAAACAGCAGTAAGCACAGGGAAATATCTGCTTCTAAATCCAAAACGCAGCTACCTAACAGAACGGTTGTCAATGTGTGCACTCAACTTCCAGAGTTAAACCAGTGTGTGGATTCAGCAGTCTGCAAACCCTTTCTCTGCAGAGTCCCAAAACAGGCGTTTTCAGCCCTTTACCGGCATATGGAAGAAACAGCAGTAAGCACAGGGAAATATCTGCTTCTAAATCCAAAACGCAGCTATCTAACAGAACGGTTGTCAATGTGTGCACTCAACTTCCAGAGTTAAACCGGTGTGTGGATTCAGCAGTCTGCAAACACTTTCTCTGCAGAGTCCCAAAACAGGCGTTTTCAGCCCTTTACCGGCATATGGAAGAAACAGCAGTAAGCACAGGGAAATATCTGCTTCTAAATCCAAAACGCAGCTATCTAACAGAACGGTTGTCAATGTGTGCACTCAACTTCCAGAGTTAAACCCGTGTGTGGATTCAGCAGTCTGCAAACACTTTCTCTGCAGAGTCCCAAAACAGGCGTTTTCAGGCCATTACCGGCATATGGAAGAAAGAGCAGTAAGCACAGGGAAATATCTGCTTCTAAATCCAAAACGCAGCTATCTAACAGAACGGTTGTCAATGTGTGCACTCAACTTCCAGAGTTAAACCCGTGTGTGGATTCAGCAGTCTGCAAACACTTCCTCTGCAGAGTCCCAAAACAGTCGTTTTCTTCCCATTACCGGCATATGGAAGAAACGGCAGTAAGCACAGGGAAATATCTGCTTCTAAATCCAAAACGCAGCTATCTAACAGAACGGTTGTCAATGTGTGCACTCAACTTCCAGAGTTAAACCAGTGTGTGGATTCAGCAGTCTGCAAAACCTTTCTCTGCAGAGTCCCAATACAGGCATTTTCAGCCCTTTACCGGCATATGGAAGAAACAGCAGTAAGCACAGGGAAATATCTGCTTCTAAATCCAAAACGCAGCTATCTAACAGAACGGTTGTCAATGTGTGCACTCAACTTGCAGAGTTAAACCCGTGTGTGGATTCAGCAGTCTGCAAACACTTTCTCTGCAGAGTCCCAAAACAGGCGTTTCCAGGCCTTTACCGGCATATGGAAGAAACAGCAGTAAGCACAGGGAAATATCTGCTTCTAAATCCAAAACGCAGCTATCTAACAGAACGGTTGTCAATGTGTGCACTCAACTTCCAGAGTTAAACCCGTGTGTGGATTCAGCAGTCTGCAAACACTTCCTCTGCAGAGTCCCAAAACAGGCGTTTTCTGCCCATTACCGGCATATGGAAGAAACGGCAGTAAGCACAGGGAAATATCTGCTTCTAAATCCAAAACGCAGCTATCTAACAGAACGGTTGTCAATGTGTGCACTCAACTTCCAGAGTTAAACCCGTGTGTGGATTCAGCAGTCTGCAAACACTTTGTCTGCAGAGTCCCAAAACAGGCGTTTTCAGCCCTTTACTGGCATATGGAAGAAACAGCAGTAAGCACAGGGAAATATCTGCTTCTAAATCCAAAACGCAGCTATCTAACAGAACGGTTGTCAATGTGTGCACTCAACTTCCAGAGTTAAACCCGTGTGTGGATTCAGCAGTCTGCAAACACTTTCTCTGCAGAGTCCCAAAACAGGCGTTTTCAGCCCTTTACCGGCATATGGAAGAAACAGCAGTAAGCAAAGGGAAATATCTGCTTCTAAATCCAAAACGCAGCTATCTAACAGAACGGTTTTCAATGTGTGCACTCAACTTCCAGAGTTAAACCAGTGTGTGGATTCAGCAGTCTGCAAACCCTTTCTCTGCAGAGTCCGAAAACAGGCGTTTTCAGCCCTTTACCGGCATATGGAAGAAACAGCAGTAAGCACAGGGAAATATCTGCTTCTAAATCCAAAACGCAGCTATCTAACAGAACGGTTGTCAATGTGTGCACTCAACTTCCAGAGTTAAACCCGTGTGTGGATTCAGCAGTCTGCAAACACTTTCTCTGCAGAGTCCCAAAACAGGCGTTTTCAGCCCATTACCGGCATATGGAAGAAACAGCAGTAAGCACAGGGAAATATCTGCTTCTAAATCCAAAACGCAGCTATCTAACAGAACGGTTGTCAATGTGTGCACTCAACTTCCAGAGTTAAACCCGTGTGTGGATTCAGCAGTCTGCAAACACTTTCTCTGCAGAGTCCCAAAACAGGCGTTTTCAGCCCATTACCGGCATATGGAAGAAACAGCAGTAAGCACAGGGAAATATCTGCTTCTAAATCCAAAACGCAGCTATCTAACAGAACGGTTGTCAATGTGTGCACTCAACTTCCAGAGTTATACCCGTGTGTGGATTCAGCAGTCTGCAAACACTTTCTCTGCAGAGTCCCAAAACAGGCGTTTTCAGCCCATTACCGGCATATGGAAGAAACAGCAGTAAGCACAAGGAAATATCTGCTTCTAAATCCAAAACGCAGCTATCTAACAGAACGGTTGTCAATGTGTGCACTCAACTTCCAGAGTTAAACCCGTGTGTGGATTCAGCAGTCTGCAAACACTTTCTCTGCAGAGTCCCAAAACAGGCGTTTTCAGCCCATTACCGGCATATGGAAGAAACAGCAGTAAGCACAGGGAAATATCTGCTTCTAAATCCAAAACGCAGCTATCTAACAGAACGGTTGTCAATGTGTGCACTCAACTTCCAGAGTTAAACCCGTGTGTGGATTCAGCAGTCTGCAAACACTTTCTCTGCAGAGTCCCAAAACAGGCGTTTTCAGCCCTTTACCGGCATATGGAAGAAACAGCAGTAAGCACAGGGAAATATCTGCTTCTAAATCCAAAACGCAGCTATCTAACAGAACGGTTGTCAATGTGTGCACTCAACTTCCAGAGTTAAACCGGTGTGTGGATTCAGCAGTCTGCAAACACTATCTCTGCAGAGTCCCAAAACTGGCGTTTTCAGCCCATTACCGGCATATGGAAGAAACAGCAGTAAGCAAAGGGAAATATCTGCTTCTAAATCCAAAACGCAGCTATCTAACAGAACGGTTTTCAATGTGTGCACTCAACTTCCAGAGTTAAACCAGTGTGTGGATTCAGCAGTCTGCAAACCCTTTCTCTGCAGAGTCCGAAAACAGGCGTTTTCAGCCCTTTACCGGCATATGGAAGAAACAGCAGTAAGCACAGGGAAATATCTGCTTCTAAATCCAAAACGCAGCTATCTAACAGAACGGTTGTCAATGTGTGCACTCAACTTCCAGAGTTAAACCCGTGTGTGGATTCAGCAGTCTGCAAACACTTTCTCTGCAGAGTCCCAAAACAGGCGTTTTCAGCCCATTACCGGCATATGGAAGAAACAGCAGTAAGCACAGGGAAATATCTGCTTCTAAATCCAAAACGCAGCTATCTAACAGAACGGTTGTCAATGTGTGCACTCAACTTCCAGAGTTAAACCCGTGTGTGGATTCAGCAGTCTGCAAACACTTTCTCTGCAGAGTCCCAAAACAGGCGTTTTCAGCCCATTACCGGCATATGGAAGAAACAGCAGTAAGCACAGGGAAATATCTGCTTCTAAATCCAAAACGCAGCTATCTAACAGAACGGTTGTCAATGTGTGCACTCAACTTCCAGAGTTAAACCCGTGTGTGGATTCAGCAGTCTGCAAACACTTTCTCTGCAGAGTCCCAAAACAGGCGTTTTCAGCCCTTTACCGGCATATGGAAGAAACAGCAGTAAGCACAGGGAAATATCTGCTTCTAAATCCAAAACGCAGCTATCTAACAGAACGGTTGTCAATGTGTGCACTCAACTTCCAGAGTTAAACCGGTGTGTGGATTCAGCAGTCTGCAAACACTATCTCTGCAGAGTCCCAAAACTGGCGTTTTCAGCCCATTACCGGCATATGGAAGAAACAGCAGTAAGCAAAGGGAAATATCTGCTTCTAAATCCAAAACGCAGCTATCTAACAGAACGGTTTTCAATGTGTGCACTCAACTTCCAGAGTTAAACCAGTGTGTGGATTCAGCAGTCTGCAAACCCTTTCTCTGCAGAGTCCGAAAACAGGCGTTTTCAGCCCTTTACCGGCATATGGAAGAAACAGCAGTAAGCACAGGGAAATATCTGCTTCTAAATCCAAAACGCAGCTATCTAACAGAACGGTTGTCAATGTGTGCACTCAACTTCCAGAGTTAAACCCGTGTGTGGATTCAGCAGTCTGCAAACACTTTCTCTGCAGAGTCCCAAAACAGGCGTTTTCAGCCCATTACCGGCATATGGAAGAAACAGCAGTAAGCACAGGGAAATATCTGCTTCTAAATCCAAAACGCAGCTATCTAACAGAACGGTTGTCAATGTGTGCACTCAACTTCCAGAGTTAAACCCGTGTGTGGATTCAGCAGTCTGCAAACACTTTCTCTGCAGAGTCCCAAAACAGGCGTTTTCAGCCCATTACCGGCATATGGAAGAAACAGCAGTAAGCACAGGGAAATATCTGCTTCTAAATCCAAAACGCAGCTATCTAACAGAACGGTTGTCAATGTGTGCACTCAACTTCCAGAGTTAAACCTGTGTGTGGGTTCAGCAGTCTGCAAACACTTTCTCTGCAGAGTCCCAAAACAGGCGTTTTCAGCCCATTACCGGCATATGGAAGAAACAGCAGTAAGCACAGGGAAATATCTGCTTCTAAATCCAAAACGCAGCTATCTAACAGAACGGTTGTCAATGTGTGCACTCAACTTCCAGAGTTAAACCCGTGTGTGGATTCAGCAGTCTGCAAACACTTTCTCTGCAGAGTCCCAAAACAGGCGTTTTCAGCCCATTACCGGCATATGGAAGAAACAGCAGTAAGCACAGGGAAATATCTGCTTCTAAATCCAAAACGCAGCTATCTAACAGAACGGTTGTCAATGTGTGCACTCAACTTCCAGAGTTAAACCCGTGTGTGGATTCAGCAGTCTGCAAACACTTTCTCTGCAGAGTCCCAAAACAGGCGTTTTCAGCCCATTACCGGCATATGGAAGAAACAGCAGTAAGCACAGGGAAATATCTGCTTCTAAATCCAAAACGCAGCTATCTAACAGAACGGTTGTCAATGTGTGCACTCAACTTCCAGAGTTAAACCGGTGTGTGGATTCAGCAGTCTGCAAACACTTCCTCTGCAGAGTCCCAAAACAGTCGTTTTCTTCCCATTACCGGCATATGGAAGAAACGGCAGTAAGCACAGGGAAATATCTGCTTTTAAATCCAAAACGCAGCTATCTAACAGAACGGTTGTCAATGTGTGCACTCAACTTCCAGAGTTAAACCCGTGTGTGGATTCAGCAGTCTGCAAACACTTTCTCTGCAGAGTCCCAAAACAGGCGTTTTCAGCCCTTTACCGGCATATGGAAGAAACAGCAGTAAGCACAGGGAAATATCTGCTTCTAAATCCAAAACGCAGCTATCTAACAGAACGGTTGTCAATGTGTGCACTCAACTTCCAGAGTTAAACCCGTGTGTGGATTCAGCAGTCTGCAAACACTTTCTCTGCAGAGTCCCAAAACAGGCGTTTTCAGCCCATTACCGGCATATGGAAGAAACAGCAGTAAGCACAGGGAAATATCTGCTTCTAAATCCAAAACGCAGCTATCTAACAGAACGGTTGTCAATGTGTGCACTCAACTTCCAGAGTTAAACCCGTGTGTGGATTCAGCAGTCTGCAAACACTTTCTCTGCAGAGTCCCAAAACAGGCGTTTTCAGCCCATTACCGGCATATGGAAGAAACAGCAGTAAGCACAGGGAAATATCTGCTTCTAAATCCAAAACGCAGCTATCTAACAGAACGGTTTTCAATGTGTGCACTCAACTTCCAGAGTTAAACCAGTGTGTGGATTCAGCAGTCTGCAAACCCTTTCTCTGCAGAGTCCCAAAACAGGCGTTTTCAGCCCTTTACCGGCATATGGAAGAAACAGCAGTAAGCACAGGGAAATATCTGCTTCTAAATCCAAAACGCAGCTACCTAACAGAACGGTTGTCAATGTGTGCACTCAACTTCCAGAGTTAAACCAGTGTGTGGATTCAGCAGTCTGCAAACCCTTTCTCTGCAGAGTCCCAAAACAGGCGTTTTCAGCCCTTTACCGGCATATGGAAGAAACAGCAGTAAGCACAGGGAAATATCTGCTTCTAAATCCAAAACGCAGCTACCTAACAGAACGGTTGTCAATGTGTGCACTCAACTTCCAGAGTTAAACCAGTGTGTGGATTCAGCAGTCTGCAAACCCTTTCTCTGCAGAGTCCCAAAACAGGCGTTTTCAGCCCTTTACCGGCATATGGAAGAAACAGCAGTAAGCACAGGGAAATATCTGCTTCTAAATCCAAAACGCAGCTATCTAACAGAACGGTTGTCAATGTGTGCACTCAACTTCCAGAGTTAAACCCGTGTGTGGATTCAGCAGTCTGCAAACACTTCCTCTGCAGAGTCCCAAAACAGTCGTTTTCTTCCCATTACCGGCATATGGAAGAAACGGCAGTAAGCACAGGGAAATATCTGCTTTTAAATCCAAAACGCAGCTATCTAACAGAACGGTTGTCAATGTGTGCACTCAACTTCCAGAGTTAAACCCGTGTGTGGATTCAGCAGTCTGCAAACACTTTCTCTGCAGAGTCCCAAAACAGGCGTTTTCAGCCCATTACTGGCATATGGAAGAAACAGCAGTAAGCACAGGGAAATATCTGCTTCTAAATCCAAAACGCAGCTATCTAACAGAACGGTTGTCAATGTGTGCACTCAACTTCCAGAGTTAAACCGGTGTGTGGATTCAGCAGTCTGCAAACACTTTCTTTGCAGAGTCCCAAAACAGGCGTTTTCAGCCCATTACCGGCATATGGAAGAAACAGCAGTAAGCACAGGGAAATATCTGCTTCTAAATCCAAAACGCAGCTATCTAACAGAACGGTTGTCAATGTGTGCACTCAACTTCCAGAGTTAAACCAGTGTGTGGATTCAGCAGTCTGCAAACCCTTTCTCTGCAGAGTCCCAAAACAGGCGTTTTCAGCCCTTTACCGGCATATGGAAGAAACAGCAGTAAGCACAGGGAAATATCTGCTTCTAAATCCAAAACGCAGCTATCTAACAGAACGGTTGTCAATGTGTGCACTCAACTTCCAGAGTTAAACCCGTGTGTGGATTCAGCAGTCTGCAAACACTTTCTCTGCAGAGTCCCAAAACAGGCGTTTTCAGCCCATTACCGGCATATGGAAGAAACAGCAGTAAGCACAGGGAAATATCTGCTTCTAATCCAAAACGCAGCTATCTAACACAACGGTTGTCAATGTGTTCACTCAACGTCCAGAGTTAAACCCGTGTGTGGATTCAGCAGTCTGCAAACACTTCCTCTGCAGAGTCCCAAAACAGGCGTTTTCTGCCCATTACCGGCATATGGAAGAAACGGCAGTAAGCACAGGGAAATATCTGCTTCTAAATCCAAAACGCAGCTATCTAACAGAATGGTTGTCAATGTGTGCACTCAACTTCCAGAGTTAAACCAGTGTGTGGATTCAGCAGTCTGCAAACCCTTTCTCTGCAGAGTCCCAATACAGGCGTTTTCAGCCCTTTACCGGCATATGGAAGAAACAGCAGTAAGCACAGGGAAATATCTGCTTCTAAATCCAAAACGCAGCTATCTAACAGAACGGTTGTCAATGTGTGCACTCAACTTCCAGAGTTAAACCCGTGTGTGGATTCAGCAGTCTGCAAACACTTTCTCTGCAGAGTCCCAAAACAGGCGTTTTCAGGCCATTACCGGCATATGGAAGAAACAGCAGTAAGCACAGGGAAATATCTGCTTCTAAATCCAAAACGCAGCTATCTAACAGAACGGTTGTCAATGTGTGCACTCAACTTCCAGAGTTAAACCCGTGTGTGGATTCAGCAGTCTGCAAACACTTCCTCTGCAGAGTCCCAAAACAGGCGTTTTCTGCCCATTACCGGCATATGGAAGAAACGGCAGTAAGCACAGGGAAATATCTGCTTCTAAATCCAAAACGCAGCTATCTAACAGAACGGTTGTCAATGTGTGCACTCAACTTCCAGAGTTAAACCCGTGTGTGGATTCAGCAGTCTGCAAACACTTTCTCTGCAGAGTCCCAAAACAGGCGTTTTCAGCCCTTTACCGGCATATGGAAGAAACAGCAGTAAGCACAGGGAAATATCTGCTTCTAAATCCAAAAGGCAGCTATCTAACAGAACGGTTGTCAATGTGTGCACTCAACTTCCAGAGTTAAACCCGTGTGTGGATTCAGCAGTCTGCAAACACTTTCTCTGCAGGGTCCCAAAACAGGCGTTTTCAGGCCATTACCGGCATATGGAAGAAACAGCAGTAAGCACAGGGAAATATCTGCTTCTAAATCCAAAACGCAGCTATCTAACAGAACGGTTGTCAATGTGTGCACTCAACTTCCAGAGTTAAACCCGTGTGTGGATTCAGCAGTCTGCAAACACTTCCTCTGCAGAGTCCCAAAACAGTCGTTTTCTTCCCATTACCGGCATATGGAAGAAACGGCAGTAAGCACAGGGAAATATCTGCTTTTAAATCCAAAACGCAGCTATCTAACAGAACGGTTGTCAATGTGTGCACTCAACTTCCAGAGTTAAACCCGTGTGTGGATTCAGCAGTCTGCAAACACTTTGTCTGCAGAGTCCCAAAACAGGCGTTTTCAGCCCTTTACCGGCATATGGAAGAAACAGCAGTAAGCACAGGGAAATATCTGCTTCTAAATCCAAAACGCAGCTATCTAACAGAACGGTTGTCAATGTGTGCACTCAACTTCCAGAGTTAAACCCGTGTGTGGATTCAGCAGTCTGCAAACACTTTCTCTGCAGAGTCCCAAAACAGGCGTTTTCAGTCCATTACCGGCATATGGAAGAAACAGCAGTAAGCACAGGGAAATATCTGCTTCTAAATCCAAAACGCAGCTATCTAACAGAACGGTTGTCAATGTGTGCACTCAACTTCCAGAGTTAAACCGGTGTGTGGATTCAGCAGTCTGCAAACACTTTCTCTGCAGAGTCCGAAAACAGGCGTTTTCAGCCCATTACCGGCATATGGAAGAAACAGCAGTAAGCACAGGGAAATATCTGCTTCTAAATCCAAAACGCAGCTATCTAACAGAACGGTTTTCAATGTGTGCACTCAACTTCCAGAGTTAAACCAGTGTGTGGATTCAGCAGTCTGCAAACCCTTTCTCTGCAGAGTCCCAAAACAGGCGTTTTCAGCCCTTTACCGGCATATGGAAGAAACAGCAGTAAGCACAGGGAAATATCTGCTTCTAAATCCAAAACGCAGCTATCTAACAGAACGGTTGTCAATGTTTGCACTCAACTTCCAGAGTTAAACCAGTGTGTGGATTCAGCAGTCTGCAAACACTTTCTCTGCAGAGTCCCAAAACAGGCGTTTTCAGCCCTTTACCGGCATATGGAAGAAACAGCAGTAAGCACAGGGAAATATCTGCTTCTAAATCCAAAACGCAGCTATCTAACAGAACGGTTGTCAATGTGTACACTCAACTTCCAGAGTTAAACCCGTGTGTGGATTCAGCAGTCTGCAAACACTTTCTCTGCAGAGTCCCAAAACAGGCGTTTTCAGCCCATTACCGGCATATGGAAGAAACAGCAGTAAGCACAGGGAAATATCTGCTTCTAAATCCAAAACGCAGCTATCTAACAGAACGGTTGTCAATGTGTGCACTCAACTTCCAGAGTTAAACCCGTGTGTGGATTCAGCAGTCTGCAAACATTTTCTCTGCAGAGTCCCAAAACAGGCGTTTTCAGACCATTACCGGCATATGGAAGAAAGAGCAGTAAGCACAGGGAAATATCTGCTTCTAAATCCAAAACGCAGCTATCTAACAGAACGGTTGTCAATGTGTGCACTCAACTTCCAGAGTTAAACCCGTGTGTGGATTCAGCAGTCTGCAAACACTTCCTCTGCAGAGTCCCAAAACAGTCGTTTTCTTCCCATTGCCGGCATATGGAAGAAACGGCAGTAAGCACAGGGAAATATCTGCTTTTAAATCCAAAACGCAGCTATCTAACAGAACGGTTGTCAATGTGTGCACTCAACTTCCAGAGTTAAACCCGTGTGTGGATTCAGCAGTCTGCAAACCCTTTGTCTGCAGAGTCCCAAAACAGGCGTTTTCAGCCCTTTACCGGCATATGGAAGAAACAGCAGTAAGCACAGGGAAATATCTGCTTCTAAATCCAAAACGCAGCTATCTAACAGAACGGTTGTCAATGTGTGCACTCAACTTCCAGAGTTAAACCCGTGTGTGGATTCAGCAGTCTGCAAACACTTTCTCTGCAGAGTCCCAAAACAGGCGTTTTCAGCCCATTACCGGCATATGGAAGAAACAGCAGTAAGCACAGGGAAATATCTGCTTCTAAATCCAAAACGCAGCTATCTAACAGAACGGTTGTCAATGTGTGCACTCAACTTCCAGAGTTAAACCCGTGTGTGGATTCAGCAGTCTGCAAACACTTTCTCTGCAGAGTCCCAAAACAGGCGTTTTCAGCCCATTACCGGCATATGGAAGAAACAGCAGTAAGCACAGGGAAATATCTGCTTCTAAATCCAAAACGCAGCTCTCTAACAGAACGGTTGTCAATGTGTGCACTCAACTTCCAGAGTTAAACCCGTGTGTGGATTCAGCAGTCTGCAAACACTTTCTCTGCAGAGTCCCAAAACAGGCGTTTTCAGCCCATTACCGGCATATGGAAGAAACAGCAGTAAGCACAGGGAAATATCTGCTTCTAAATCCAAAACGCAGCTATCTAACAGAACGGTTGTCAATGTGTGCACTCAACTTCCAGAGTTAAACCGGTGTGTGGATTCAGCAGTCTGCAAACCCTTTCTCTGCAGAGTCCCAAAACAGGCGTTTTCAGCCCTTTACCGGCATATGGAAGAAACAGCAGTAAGCACAGGGAAATATCTGCTTCTAAATCCAAAACGCAGCTATCTAACAGAACGGTTGTCAATGTGTGCACTCAACTTCCAGAGTTAAACCCGTGTGTGGATTCAGCAGTCTGCAAACACTTTCTCTGCAGAGTCCCAAAACAGGCGTTTTCAGCCCATTACCGGCATATGGAAGAAACAGCAGTAAGCACAGGGAAATATCTGCTTCTAAATCCAAAACGCAGCTATCTAACAGAACGGTTGTCAATGTGTGCACTCAACTTCCAGAGTTAAACCCGTGTGTGGATTCAGCAGTCTGCAAACACTTTCTCTGCAGAGTCCCAAAACAGGCGTTTTCAGCCCATTACTGGCATATGGAAGAAACAGCAGTAAGCACAGGGAAATATCTGCTTCTAAATCCAAAACGCAGCTATCTAACAGAACGGTTGTCAATGTGTGCACTCAACTTCCAGAGTTAAACCGGTGTGTGGATTCAGCAGTCTGCAAACACTTTCTCTGCAGAGTCCCAAAACAGGCGTTTTCAGCCCATTACCGGCATATGGAAGAAACAGCAGTAAGCACAGGGAAATATCTGCTTCTAAATCCAAAACGCAGCTATCTAACAGAACGGTTGTCAATGTGTGCACTCAACTTCCAGAGTTAAACCCGTGTGTGGATTCAGCAGTCTGCAAACACTTTCTCTGCAGAGTCCCAAAACAGGCGTTTTCAGCCCATTACCGGCATATGGAAGAAACAGCAGTAAGCACAGGGAAATATCTGCTTCTAATCCAAAACGCAGCTATCTAACAGAACGGTTGTCAATGTGTGCACTCAACTTCCAGAGTTAAACCCGTGTGTGGATTCAGCAGTATGCAAACACTTCCTCTGCAGAGTCCCAAAACAGGCGTTTTCTGCCCATTACCGGCATATGGAAGAAACGGCAGTAAGCACAGGGAAATATCTGCTTCTAAATCCAAAACGCAGCTATCTAACAGAACGGTTGTCAATGTGTGCACTCAACTTCCAGAGTTAAACCAGTGTGTGGATTCAGCAGTCTGCAAACCCTTTCTCTGCAGAGTCCCAATACAGGCGTTTTCAGCCCTTTACCGGCATATGGAAGAAACAGCAGTAAGCACAGGGAAATATCTGCTTCTAAATCCAAAACGCAGCTATCTAACAGAACGGTTGTCAATGTGTGCACTCAACTTCCAGAGTTAAACCCGTGTGTGGATTCAGCAGTCTGCAAACACTTTCTCTGCAGAGTCCCAAAACAGGCGTTTTCAGCCCATTACCGGCATATGGAAGAAACAGCAGTAAGCACAGGGAAATATCTGCTTCTAAATCCAAAACGCAGCTATCTAACAGAACGGTTGTCAATGTGTGCACTCAACTTCCAGAGTTAAACCGGTGTGTGGATTCAGCAGTCTGCAAACACTTCCTCTGCAGAGTCCCAAAACAGTCGTTTTCTTCCCATTGCCGGCATATGGAAGAAACGGCAGTAAGCACAGGGAAATATCTGCTTTTAAATCCAAAACGCAGCTATCTAACAGAACGGTTGTCAATGTGTGCACTCAACTTCCAGAGTTAAACCCGTGTGTGGATTCAGCAGTCTGCAAACCCTTTGTCTGCAGAGTCCCAAAACAGGCGTTTTCAGCCCTTTACCGGCATATGGAAGAAACAGCAGTAAGCACAGGGAAATATCTGCTTCTAAATCCAAAACGCAGCTATCTAACAGAACGGTTGTCAATGTGTGCACTCAACTTCCAGAGTTAAACCCGTGTGTGGATTCAGCAGTCTGCAAACACTTTCTCTGCAGAGTCCCAAAACAGGCGTTTTCAGCCCATTACCGGCATATGGAAGAAACAGCAGTAAGCACAGGGAAATATCTGCTTCTAAATCCAAAACGCAGCTATCTAACAGAACGGTTGTCAATGTGTGCACTCAACTTCCAGAGTTAAACCCGTGTGTGGATTCAGCAGTCTGCAAACACTTTCTCTGCAGAGTCCCAAAACAGGCGTTTTCAGCCCATTACCGGCATATGGAAGAAACAGCAGTAAGCACAGGGAAATATCTGCTTCTAAATCCAAAACGCAGCTATCTAACAGAACGGTTGTCAATGTGTGCACTCAACTTCCAGAGTTAAACCCGTGTGTGGATTCAGCAGTCTGCAAACACTTTCTCTGCAGAGTCCCAAAACAGGCGTTTTCAGCCCATTACCGGCATATGGAAGAAACAGCAGTAAGCACAGGGAAATATCTGCTTCTAAATCCAAAACGCAGCTATCTAACAGAACGGTTGTCAATGTGTGCACTCAACTTCCAGAGTTAAACCCGTGTGTGGATTCAGCAGTCTGCAAACACTTTCTCTGCAGAGTCCCAAAACAGGCGTTTTCAGCCCATTACCGGCATATGGAAGAAACAGCAGTAAGCACAGGGAAATATCTGCTTCTAAATCCAAAACGCAGCTCTCTAACAGAACGGTTGTCAATGTGTGCACTCAACTTCCAGAGTTAAACCCGTGTGTGGATTCAGCAGTCTGCAAACACTTTCTCTGCAGAGTCCCAAAACAGGCGTTTTCAGCCCATTACCGGCATATGGAAGAAACAGCAGTAAGCACAGGGAAATATCTGCTTCTAAATCCAAAACGCAGCTATCTAACAGAACGGTGGTCAATGTGTGCACTCAACTTCCAGAGTTAAACCGGTGTGTGGATTCAGCAGTCTGCAAACCCTTTCTCTGCAGAGTCCCAAAACAGGCGTTTTCAGCCCTTTACCGGCATATGGAAGAAACAGCAGTAAGCACAGGGAAATATCTGCTTCTAAATCCAAAACGCAGCTATCTAACAGAACGGTTGTCAATGTGTGCACTCAACTTCCAGAGTTAAACCCGTGTGTGGATTCAGCAGTCTGCAAACACTTTCTCTGCAGAGTCCCAAAACAGGCGTTTTCAGCCCATTACCGGCATATGGAAGAAACAGCAGTAAGCACAGGGAAATATCTGCTTCTAAATCCAAAACGCAGCTATCTAACAGAACGGTTGTCAATGTGTGCACTCAACTTCCAGAGTTAAACCCGTGTGTGGATTCAGCAGTCTGCAAACACTTTCTCTGCAGAGTCCCAAAACAGGCGTTTTCAGCCCATTACTGGCATATGGAAGAAACAGCAGTAAGCACAGGGAAATATCTGCTTCTAAATCCAAAACGCAGCTATCTAACAGAACGGTTGTCAATGTGTGCACTCAACTTCCAGAGTTAAACCGGTGTGTGGATTCAGCAGTCTGCAAACACTTTCTCTGCAGAGTCCCAAAACAGGCGTTTTCAGCCCATTACCGGCATATGGAAGAAACAGCAGTAAGCACAGGGAAATATCTGCTTCTAAATCCAAAACGCAGCTATCTAACAGAACGGTTGTCAATGTGTGCACTCAACTTCCAGAGTTAAACCCGTGTGTGGATTCAGCAGTCTGCAAACACTTTCTCTGCAGAGTCCCAAAACAGGCGTTTTCAGCCCATTACCGGCATATGGAAGAAACAGCAGTAAGCACAGGGAAATATCTGCTTCTAATCCAAAACGCAGCTATCTAACAGAACGGTTGTCAATGTGTGCACTCAACTTCCAGAGTTAAACCCGTGTGTGGATTCAGCAGTATGCAAACACTTCCTCTGCAGAGTCCCAAAACAGGCGTTTTCTGCCCATTACCGGCATATGGAAGAAACGGCAGTAAGCACAGGGAAATATCTGCTTCTAAATCCAAAACGCAGCTATCTAACAGAACGGTTGTCAATGTGTGCACTCAACTTCCAGAGTTAAACCAGTGTGTGGATTCAGCAGTCTGCAAACCCTTTCTCTGCAGAGTCCCAATACAGGCGTTTTCAGCCCTTTACCGGCATATGGAAGAAACAGCAGTAAGCACAGGGAAATATCTGCTTCTAAATCCAAAACGCAGCTATCTAACAGAACGGTTGTCAATGTGTGCACTCAACTTCCAGAGTTAAACCCGTGTGTGGATTCAGCAGTCTGCAAACACTTTCTCTGCAGAGTCCCAAAACAGGCGTTTTCAGCCCATTACCGGCATATGGAAGAAACAGCAGTAAGCACAGGGAAATATCTGCTTCTAAATCCAAAACGCAGCTATCTAACAGAACGGTTGTCAATGTGTGCACTCAACTTCCAGAGTTAAACCCGTGTGTGGATTCAGCAGTCTGCAAACACTTTCTCTGCAGAGTCCCAAAACAGGCGTTTTCAGCCCATTACTGGCATATGGAAGAAACAGCAGTAAGCACAGGGAAATATCTGCTTCTAAATCCAAAACGCAGCTATCTAACAGAACGGTTGTCAATGTGTGCACTCAACTTCCAGAGTTAAACCCGTGTGTGGATTCAGCAGTCTGCAAACACTTTCTCTGCAGAGTCCCAAAACAGGCGTTTTCAGCCCATTACCGGCATATGGAAGAAACAGCAGTAAGCACAGGGAAATATCTGCTTCTAAATCCAAAACGCAGCTATCTAACAGAACGGTTGTCAATGTGTGCACTCAACTTCCAGAGTTAAACCCGTGTGTGGATTCAGCAGTCTGCAAACACTTTCTCTGCAGAGTCCCAAAACAGGCGTTTTCAGCCCATTACCGGCATATGGAAGAAACAGCAGTAAGCACAGGGAAATATCTGCTTCTAATCCAAAACGCAGCTATCTAACAGAACGGTTGTCAATGTGTGCACTCAACTTCCAGAGTTAAACCCGTGTGTGGATTCAGCAGTATGCAAACACTTCCTCTGCAGAGTCCCAAAACAGGCGTTTTCTGCCCATTACCGGCATATGGAAGAAACGGCAGTAAGCACAGGGAAATATCTGCTTCTAAATCCAAAACGCAGCTATCTAACAGAACGGTTGTCAATGTGTGCACTCAACTTCCAGAGTTAAACCAGTGTGTGGATTCAGCAGTCTGCAAACCCTTTCTCTGCAGAGTCCCAATACAGGCGTTTTCAGCCCTTTACCGGCATATGGAAGAAACAGCAGTAAGCACAGGGAAATATCTGCTTCTAAATCCAAAACGCAGCTATCTAACAGAACGGTTGTCAATGTGTGCACTCAACTTCCAGAGTTAAACCCGTGTGTGGATTCAGCAGTCTGCAAACACTTTCTCTGCAGAGTCCCAAAACAGGCGTTTTCAGCCCATTACCGGCATATGGAAGAAACAGCAGTAAGCACAGGGAAATATCTGCTTCTAAATCCAAAACGCAGCTATCTAACAGAACGGTTGTCAATGTGTGCACTCAACTTCCAGAGTTAAACCGGTGTGTGGATTCAGCAGTCTGCAAACACTTCCTCTGCAGAGTCCCAAAACAGTCGTTTTCTTCCCATTGCCGGCATATGGAAGAAACGGCAGTAAGCACAGGGAAATATCTGCTTTTAAATCCAAAACGCAGCTATCTAACAGAACGGTTGTCAATGTGTGCACTCAACTTCCAGAGTTAAACCCGTGTGTGGATTCAGCAGTCTGCAAACCCTTTGTCTGCAGAGTCCCAAAACAGGCGTTTTCAGCCCTTTACCGGCATATGGAAGAAACAGCAGTAAGCACAGGGAAATATCTGCTTCTAAATCCAAAACGCAGCTATCTAACAGAACGGTTGTCAATGTGTGCACTCAACTTCCAGAGTTAAACCCGTGTGTGGATTCAGCAGTCTGCAAACACTTTCTCTGCAGAGTCCCAAAACAGGCGTTTTCAGCCCATTACCGGCATATGGAAGAAACAGCAGTAAGCACAGGGAAATATCTGCTTCTAAATCCAAAACGCAGCTATCTAACAGAACGGTTGTCAATGTGTGCACTCAACTTCCAGAGTTAAACCCGTGTGTGGATTCAGCAGTCTGCAAACACTTTCTCTGCAGAGTCCCAAAACAGGCGTTTTCAGCCCATTACCGGCATATGGAAGAAACAGCAGTAAGCACAGGGAAATATCTGCTTCTAAATCCAAAACGCAGCTATCTAACAGAACGGTTGTCAATGTGTGCACTCAACTTCCAGAGTTAAACCCGTGTGTGGATTCAGCAGTCTGCAAACACTTTCTCTGCAGAGTCCCAAAACAGGCGTTTTCAGCCCATTACCGGCATATGGAAGAAACAGCAGTAAGCACAGGGAAATATCTGCTTCTAAATCCAAAACGCAGCTATCTAACAGAACGGTTGTCAATGTGTGCACTCAACTTCCAGAGTTAAACCCGTGTGTGGATTCAGCAGTCTGCAAACACTTTCTCTGCAGAGTCCCAAAACAGGCGTTTTCAGCCCATTACCGGCATATGGAAGAAACAGCAGTAAGCACAGGGAAATATCTGCTTCTAAATCCAAAACGCAGCTCTCTAACAGAACGGTTGTCAATGTGTGCACTCAACTTCCAGAGTTAAACCCGTGTGTGGATTCAGCAGTCTGCAAACACTTTCTCTGCAGAGTCCCAAAACAGGCGTTTTCAGCCCATTACCGGCATATGGAAGAAACAGCAGTAAGCACAGGGAAATATCTGCTTCTAAATCCAAAACGCAGCTATCTAACAGAACGGTTGTCAATGTGTGCACTCAACTTCCAGAGTTAAACCGGTGTGTGGATTCAGCAGTCTGCAAACCCTTTCTCTGCAGAGTCCCAAAACAGGCGTTTTCAGCCCTTTACCGGCATATGGAAGAAACAGCAGTAAGCACAGGGAAATATCTGCTTCTAAATCCAAAACGCAGCTATCTAACAGAACGGTTGTCAATGTGTGCACTCAACTTCCAGAGTTAAACCCGTGTGTGGATTCAGCAGTCTGCAAACACTTTCTCTGCAGAGTCCCAAAACAGGCGTTTTCAGCCCATTACCGGCATATGGAAGAAACAGCAGTAAGCACAGGGAAATATCTGCTTCTAAATCCAAAACGCAGCTATCTAACAGAACGGTTGTCAATGTGTGCACTCAACTTCCAGAGTTAAACCCGTGTGTGGATTCAGCAGTCTGCAAACACTTTCTCTGCAGAGTCCCAAAACAGGCGTTTTCAGCCCATTACTGGCATATGGAAGAAACAGCAGTAAGCACAGGGAAATATCTGCTTCTAAATCCAAAACGCAGCTATCTAACAGAACGGTTGTCAATGTGTGCACTCAACTTCCAGAGTTAAACCGGTGTGTGGATTCAGCAGTCTGCAAACACTTTCTCTGCAGAGTCCCAAAACAGGCGTTTTCAGCCCATTACCGGCATAT
Source organism: Aotus nancymaae (assembly GCF_030222135.1). Classification (NCBI taxonomy): domain Eukaryota; kingdom Metazoa; phylum Chordata; class Mammalia; order Primates; family Aotidae; genus Aotus; species Aotus nancymaae. The sequence goes on along the minus strand of NW_026988941.1, from coordinate 246,437 downwards.
GGAAGAAACAGCAGTAAGCACAGGGAAATATCTGCTTCTAAATCCAAAACGCAGCTATCTAACAGAACGGTTGTCAATGTGTGCACTCAACTTCCAGAGTTAAACCCGTGTGTGGATTCAGCAGTCTGCAAACACTTTCTCTGCAGAGTCCCAAAACAGGCGTTTTCAGCCCATTACCGGCATATGGAAGAAACAGCAGTAAGCACAGGGAAATATCTGCTTCTAATCCAAAACGCAGCTATCTAACAGAACGGTTGTCAATGTGTGCACTCAACTTCCAGAGTTAAACCCGTGTGTGGATTCAGCAGTATGCAAACACTTCCTCTGCAGAGTCCCAAAACAGGCGTTTTCTGCCCATTACCGGCATATGGAAGAAACGGCAGTAAGCACAGGGAAATATCTGCTTCTAAATCCAAAACGCAGCTATCTAACAGAACGGTTGTCAATGTGTGCACTCAACTTCCAGAGTTAAACCAGTGTGTGGATTCAGCAGTCTGCAAACACTTTCTCTGCAGAGTCCCAAAACAGGCGTTTTCAGCCCATTACCGGCATATGGAAGAAACAGCAGTAAGCACAGGGAAATATCTGCTTCTAAATCCAAAACGCAGCTATCTAACAGAACGGTTGTCAATGTGTGCACTCAACTTCCAGAGTTAAACCGGTGTGTGGATTCAGCAGTCTGCAAACACTTTCTCTGCAGAGTCCCAAAACAGGCGTTTTCAGCCCATTACCGGCATATGGAAGAAACAGCAGTAAGCACAGGGAAATATCTGCTTCTAAATCCAAAACGCAGCTATCTAACAGAACGGTTGTCAATGTGTGCACTCAACTTCCAGAGTTAAACCCGTGTGTGGATTCAGCAGTCTGCAAACACTTTCTCTGCAGAGTCCCAAAACAGGCGTTTTCAGCCCATTACCGGCATATGGAAGAAACAGCAGTAAGCACAGGGAAATATCTGCTTCTAATCCAAAACGCAGCTATCTAACAGAACGGTTGTCAATGTGTGCACTCAACTTCCAGAGTTAAACCCGTGTGTGGATTCAGCAGTATGCAAACACTTCCTCTGCAGAGTCCCAAAACAGGCGTTTTCTGCCCATTACCGGCATATGGAAGAAACGGCAGTAAGCACAGGGAAATATCTGCTTCTAAATCCAAAACGCAGCTATCTAACAGAACGGTTGTCAATGTGTGCACTCAACTTCCAGAGTTAAACCAGTGTGTGGATTCAGCAGTCTGCAAACACTTTCTCTGCAGAGTCCCAAAACAGGCGTTTTCAGCCCATTACCGGCATATGGAAGAAACAGCAGTAAGCACAGGGAAATATCTGCTTCTAAATCCAAAACGCAGCTATCTAACAGAACGGTTGTCAATGTGTGCACTCAACTTCCAGAGTTAAACCCGTGTGTGGATTCAGCAGTCTGCAAACACTTTCTCTGCAGAGTCCCAAAACAGGCGTTTTCAGCCCATTACCGGCATATGGAAGAAACAGCAGTAAGCACAGGGAAATATCTGCTTCTAAATCCAAAACGCAGCTCTCTAACAGAACGGTTGTCAATGTGTGCACTCAACTTCCAGAGTTAAACCCGTGTGTGGATTCAGCAGTCTGCAAACACTTTCTCTGCAGAGTCCCAAAACAGGCGTTTTCAGCCCATTACCGGCATATGGAAGAAACAGCAGTAAGCACAGGGAAATATCTGCTTCTAAATCCAAAACGCAGCTATCTAACAGAACGGTTGTCAATGTGTGCACTCAACTTCCAGAGTTAAACCGGTGTGTGGATTCAGCAGTCTGCAAACCCTTTCTCTGCAGAGTCCCAAAACAGGCGTTTTCAGCCCTTTACCGGCATATGGAAGAAACAGCAGTAAGCACAGGGAAATATCTGCTTCTAAATCCAAAACGCAGCTATCTAACAGAACGGTTGTCAATGTGTGCACTCAACTTCCAGAGTTAAACCCGTGTGTGGATTCAGCAGTCTGCAAACACTTTCTCTGCAGAGTCCCAAAACAGGCGTTTTCAGCCCATTACCGGCATATGGAAGAAACAGCAGTAAGCACAGGGAAATATCTGCTTCTAAATCCAAAACGCAGCTATCTAACAGAACGGTTGTCAATGTGTGCACTCAACTTCCAGAGTTAAACCCGTGTGTGGATTCAGCAGTCTGCAAACACTTTCTCTGCAGAGTCCCAAAACAGGCGTTTTCAGCCCATTACTGGCATATGGAAGAAACAGCAGTAAGCACAGGGAAATATCTGCTTCTAAATCCAAAACGCAGCTATCTAACAGAACGGTTGTCAATGTGTGCACTCAACTTCCAGAGTTAAACCGGTGTGTGGATTCAGCAGTCTGCAAACACTTTCTCTGCAGAGTCCCAAAACAGGCGTTTTCAGCCCATTACCGGCATATGGAAGAAACAGCAGTAAGCACAGGGAAATATCTGCTTCTAAATCCAAAACGCAGCTATCTAACAGAACGGTTGTCAATGTGTGCACTCAACTTCCAGAGTTAAACCCGTGTGTGGATTCAGCAGTCTGCAAACACTTTCTCTGCAGAGTCCCAAAACAGGCGTTTTCAGCCCATTACCGGCATATGGAAGAAACAGCAGTAAGCACAGGGAAATATCTGCTTCTAATCCAAAACGCAGCTATCTAACAGAACGGTTGTCAATGTGTGCACTCAACTTCCAGAGTTAAACCCGTGTGTGGATTCAGCAGTATGCAAACACTTCCTCTGCAGAGTCCCAAAACAGGCGTTTTCTGCCCATTACCGGCATATGGAAGAAACGGCAGTAAGCACAGGGAAATATCTGCTTCTAAATCCAAAACGCAGCTATCTAACAGAACGGTTGTCAATGTGTGCACTCAACTTCCAGAGTTAAACCAGTGTGTGGATTCAGCAGTCTGCAAACCCTTTCTCTGCAGAGTCCCAATACAGGCGTTTTCAGCCCTTTACCGGCATATGGAAGAAACAGCAGTAAGCACAGGGAAATATCTGCTTCTAAATCCAAAACGCAGCTATCTAACAGAACGGTTGTCAATGTGTGCACTCAACTTCCAGAGTTAAACCCGTGTGTGGATTCAGCAGTCTGCAAACACTTTCTCTGCAGAGTTCCAAAACAGGCGTTTTCAGCCCATTACCGGCATATGGAAGAAACAGCAGTAAGCACAGGGAAATATCTGCTTCTAAATCCAAAACGCAGCTATCTAACAGAACGGTTGTCAATGTGTGCACTCAACTTCCAGAGTTAAACCGGTGTGTGGATTCAGCAGTCTGCAAACACTTCCTCTGCAGAGTCCCAAAACAGTCGTTTTCTTCCCATTGCCGGCATATGGAAGAAACGGCAGTAAGCACAGGGAAATATCTGCTTTTAAATCCAAAACGCAGCTATCTAACAGAACGGTTGTCAATGTGTGCACTCAACTTCCAGAGTTAAACCCGTGTGTGGATTCAGCAGTCTGCAAACCCTTTGTCTGCAGAGTCCCAAAACAGGCGTTTTCAGCCCATTACCGGCATATGGAAGAAACAGCAGTAAGCACAGGGAAATATCTGCTTCTAAATCCAAAACGCAGCTATCTAACAGAACGGTTGTCAATGTGTGCACTCAACTTCCAGAGTTAAACCCGTGTGTGGATTCAGCAGTCTGCAAACACTTTCTCTGCAGAGTCCCAAAACAGGCGTTTTCAGCCCATTACCGGCATATGGAAGAAACAGCAGTAAGCACAGGGAAATATCTGCTTCTAAATCCAAAACGCAGCTATCTAACAGAACGGTTGTCAATGTGTGCACTCAACTTCCAGAGTTAAACCCGTGTGTGGATTCAGCAGTCTGCAAACCCTTTCTCTGCAGAGTCCCAAAACAGGCGTTTTCAGCCCATTACCGGCATATGGAAGAAACAGCAGTAAGCACAGGGAAATATCTGCTTCTAAATCCAAAACGCAGCTATCTAACAGAACGGTTGTCAATGTGTGCACTCAACTTCCAGAGTTAAACCCGTGTGTGGATTCAGCAGTCTGCAAACACTTTCTCTGCAGAGTCCCAAAACAGGCGTTTTCAGCCCATTACCGGCATATGGAAGAAACAGCAGTAAGCACAGGGAAATATCTGCTTCTAAATCCAAAACGCAGCTATCTAACAGAACGGTTGTCAATGTGTGCACTCAACTTCCAGAGTTAAACCGGTGTGTGGATTCAGCAGTCTGCAAACCCTTTCTCTGCAGAGTCCCAAAACAGGCGTTTTCAGCCCTTTACCGGCATATGGAAGAAACAGCAGTAAGCACAGGGAAATATCTGCTTCTAAATCCAAAACGCAGCTATCTAACAGAACGGTTGTCAATGTGTGCACTCAACTTCCAGAGTTAAACCCGTGTGTGGATTCAGCAGTCTGCAAACACTTTCTCTGCAGAGTCCCAAAACAGGCGTTTTCAGCCCATTACCGGCATATGGAAGAAACAGCAGTAAGCACAGGGAAATATCTGCTTCTAAATCCAAAACGCAGCTATCTAACAGAACGGTTGTCAATGTGTGCACTCAACTTCCAGAGTTAAACCCGTGTGTGGATTCAGCAGTCTGCAAACACTTTCTCTGCGGAGTCCCAAAACAGGCGTTTTCAGCCCATTACTGGCATATGGAAGAAACAGCAGTAAGCACAGGGAAATATCTGCTTCTAAATCCAAAACGCAGCTATCTAACAGAACGGTTGTCAATGTGTGCACTCAACTTCCAGAGTTAAACCGGTGTGTGGATTCAGCAGTCTGCAAACACTTTCTCTGCAGAGTCCCAAAACAGGCGTTTTCAGCCCATTACCGGCATATGGAAGAAACAGCAGTAAGCACAGGGAAATATCTGCTTCTAAATCCAAAACGCAGCTATCTAACAGAACGGTTGTCAATGTGTGCACTCAACTTCCAGAGTTAAACCCGTGTGTGGATTCAGCAGTCTGCAAACACTTTCTCTGCAGAGTCCCAAAACAGGCGTTTTCAGCCCATTACCGGCATATGGAAGAAACAGCAGTAAGCACAGGGAAATATCTGCTTCTAATCCAAAACGCAGCTATCTAACAGAACGGTTGTCAATGTGTGCACTCAACTTCCAGAGTTAAACCCGTGTGTGGATTCAGCAGTATGCAAACACTTCCTCTGCAGAGTCCCAAAACAGGCGTTTTCTGCCCATTACCGGCATATGGAAGAAACGGCAGTAAGCACAGGGAAATATCTGCTTCTAAATCCAAAACGCAGCTATCTAACAGAACGGTTGTCAATGTGTGCACTCAACTTCCAGAGTTAAACCAGTGTGTGGATTCAGCAGTCTGCAAACCCTTTCTCTGCAGAGTCCCAAAACAGGCGTTTTCAGCCCTTTACCGGCATATGGAAGAAACAGCAGTAAGCACAGGGAAATATCTGCTTCTAAATCCAAAACGCAGCTATCTAACAGAACGGTTGTCAATGTGTGCACTCAACTTCCAGAGTTAAACCCGTGTGTGGATTCAGCAGTCTGCAAACACTTTCTCTGCAGAGTCCCAAAACAGGCGTTTTCAGCCCATTACCGGCATATGGAAGAAACAGCAGTAAGCACAGGGAAATATCTGCTTCTAAATCCAAAACGCAGCTATCTAACAGAACGGTTGTCAATGTGTGCACTCAACTTCCAGAGTTAAACCGGTGTGTGGATTCAGCAGTCTGCAAACCCTTTCTCTGCAGAGTCCCAAAACAGGCGTTTTCAGCCCTTTACCGGCATATGGAAGAAACAGCAGTAAGCACAGGGAAATATCTGCTTCTAAATCCAAAACGCAGCTATCTAACAGAACGGTTGTCAATGTGTGCACTCAACTTCCAGAGTTAAACCCGTGTGTGGATTCAGCAGTCTGCAAACCCTTTCTCTGCAGAGTCCCAAAACAGGCGTTTTCAGCCCATTACCGGCATATGGAAGAAACAGCAGTAAGCACAGGGAAATATCTGCTTCTAAATCCAAAACGCAGCTATCTAACAGAACGGTTGTCAATGTGTGCACTCAACTTCCAGAGTTAAACCCGTGTGTGGATTCAGCAGTCTGCAAACACTTTCTCTGCAGAGTCCCAAAACAGGCGTTTTCAGCCCATTACTGGCATATGGAAGAAACAGCAGTAAGCACAGGGAAATATCTGCTTCTAAATCCAAAACGCAGCTATCTAACAGAACGGTTGTCAATGTGTGCACTCAACTTCCAGAGTTAAACCGGTGTGTGGATTCAGCAGTCTGCAAACACTTTCTCTGCAGAGTCCCAAAACAGGCGTTTTCAGCCCATTACCGGCATATGGAAGAAACAGCAGTAAGCACAGGGAAATATCTGCTTCTAAATCCAAAACGCAGCTATCTAACAGAACGGTTGTCAATGTGTGCACTCAACTTCCAGAGTTAAACCCGTGTGTGGATTCAGCAGTCTGCAAACACTTTCTCTGCAGAGTCCCAAAACAGGCGTTTTCAGCCCATTACCGGCATATGGAAGAAACAGCAGTAAGCACAGGGAAATATCTGCTTCTAATCCAAAACGCAGCTATCTAACAGAACGGTTGTCAATGTGTGCACTCAACTTCCAGAGTTAAACCCGTGTGTGGATTCAGCAGTATGCAAACACTTCCTCTGCAGAGTCCCAAAACAGGCGTTTTCTGCCCATTACCGGCATATGGAAGAAACGGCAGTAAGCACAGGGAAATATCTGCTTCTAAATCCAAAACGCAGCTATCTAACAGAACGGTTGTCAATGTGTGCACTCAACTTCCAGAGTTAAACCAGTGTGTGGATTCAGCAGTCTGCAAACCCTTTCTCTGCAGAGTCCCAATACAGTCGTTTTCAGCCCTTTACCGGCATATGGAAGAAACAGCAGTAAGCACAGGGAAATATCTGCTTCTAAATCCAAAACGCAGCTATCTAACAGAACGGTTGTCAATGTGTGCACTCAACTTCCAGAGTTAAACCCGTGTGTGGATTCAGCAGTCTGCAAACACTTTCTCTGCAGAGTCCCAAAACAGGCGTTTTCAGGCCATTACCGGCATATGGAAGAAACAGCAGTAAGCACAGGGAAATATCTGCTTCTAAATCCAAAACGCAGCTATCTAACAGAACGGTTGTCAATGTGTGCACTCAACTTCCAGAGTTAAACCCGTGTGTGGATTCAGCAGTCTGCAAACACTTCCTCTGCAGAGTCCCAAAACAGGCGTTTTCTGCCCATTACCGGCATATGGAAGAAACGGCAGTAAGCACAGGGAAATATCTGCTTCTAAATCCAAAACGCAGCTATCTAACAGAACGGTTGTCAATGTGTGCACTCAACTTCCAGAGTTAAACCCGTGTGTGGATTCAGCAGTCTGCAAACACTTTGTCTGCAGAGTCCCAAAACAGGCGTTTTCAGCCCTTTACCGGCATATGGAAGAAACAGCAGTAAGCACAGGGAAATATCTGCTTCTAAATCCAAAACGCAGCTATCTAACAGAACGGTTGTCAATGTGTGCACTCAACTTCCAGAGTTAAACCCGTGTGTGGATTCAGCAGTCTGCAAACACTTTCTCTGCAGAGTCCCAAAACAGGCGTTTTCAGCCCTTTACCGGCATATGGAAGAAACAGCAGTAAGCACAGGGAAATATCTGCTTCTAAATCCAAAACGCAGCTATCTAACAGAACGGTTGTCAATGTGTGCACTCAACTTCCAGAGTTAAACCGGTGTGTGGATTCAACAGTCTGCGAACACTATCTCTGCAGAGTCCCAAAACTGGCGTTTTCAGCCCATTACCAGCATATGGAAGAAACAGCAGTAAGCAAAGGGAAATATCTGCTTCTAAATCCAAAACGCAGCTATCTAACAGAACGGTTTTCAATGTGTGCACTCAACTTCCAGAGTTAAACCAGTGTGTGGATTCAGCAGTCTGCAAACCCTTTCTCTGCAGAGTCCGAAAACAGGCGTTTTCAGCCCTTTACCGGCATATGGAAGAAACAGCAGTAAGCACAGGGAAATATCTGCTTCTAAATCCAAAACGCAGCTATCTAACAGAACGGTTGTCAATGTGTGCACTCAACTTCCAGAGGTAAACCCGTGTGTGGATTCAGCAGTCTGCAAACACTTTCTCTGCAGAGTCCCAAAACAGGCGTTTTCAGCCCATTACCGGCATATGGAAGAAACAGCAGTAAGCACAGGGAAATATCTGCTTCTAAATCCAAAACGCAGCTATCTAGCAGAACGGTTGTCAATGTGTGCACTCAACTTCCAGAGTTAAACCCGTGTGTGGATTCAGCAGTCTGCAAACACTTTCTCTGCAGAGTCCCAAAACAGGCGTTTTCAGCCCATTACCGGCATATGGAAGAAACAGCAGTAAGCACAGGGAAATATCTGCTTCTAAATCCAAAACGCAGCTATCTAACAGAACAGTTGTCAATGTGTGCACTCAACTTCCAGAGTTAAACCCGTGTGTGGATTCAGCAGTCTGCAAACACTTTCTCTGCAGAGTCCCAAAACAGGCGTTTTCAGCCCATTACCGGCATATGGAAGAAACAGCAGTAAGCACAAGGAAATATCTGCTTCTAAATCCAAAACGCAGCTATCTAACAGAACGGTTGTCAATGTGTGCACTCAACTTCCAGAGTTAAACCCGTGTGTGGATTCAGCAGTCTGCAAACACTTTCTCTGCAGAGTCCCAAAACAGGCGTTTTCAGCCCATTACCGGCATATGGAAGAAACAGCAGTAAGCACAGGGAAATATCTGCTTCTAAATCCAAAACGCAGCTATCTAACAGAACGGTTGTCAATGTGTGCACTCAACTTCCAGAGTTAAACCCGTGTGTGGATTCAGCAGTCTGCAAACACTTTCTCTGCAGAGTCCCAAAACAGGCGTTTTCAGCCCTTTACCGGCATATGGAAGAAACAGCAGTAAGCACAGGGAAATATCTGCTTCTAAATCCAAAACGCAGCTATCTAACAGAACGGTTGTCAATGTGTGCACTCAACTTCCAGAGTTAAACCGGTGTGTGGATTCAGCAGTCTGCAAACACTATCTCTGCAGAGTCCCAAAACTGGCGTTTTCAGCCCATTACCGGCATATGGAAGAAACAGCAGTAAGCAAAGGGAAATATCTGCTTCTAAATCCAAAACGCAGCTATCTAACAGAACGGTTTTCAATGTGTGCACTCAACTTCCAGAGTTAAACCAGTGTGTGGATTCAGCAGTCTGCAAACCCTTTCTCTGCAGAGTCCGAAAACAGGCGTTTTCAGCCCTTTACCGGCATATGGAAGAAACAGCAGTAAGCACAGGGAAATATCTGCTTCTAAATCCAAAACGCAGCTATCTAACAGAACGGTTGTCAATGTGTGCACTCAACTTCCAGAGTTAAACCCGTGTGTGGATTCAGCAGTCTGCAAACACTTTCTCTGCAGAGTCCCAAAACAGGCGTTTTCAGCCCATTACCGGCATATGGAAGAAACAGCAGTAAGCACAGGGAAATATCTGCTTCTAAATCCAAAACGCAGCTATCTAACAGAACGGTTGTCAATGTGTGCACTCAACTTCCAGAGGTAAACCCGTGTGTGGATTCAGCAGTCTGCAAACACTTTCTCTGCAGAGTCCCAAAACAGGCGTTTTCAGCCCATTACCGGCATATGGAAGAAACAGCAGTAAGCACAGGGAAATATCTGCTTCTAAATCCAAAACGCAGCTATCTAACAGAACGGTTGTCAATGTGTGCACTCAACTTCCAGAATTAAACCCGTGTGTGGATTCAGCAGTCTGCAAACACTTTCTCTGCAGAGTCCCAAAACAGGCGTTTTCAGCCCATTACCGGCATATGGAAGAAACAGCAGTAAGCACAGGGAAATATCTGCTTCTAAATCCAAAACGCAGCTATCTAACAGAACGGTTGTCAATGTGTGCACTCAACTTCCAGAGTTAAACCCGTGTGTGGATTCAGCAGTCTGCAAACACTTTCTCTGCAGAGTCCCAAAACAGGCGTTTTCAGCCCATTACCGGCATATGGAAGAAACAGCAGTAAGCACAGGGAAATATCTGCTTCTAAATCCAAAACGCAGCTATCTAACAGAACGGTTGTCAATGTGTGCACTCAACTTCCAGAGTTAAACCCGTGTGTGGATTCAGCAGTCTGCAAACACTTCCTCTGCAGAGTCCCAAAACAGTCGTTTTCTTCCCATTACCGGCATATGGAAGAAACGGCAGTAAGCACAGGGAAATATCTGCTTTTAAATCCAAAACGCAGCTATCTAACAGAGCGGTTGTCAATGTGTGCACTCAACTTCCAGAGTTAAACCCGTGTGTGGATTCAGCAGTCTGCAAACACTTTGTCTGCAGAGTCCCAAAACAGGCGTTTTCAGCCCTTTACCGGCATATGGAAGAAACAGCAGTAAGCCCAGGGAAATATCTGCTTCTAAATCCAAAACGCAGCTATCTAACAGAACGGTTGTCAATGTGTGCACTCAACTTCCAGAGTTAAACCCGTGTGTGGATTCAGCAGTCTGCAAACACTTTCTCTGCAGAGTCCCAAAACAGGCGTTTTCAGCCCATTACCGGCATATGGAAGAAACAGCAGTAAGCACAGGGAAATATCTGCTTCTAAATCCAAAACGCAGCTATCTAACAGAACGGTTGTCAATGTGTGCACTCAACTTCCAGAGTTAAACCGGTGTGTGGATTCAGCAGTCTGCAAACACTTTCTCTGCAGAGTCCCAAAACTGGCGTTTTCAGCCCATTACCGGCATATGGAAGAAACAGCAGTAAGCACAGGGAAATATCTGCTTCTAAATCCAAAACGCAGCTATCTAACAGAACGGTTTTCAATGTGTGCACTCAACTTCCAGAGTTAAACCAGTGTGTGGATTCAGCAGTCTGCAAACCCTTTCTCTGCAGAGTCCCAAAACAGGCGTTTTCAGCCCTTTACCGGCATATGGAAGAAACAGCAGTAAGCACAGGGAAATATCTGCTTCTAAATCCAAAACGCAGCTATCTAACAGAACGGTTGTCAATGTGTGCACTCAACTTCCAGAGTTAAACCAGTGTGTGGATTCAGCAGTCTGCAAACCCTTTCTCTGCAGAGTCCCAAAACAGGCGTTTTCAGCCCTTTACCGGCATATGGAAGAAACAGCAGTAAGCACAGGGAAATATCTGCTTCTAAATCCAAAACGCAGCTATCTAACAGAACGGTTGTCAATGTGTACACTCAACTTCCAGAGTTAAACCCGTGTGTGGATTCAGCAGTCTGCAAACATTTTCTCTGCAGAGTCCCAAAACAGGCGTTTTCAGGCCATTACCGGCATATGGAAGAAAGAGCAGTAAGCACAGGGAAATATCTGCTTCTAAATCCAAAACGCAGCTATCTAACAGAACGGTTGTCAATGTGTGCACTCAACTTCCAGAGTTAAACCCGTGTGTGGATTCAGCAGTCTGCAAACACTTCCTCTGCAGAGTCCCAAAACAGTCGTTTTCTTCCCATTACCGGCATATGGAAGAAACGGCAGTAAGCACAGGGAAATATCTGCTTCTAAATCCAAAACGCAGCTATCTAACAGAACGGTTGTCAATGTGTGCACTCAACTTCCAGAGTTAAACCCGTGTGTGGATTCAGCAGTCTGCAAACCCTTTGTCTGCAGAGTCCCAAAACAGGCGTTTTCAGCCCTTTACCGGCATATGGAAGAAACAGCAGTAAGCACAGGGAAATATCTGCTTCTAAATCCAAAACGCAGCTATCTAACAGAACGGTTGTCAATGTGTGCACTCAACTTCCAGAGTTAAACCCGTGTGTGGATTCAGCAGTCTGCAAACACTTTCTCTGCAGAGTCCCAAAACAGGCGTTTTCAGCCCATTACCGGCATATGGAAGAAACAGCAGTAAGCACAGGGAAATATCTGCTTCTAAATCCAAAACGCAGCTATCTAACAGAACGGTTGTCAATGTGTGCACTCAACTTCCAGAGTTAAACCCGTGTGTGGATTCAGCAGTCTGCAAACACTTTCTCTGCAGAGTCCCAAAACAGGCGTTTTCAGCCCATTACCGGCATATGGAAGAAACAGCAGTAAGCACAGGGAAATATCTGCTTCTAAATCCAAAACGCAGCTATCTAACAGAACGGTTGTCAATGTGTGCACTCAACTTCCAGAGTTAAACCCGTGTGTGGATTCAGCAGTCTGCAAACACTTTCTCTGCAGAGTCCCAAAACAGGCGTTTTCAGCCCATTACCGGCATATGGAAGAAACAGCAGTAAGCACAGGGAAATATCTGCTTCTAAATCCAAAACGCAGCTATCTAACAGAACGGTTGTCAATGTGTGCACTCAACTTCCAGAGTTAAACCGGTGTGTGGATTCAGCAGTCTGCAAACCCTTTCTCTGCAGAGTCCCAAAACAGGCGTTTTCAGCCCTTTACCGGCATATGGAAGAAACAGCAGTAAGCACAGGGAAATATCTGCTTCTAAATCCAAAACGCAGCTATCTAACAGAACGGTTGTCAATGTGTGCACTCAACTTCCAGAGTTAAACCCGTGTGTGGATTCAGCAGTCTGCAAACACTTTCTCTGCAGAGTCCCAAAACAGGCGTTTTCAGCCCATTACCGGCATATGGAAGAAACAGCAGTAAGCACAGGGAAATATCTGCTTCTAAATCCAAAACGCAGCTATCTAACAGAACGGTTGTCAATGTGTGCACTCAACTTCCAGAGTTAAACCCGTGTGTGGATTCAGCAGTCTGCAAACACTTTCTCTGCAGAGTCCCAAAACAGGCGTTTTCAGCCCATTACTGGCATATGGAAGAAACAGCAGTAAGCACAGGGAAATATCTGCTTCTAAATCCAAAACGCAGCTATCTAACAGAACGGTTGTCAATGTGTGCACTCAACTTCCAGAGTTAAACCGGTGTGTGGATTCAGCAGTCTGCAAACACTTTCTCTGCAGAGTCCCAAAACAGGCGTTTTCAGCCCATTACCGGCATATGGAAGAAACAGCAGTAAGCACAGGGAAATATCTGCTTCTAAATCCAAAACGCAGCTATCTAACAGAACGGTTGTCAATGTGTGCACTCAACTTCCAGAGTTAAACCCGTGTGTGGATTCAGGAGTCTGCAAACACTTTCTCTGCAGAGTCCCAAAACAGGCGTTTTCAGCCCATTACCGGCATATGGAAGAAACAGCAGTAAGCACAGGGAAATATCTGCTTCTAATCCAAAACGCAGCTATCTAACAGAACGGTTGTCAATGTGTGCACTCAACTTCCAGAGTTAAACCCGTGTGTGGATTCAGCAGTATGCAAACACTTCCTCTGCAGAGTCCCAAAACAGGCGTTTTCTGCCCATTACCGGCATATGGAAGAAACGGCAGTAAGCACAGGGAAATATCTGCTTCTAAATCCAAAACGCAGCTATCTAACAGAACGGTTTTCAATGTGTGCACTCAACTTCCAGAGTTAAACCAGTGTGTGGATTCAGCAGTCTGCAAACCCTTTCTCTGCAGAGTCCCAAAACAGGCGTTTTCAGCCCTTTACCGGCATATGGAAGAAACAGCAGTAAGCACAGGGAAATATCTGCTTCTAAATCCAAAACGCAGCTATCTAACAGAACGGTTGTCAATGTGTGCACTCAACTTCAAGAGTTAAACCCGTGTGTGGATTCAGCAGTCTGCAAACCCTTTCTCTGCAGAGTCCCAAAACAGGCGTTTTCAGCCCATTACCGGCATATGGAAGAAACAGCAGTAAGCACAGGGAAATATCTGCTTCTAAATCCAAAACGCAGCTATCTAACAGAACGGTTGTCAATGTGTGCACTCAACTTCCAGAGTTAAACCCGTGTGTGGATTCAGCAGTCTGCAAACACTTTCTCTGCAGAGTCCCAAAACAGGCGTTTTCAGCCCATGACCGGCATATGGAAGAAACAGCAGTAAGCACAGGGAAATATCTGCTTCTAAATCCAAAACGCAGCTATCTAACAGAACGGTTGTCAATGTGTGCACTCAACTTCCAGAGTTAAACCCGTGTGTGGATTCAGCAGTCTGCAAACACTTTCTCTGCAGAGTCCCAAAACAGGCGTTTTCAGCCCATTACCGGCATATGGAAGAAACAGCAGTAAGCACAGGGAAATATCTGCTTCTAAATCCAAAACGCAGCTATCTAACAGAACGGTTGTCAATGTGTGCACTCAACTTCCAGAGATAAACCCGTGTGTGGATTCAGCAGTCTGCAAACACTTTCTCTGCAGAGTCCCAAAACAGGCGTTTTCAGCCCATTACCGGCATATGGAAGAAACAGCAGTAAGCACAGGGAAATATCTGCTTCTAAATCCAAAAGGCAGCTATCTAACAGAACGGTTGTCAATGTGTGCACTCAACTTCCAGAGTTAAACCCGTGTGTGGATTCAGCAGTCTGCAAACACTTTCTCTGCAGGGTCCCAAAACAGGCGTTTTCAGGCCATTACCGGCATATGGAAGAAACAGCAGTAAGCACAGGGAAATATCTGCTTCTAAATCCAAAACGCAGCTATCTAACAGAACGGTTGTCAATGTGTGCACTCAACTTCCAGAGTTAAACCCGTGTGTGGATTCAGCAGTCTGCAAACACTTCCTCTGCAGAGTCCCAAAACAGTCGTTTTCTTCCCATTACCGGCATATGGAAGAAACGGCAGTAAGCACAGGGAAATATCTGCTTTTAAATCCAAAACGCAGCTATCTAACAGAGCGGTTGTCAATGTGTGCACTCAACTTCCAGAGTTAAACCCGTGTGTGGATTCAGCAGTCTGCAAACACTTTGTCTGCAGAGTCCCAAAACAGGCGTTTTCAGCCCTTTACCGGCATATGGAAGAAACAGCAGTAAGCCCAGGGAAATATCTGCTTCTAAATCCAAAACGCAGCTATCTAACAGAACGGTTGTCAATGTGTGCACTCAACTTCCAGAGTTAAACCCGTGTGTGGATTCAGCAGTCTGCAAACACTTTCTCTGCAGAGTCCCAAAACAGGCGTTTTCAGCCCATTACCGGCATATGGAAGAAACAGCAGTAAGCACAGGGAAATATCTGCTTCTAAATCCAAAACGCAGCTATCTAACAGAACGGTTGTCAATGTGTGCACTCAACTTCCAGAGTTAAACCGGTGTGTGGATTCAGCAGTCTGCAAACACTTTCTCTGCAGAGTCCCAAAACTGGCGTTTTCAGCCCATTACCGGCATATGGAAGAAACAGCAGTAAGCACAGGGAAATATCTGCTTCTAAATCCAAAACGCAGCTATCTAACAGAACGGTTTTCAATGTGTGCACTCAACTTCCAGAGTTAAACCAGTGTGTGGATTCAGCAGTCTGCAAACCCTTTCTCTGCAGAGTCCCAAAACAGGCCTTTTCAGCCCTTTACCGGCATATGGAAGAAACAGCAGTAAGCACAGGGAAATATCTGCTTCTAAATCCAAAACGCAGCTATCTAACAGAACGGTTGTCAATGTGTGCACTCAACTTCCAGAGTTAAACCAGTGTGTGGATTCAGCAGTCTGCAAACCCTTTCTCTGCAGAGTCCCAAAACAGGCGTTTTCAGCCCTTTACCGGCATATGGAAGAAACAGCAGTAAGCACAGGGAAATATCTGCTTCTAAATCCAAAACGCAGCTATCTAACAGAACGGTTGTCAATGTGTGCACTCAACTTCCAGAGTTAAACCCGTGTGTGGATTCAGCAGTCTGCAAACACTTTCTCTGCAGAGTCCCAAAACAGGCGTTTTCAGGCCATTACCGGCATATGGAAGAAAGAGCAGTAAGCACAGGGAAATATCTGCTTCTAAATCCAAAACGCAGCTATCTAACAGAACGGTTGTCAATGTGTGCACTCAACTTCCAGAGTTAAACCCGTGTGTGGATTCAGCAGTCTGCAAACACTTCCTCTGCAGAGTCCCAAAACAGTCGTTTTCTTCCCATTACCGGCATATGGAAGAAACGGCAGTAAGCACAGGGAAATATCTGCTTTTAAATCCAAAACGCAGCTATCTAACAGAACGGTTGTCAATGTGTGCACTCAACTTCCAGAGTTAAACCCGTGTGTGGATTCAGCAGTCTGCAAACCCTTTGTCTGCAGAGTCCCAAAACAGGCGTTTTCAGCCCTTTACCGGCATATGGAAGAAACAGCAGTAAGCACAGGGAAATATCTGCTTCTAAATCCAAAACGCAGCTATCTAACAGAACGGTTGTCAATGTGTGCACTCAACTTCCAGAGGTAAACCCGTGTGTGGATTCAGCAGTCTGCAAACACTTTCTCTGCAGAGTCCCAAAACAGGCGTTTTCAGCCCATTACCGGCATATGGAAGAAACAGCAGTAAGCACAGGGAAATATCTGCTTCTAAATCCAAAACGCAGCTATCTAACAGAACGGTTGTCAATGTGTGCACTCAACTTCCAGAGTTAAACCCGTGTGTGGATTCAGCAGTCTGCAAACACTTTCTCTGCAGAGTCCCAAAACAGGCGTTTTCAGCCCATTACCGGCATATGGAAGAAACAGCAGTAAGCACAGGGAAATATCTGCTTCTAAATCCAAAACGCAGCTATCTAACAGAACGGTTGGCAATGTGTGCACTCAACTTCCAGAGTTAAACCCGTGTGTGGATTCAGCAGTCTGCAAACACTTTCTCTGCAGAGTCCCAAAACAGGCGTTTTCAGCCCATTACCGGCATATGGAAGAAACAGCAGTAAGCACAGGGAAATATCTGCTTCTAAATCCAAAACGCAGCTATCTAACAGAACGGTTGTCAATGTGTGCACTCAACTTCCAGAGTTAAACCGGTGTGTGGATTCAGCAGTCTGCAAACCCTTTCTCTGCAGAGTCCCAAAACAGGCGTTTTCAGCCCTTTACCGGCATATGGAAGAAACAGCAGTAAGCACAGGGAAATATCTGCTTCTAAATCCAAAACGCAGCTATCTAACAGAACGGTTGTCAATGTGTGCACTCAACTTCCAGAGTTAAACCCGTGTGTGGATTCAGCAGTCTGCAAACACTTTCTCTGCAGAGTCCCAAAACAGGCGTTTTCAGCCCATTACCGGCATATGGAAGAAACAGCAGTAAGCACAGGGAAATATCTGCTTCTAAATCCAAAACGCAGCTATCTAACAGAACGGTTGTCAATGTGTGCACTCAACTTCCAGAGTTAAACCCGTGTGTGGATTCAGCAGTCTGCAAACACTTTCTCTGCAGAGTCCCAAAACAGGCGTTCTCAGCCCATTACTGGCATATGGAAGAAACTGCAGTAAGCACAGGGAAATATCTGCTTCTAAATCCAAAACGCAGCTATCTAACAGAACGGTTGTCAATGTGTGCACTCAACTTCCAGAGTTAAACCGGTGTGTGGATTCAGCAGTCTGCAAACACTTTCTCTGCAGAGTCCCAAAACAGGCGTTTTCAGCCCATTACCGGCATAGGGAAGAAACAGCAGTAAGCACAGGGAAATATCTGCTTCTAAATCCAAAACGCAGCTATCTAACAGAACGGTTGTCAATGTGTGCACTCAACTTCCAGAGTTAAACCCGTGTGTGGATTCAGCAGTCTGCAAACACTTTCTCTGCAGAGTCCCAAAACAGGCGTTTTCAGCCCATTACCGGCATATGGAAGAAACAGCAGTAAGCACAGGGAAATATCTGCTTCTAAATCCAAAACGCAGCTATCTAACAGAACGGTTGTCAATGTGTGCACTCAACTTCCAGAGTTAAACCCGTGTGTGGATTCAGCAGTCTGCAAACACTTTCTCTGCAGAGTCCCAAAACAGGCGTTTTCAGCCCATTACCGGCATATGGAAGAAACAGCAGTAAGCACAGGGAAATATCTGCTTCTAATCCAAAACGCAGCTATCTAACAGAACGGTTGTCAAAGTGTGCACTCAACTTCCAGAGTTAAACCCGTGTGTGGATTCAGCAGTATGCAAACACTTCCTCTGCAGAGTCCCAAAACAGGCGTTTTCTGCCCATTACCGGCATATGGAAGAAACGGCAGTAAGCACAGGGAAATATCTGCTTCTAAATCCAAAACGCAGCTATCTAACAGAACGGTTGTCAATGTGTGCACTCAACTTCCAGAGTTAAACCAGTGTGTGGATTCAGCAGTCTGCAAACCCTTTCTCTGCAGAGTCCCAATACAGGCGTTTTCAGCCCTTTACCGGCATATGGAAGAAACAGCAGTAAGCACAGGGAAATATCTGCTTCTAAATCCAAAACGCAGCTATCTAACAGAACGGTTGGCAATGTGTGCACTCAACTTCCAGAGTTAAACCCGTGTGTGGATTCAGCAGTCTGCAAACACTTTCTCTGCAGAGTCCCAAAACAGGCGTTTTCAGCCCATTACCGGCATATGGAAGAAACAGCAGTAAGCACAGGGAAATATCTGCTTCTAAATCCAAAACGCAGCTATCTAACAGAACGGTTGGCAATGTGTGCACTCAACTTCCATAGTTAAACCCGTGTGTGGATTCAGCAGTCTGCAAACACTTTCTCTGCAGAGTCCCAAAACAGGCGTTTTCAGCCCATTACCGGCATATGGAAGAAACAGCAGTAAGCACAGGGAAATATCTGCTTCTAAATCCAAAACGCAGCTATCTAACAGAACGGTTGTCAATGTGTGCACTCAACTTCCAGAGTTAAACCGGTGTGTGGATTCAGCAGTCTGCAAACCCTTTCTCTGCAGAGTCCCAAAACAGGCGTTTTCAGCCCTTTACCGGCATATGGAAGAAACAGCAGTAAGCACAGGGAAATATCTGCTTCTAAATCCAAAACGCAGCTATCTAACAGAACGGTTGTCAATGTGTGCACTCAACTTCCAGAGTTAAACCCGTGTGTGGATTCAGCAGTCTGCAAACACTTTCTCTGCAGAGTCCCAAAACAGGCGTTTTCAGCCCATTACCGGCATATGGAAGAAACAGCAGTAAGCACAGGGAAATATCTGCTTCTAAATCCAAAACGCAGCTATCTAACAGAACGGTTGTCAATGTGTGCACTCAACTTCCAGAGTTAAACCCGTGTGTGGATTCAGCAGTCTGCAAACACTTTCTCTGCAGAGTCCCAAAACAGGCGTTCTCAGCCCATTACTGGCATATGGAAGAAACTGCAGTAAGCACAGGGAAATATCTGCTTCTAAATCCAAAACGCAGCTATCTAACAGAACGGTTGTCAATGTGTGCACTCAACTTCCAGAGTTAAACCGGTGTGTGGATTCAGCAGTCTGCAAACACTTTCTCTGCAGAGTCCCAAAACAGGCGTTTTCAGCCCATTACCGGCATAGGGAAGAAACAGCAGTAAGCACAGGGAAATATCTGCTTCTAAATCCAAAACGCAGCTATCTAACAGAACGGTTGTCAATGTGTGCACTCAACTTCCAGAGTTAAACCCGTGTGTGGATTCAGCAGTCTGCAAACACTTTCTCTGCAGAGTCCCAAAACAGGCGTTTTCAGCCCATTACCGGCATATGGAAGAAACAGCAGTAAGCACAGGGAAATATCTGCTTCTAAATCCAAAACGCAGCTATCTAACAGAACGGTTGTCAATGTGTGCACTCAACTTCCAGAGTTAAACCCGTGTGTGGATTCAGCAGTCTGCAAACACTTTCTCTGCAGAGTCCCAAAACAGGCGTTTTCAGCCCATTACCGGCATATGGAAGAAACAGCAGTAAGCACAGGGAAATATCTGCTTCTAATCCAAAACGCAGCTATCTAACAGAACGGTTGTCAAAGTGTGCACTCAACTTCCAGAGTTAAACCCGTGTGTGGATTCAGCAGTATGCAAACACTTCCTCTGCAGAGTCCCAAAACAGGCGTTTTCTGCCCATTACCGGCATATGGAAGAAACGGCAGTAAGCACAGGGAAATATCTGCTTCTAAATCCAAAACGCAGCTATCTAACAGAACGGTTGTCAATGTGTGCACTCAACTTCCAGAGTTAAACCAGTGTGTGGATTCAGCAGTCTGCAAACCCTTTCTCTGCAGAGTCCCAATACAGGCGTTTTCAGCCCTTTACCGGCATATGGAAGAAACAGCAGTAAGCACAGGGAAATATCTGCTTCTAAATCCAAAACGCAGCTATCTAACAGAACGGTTGGCAATGTGTGCACTCAACTTCCAGAGTTAAACCCGTGTGTGGATTCAGCAGTCTGCAAACACTTTCTCTGCAGAGTCCCAAAACAGGCGTTTTCAGCCCATTACCGGCATATGGAAGAAACAGCAGTAAGCACAGGGAAATATCTGCTTCTAAATCCAAAACGCAGCTATCTAACAGAACGGTTGGCAATGTGTGCACTCAACTTCCATAGTTAAACCCGTGTGTGGATTCAGCAGTCTGCAAACACTTTCTCTGCAGAGTCCCAAAACAGGCGTTTTCAGCCCATTACCGGCATATGGAAGAAACAGCAGTAAGCACAGGGAAATATCTGCTTCTAAATCCAAAACGCAGCTATCTAACAGAACGGTTGTCAATGTGTGCACTCAACTTCCAGAGTTAAACCGGTGTGTGGATTCAGCAGTCTGCAAACCCTTTCTCTGCAGAGTCCCAAAACAGGCGTTTTCAGCCCTTTACCGGCATATGGAAGAAACAGCAGTAAGCACAGGGAAATATCTGCTTCTAAATCCAAAACGCAGCTATCTAACAGAACGGTTGTCAATGTGTGCACTCAACTTCCAGAGTTAAACCCGTGTGTGGATTCAGCAGTCTGCAAACACTTTCTCTGCAGAGTCCCAAAACAGGCGTTTTCAGCCCATTACCGGCATATGGAAGAAACAGCAGTAAGCACAGGGAAATATCTGCTTCTAAATCCAAAACGCAGCTATCTAACAGAACGGTTGTCAATGTGTGCACTCAACTTCCAGAGTTAAACCCGTGTGTGGATTCAGCAGTCTGCAAACACTTTCTCTGCAGAGTCCCAAAACAGGCGTTTTCAGCCCATTACTGGCATATGGAAGAAACTGCAGTAAGCACAGGGAAATATCTGCTTCTAAATCCAAAACGCAGCTATCTAACAGAACGGTTGTCAATGTGTGCACTCAACTTCCAGAGTTAAACCGGTGTGTGGATTCAGCAGTCTGCAAACACTTTCTCTGCAGAGTCCCAAAACAGGCGTTTTCAGCCCATTACCGGCATAGGGAAGAAACAGCAGTAAGCACAGGGAAATATCTGCTTCTAAATCCAAAACGCAGCTATCTAACAGAACGGTTGTCAATGTGTGCACTCAACTTCCAGAGTTAAACCCGTGTGTGGATTCAGCAGTCTGCAAACACTTTCTCTGCAGAGTCCCAAAACAGGCGTTTTCAGCCCATTACCGGCATATGGAAGAAACAGCAGTAAGCACAGGGAAATATCTGCTTCTAAATCCAAAACGCAGCTATCTAACAGAACGGTTGTCAATGTGTGCACTCAACTTCCAGAGTTAAACCCGTGTGTGGATTCAGCAGTCTGCAAACACTTTCTCTGCAGAGTCCCAAAACAGGCGTTTCCAGCCCATTACCGGCATATGGAAGAAACAGCAGTAAGCACAGGGAAATATCTGCTTCTAATCCAAAACGCAGCTATCTAACAGAACGGTTGTCAATGTGTGCACTCAACTTCCAGAGTTAAACCCGTGTGTGGATTCAGCAGTATGCAAACACTTCCTCTGCAGAGTCCCAAAACAGGCGTTTTCTTCCCATTACCGGCATATGGAAGAAACGGCAGTAAGCACAGGGAAATATCTGCTTCTAAATCCAAAACGCAGCTATCTAACAGAACGGTTGTCAATGTGTGCACTCAACTTCCAGAGTTAAACCAGTGTGTGGATTCAGCAGTCTGCAAACCCTTTCTCTGCAGAGTCCCAATACAGGCGTTTTCAGCCCTTTACCGGCATATGGAAGAAACAGCAGTAAGCACAGGGAAATATCTGCTTCTAAATCCAAAACGCAGCTATCTAACAGAACGGTTGTCAATGTGTGCACTCAACTTCCAGAGTTAAACCCGTGTGTGGATTCAGCAGTCTGCAAACACTTTCTCTGCAGAGTCCCAAAACAGGCGTTTTCAGGCCATTACCGGCATATGGAAGAAACAGCAGTAAGCACAGGGAAATATCTGCTTCTAAATCCAAAACGCAGCTATCTAACAGAACGGTTGTCAATGTGTGCACTCAACTTCCAGAGTTAAACCTGTGTGTGGATTCAGCAGTCTGCAAACACTTCCTCTGCAGAGTCCCAAAACAGGCGTTTTCTGCCCATTACCGGCATATGGAAGAAACGGCAGTAAGCACAGGGAAATATCTGCTTCTAAATCCAAAACGCAGCTATCTAACAGAACGGTTGTCAATGTGTGCACTCAACTTCCAGAGTTAAACCCGTGTGTGGATTCAGCAGTCTGCAAACACTTTCTCTGCAGAGTCCCAAAACAGGCGTTTTCAGCCCTTTACCGGCATATGGAAGAAACAGCAGTAAGCACAGGGAAATATCTGCTTCTAAATCCAAAACGCAGCTATCTAACAGAACGGTTGTCAATGTGTGCACTCAACTTCCAGAGTTAAACCCGTGTGTGGATTCAGCAGTCTGCAAACACTTTCTCTGCAGAGTCCCAAAACAGGCGTTTTCAGCCCTTTACCGGCATATGGAAGAAACAGCAGTAAGCACAGGGAAATATCTGCTTCTAAATCCAAAACGCAGCTATCTAACAGAACGGTTGTCAATGTGTGCACTCAACTTCCAGAGTTAAACCCGTGTGTGGATTCAGCAGTCTGCAAACACTTTCTCTGCAGAGTCCCAAAACAGGCGTTTTCAGCCCATTACCGGCATATGGAAGAAACAGCAGTAAGCACAGGGAAATATCTGCTTCTAAATCCAAAACGCAGCTATCTAACAGAACGGTTGTCAATGTGTGCACTCAACTTCCAGAGTTAAACCCGTGTGTGGATTCAGCAGTCTGCAAACACTTTCTCTGCAGAGTCCCAAAACAGGCGTTTTCAGGCCATTACCGGCATATGGAAGAAACAGCAGTAAGCACAGGGAAATATCTGCTTCTAAATCCAAAACGCAGCTATCTAACAGAACGGTTGTCAATGTGTGCACTCAACTTCCAGAGTTAAACCCGTGTGTGGATTCAGCAGTCTGCAAACACTTCCTCTGCAGAGTCCCAAAACAGTCGTTTTCTTCCCATTACCGGCATATGGAAGAAACGGCAGTAAGCACAGGGAAATATCTGCTTTTAAATCCAAAACGCAGCTATCTAACAGAACGGTTGTCAATGTGTGCACTCAACTTCCAGAGTTAAACCCGTGTGTGGATTCAGCAGTCTGCAAACACTTTGTCTGCAGAGTCCCAAAACAGGCGTTTTCAGCCCTTTACCGGCATATGGAAGAAACAGCAGTAAGCACAGGGAAATATCTGCTTCTAAATCCAAAACGCAGCTATCTAACAGAACGGTTGTCAATGTGTGCACTCAACTTCCAGAGTTAAACCCGTGTGTGGATTCAGCAGTCTGCAAACACTTTCTCTGCAGAGTCCCAAAACAGGCGTTTTCAGCCCATTACCGGCATATGGAAGAAACAGCAGTAAGCACAGGGAAATATCTGCTTCTAAATCCAAAACGCAGCTATCTAACAGAACGGTTGTCAATGTGTGCACTCAACTTCCAGAGTTAAACCGGTGTGTGTATTCAGCAGTCTGCAAACACTTTCTCTGCAGAGTCCCAAAACTGGCGTTTTCAGCCCATTACCGGCATATGGAAGAAACAGCAGTAAGCACAGGGAAATATCTGCTTCTAAATCCAAAACGCAGCTATCTAACAGAACGGTTTTCAATGTGTGCACTCAACTTCCAGAGTTAAACCAGTGTGTGGATTCAGCAGTCTGCAATCCCTTTCTCTGCAGAGTCCCAAAACAGGCGTTTTCAGCCCTTTACCGGCATATGGAAGAAACAGCAGTAAGCACAGGGAAATATCTGCTTCTAAATCCAAAACGCAGCTATCTAACAGAACGGTTGTCAATGTGTGCACTCAACTTCAAGAGTTAAACCCGTGTGTGGATTCAGCAGTCTGCAAACCCTTTCTCTGCAGAGTCCCAAAACAGGCGTTTTCAGCCCTTTACCGGCATATGGAAGAAACAGCAGTAAGCACAGGGAAATATCTGCTTCTAAATCCAAAACGCAGCTATCTAACAGAACGGTTGTCAATGTGTGCACTCAACTTCCAGAGTTAAACCCGTGTGTGGATTCAGCAGTCTGAAAACACTTCCTCTGCAGAGTCCCAAAACAGTCGTTTTCAGCCCATTACCGGCATATGGAAGAAACAGCAGTAAGCACAGGGAAATATCTGCTTTTAAATCCAAAACGCAGCTATCTAACAGAACGGTTGTCAATGTGTGCACTCAACTTCCAGAGTTAAACCCGTGTGTGGATTCAGCAGTCTGCAAACACTTTCTCTGCAGAGTCCCAAAACAGGCGTTTTCAGGCCATTACCCGCATATGGAAGAAAGAGCAGTAAGCACAGGGAAATATCTGCTTCTAAATCCAAAACGCAGCTATCTAACAGAACGGTTGTCAATGTGTGCACTCAACTTCCAGAGTTAAACCCGTGTGTGGATTCAGCAGTCTGCAAACACTTCCTCTGCAGAGTCCCAAAACAGGCGTTTTCTTCACATTACCGGCATATGGAAGAAACGGCAGTAAGCACAGGGAAATATCTGCTTTTAAATCCAAAACGCAGCTATCTAACAGAACGGTTGTCAATGTGTGCACTCAACTTCCAGAGTTAAACCGGTGTGTGGATTCAGCAGTCTGCAAACACTTTCTCTGCAGAGTCCCAAAACTGGCGTTTTCAGCCCATTACCGGCATATGGAAGATACAGCAGTAAGCAAAGGGAAATATCTGCTTCTAAATCCAAAACGCAGCTATCTAACAGAACGGTTTTCAATGTGTGCACTCAACTTCCAGAGTTAAACCAGTGTGTGGATTCAGCAGTCTGCAAACCCTTTCTCTGCAGAGTCCCAAAACAGGCGTTTTCAGCCCTTTACCTGCATACGAAAGAAACAGCAGTAAGCACAGGGAAATATCTGCTTCTAAATCCAAAACGCAGCTATCTAACAGAACGGTTGTCAATGTGTGCACTCAACTTCCAGAGTTAAACCCGTGTGTGGATTCAGCAGTCTGCAAACACTTTCTCTGCAGAGTCCCAAAACAGGCGTTTTCAGCCCATTACCGGCATATGGAAGAAACAGCAGTAAGCACAGGGAAATATCTGCTTCTAAATCCAAAACGCAGCTATCTAACAGAACGGTTGTCAATGTGTGCACTCAACTTCCAGAGTTAAACCCGTGTGTGGATTCAGCAGTCTGCAAACACTTTCTCTGCAGAGTCCCAAAACTGGCGTTTTCAGCCCATTACCGGCATATGGAAGAAACAGCAGTAAGCACAGGGAAATATCTGCTTCTAAATCCAAAACGCAGCTATCTAACAGAACGGTTTTCAATGTGTGCACTCATCTTCCAGAGTTAAACCAGTGTGTGGATTCAGCAGTCTGCAAACCCTTTCTCTGCAGAGTCCCAAAACAGGCGTTTTCAGCCCTTTACCGGCATATGGAAGAAACAGCAGTAAGCACAGGGAAATATCTGCTTCTAAATCCAAAACGCAGCTATCTAACAGAACGGTTGTCAATGTGTGCACTCAACTTCCAGAGTTAAACCCGTGTGTGGATTCAGCAGTCTGCAAACCCTTTCTCTGCAGAGTCCCAAAACAGGCGTTTTCAGCCCTTTACCGGCATATGGAAGAAACAGCAGTAAGCACAGGGAAATATCTGCTTCTAAATCCAAAACGCAGCTATCTAACAGAACGGTTGTCAATGTGTGCACTCAACTTCCAGAGTTAAACCAGTGTGTGGATTCAGCAGTCTGCAAACACTTTCTCTGCAGAGTCCCAAAACAGGCGTTTTCAGCCCTTTACCGGCATATGGAAGAAACAGCAGTAAGCACAGGGAAATATCTGCTTCTAAATCCAAAACGCAGCTATCTAACAGAACGGTTGTCAATGTGTGCACTCAACTTCCAGAGTTAAACCCGTGTGTGGATTCAGCAGTCTGCAAACACTTTCTCTGCAGAGTCCCAAAACAGGCGTTTTCAGCCCATTACCGGCATATGGAAGAAACAGCAGTAAGCACAGGGAAATATCTGCTTCTAAATCCAAAACGCAGCTCTCTAACAGAACGGTTGTCAATGTGTGCACTCAACTTCCAGAGTTAAACCCGTGTGTGGATTCAGCAGTCTGCAAACACTTTCTCTGCAGAGTCCCAAAACAGGCGTTTTCAGCCCATTACCAGCATATGGAAGAAACAGCAGTAAGCACAGGGAAATATCTGCTTCTAAATCCAAAACGCAGCTATCTAACAGAACGGTTGTCAATGTGTGCACTCAACTTCCAGAGTTAAACCCGTGTGTGGATTCAGCAGTCTGCAAACACTTTCTCTGCAGAGTCCCAAAACAGGCGTTTTCAGCCCATTACCGGCATATGGAAGAAACAGCAGTAAGCACAGGGAAATATCTGCTTCTAAATCCAAAACGCAGCTATCTAACAGAACGGTTGTCAATGTGTGCACTCAACTTCCAGAGTTAAACCAGTGTGTGGATTCCGCAGTCTGCAAACCCTTTCTCTGCAGAGTCCCAAAACAGGCGTTTTGAGCCCTTTACCGGCATATGGAAGAAACGGCAGTAAGCACAGGGAAATATCTGCTTCTAAATCCAAAACGCAGCTATCTAACAGAACGGTTGTCAATGTGTGCACTCAACTTCCAGAGTTAAACCCGTGTGTGGATTCAGCAGTCTGCAAACACTTTCTCTGCAGAGTCCCATAACAGGCGTTTTCAGCCCATTACCGGCATATGGAAGAAACAGCAGTAAGCACAGGGAAATATCTGCTTCTAAATCCAAAACGCAGCTATCTAACAGAACGGTTGTCAATGTGTGCACTCAACTTCCAGAGTTAAACCCGTGTGTGGATTCAGCAGTCTGCAAACACTTCCTCTGCAGAGTCCCAAAACAGGCGTTTTCGGCCCATTACCGGCATATGGAAGAAACGGCAGTAAGCACAGGGAAATATCTGCTTCTAAATCCAAAACGCAGCTATCTAACAGAACGGTTGTCAATGTGTGCACTCAACTTCCAGAGTTAAACCCGTGTGTGGATTCAGCAGTCTGCAAACACTTTCTCTGCAGAGTCCCAAAACAGGCGTTTTCAGCCCATTACCGGCATATGGAAGAAACAGCAGTAAGCAAAGGGAAATATCTGCTTCTAAATCCAAAACGCAGCTATCTAACAGAACGGTTGTCAATGTGTGCACTCAACTTCCAGAGTTAAACCCGTGTGTGGATTCAGCAGTCTGCAAACACTTTCTCTGCAGAGTCCCAAAACAGGCGTTTTCAGCCCATTACCGGCATATGGAAGAAACAGCAGTAAGCACAGGGAAATATCTGCTTCTAAATCCAAAACGCAGCTATCTAACAGAACGGTTGTCAATGTGTGCACTCAACTTCCAGAGTTAAACCCGTGTGTGGATTCAGCAGTCTGCAAACACTTTCTCTGCAGAGTCCCAAAACAGGCGTTTTCAGCCCATTACCGGCATATGGAAGAAACAGCAGTAAGCACAGGGAAATATCTGCTTCTAAATCCAAAACGCAGCTATCTAACAGAACGGTTGTCAATGTGTGCACTCAACTTCCAGAGTTAAACCAGTGTGTGGATTCAGCAGTCTGCAAACCCTTTCTCTGCAGAGTCCCAAAACAGGCCTTTTCAGCCCTTTACCGGCATATGGAAGAAACAGCAGTAAGCACAGGGAAATATCTGCTTCTAAATCCAAAACGCAGCTATCTAACAGAACGGTTGTCAATGTGTGCACTCAACTTCCAGAGTTAAACCCGTGTGTGGATTCAGCAGTCTGCAAACACTTCCTCTGCAGAGTCCCAAAACAGGCGTTTTCTGCCCATTACCGGCATATGGAAGAAACGGCAGTAAGCACAGGGAAATATCTGATTCTAAATCCAAAACGCAGCTATCTAACAGAACGGTTGTCAATGTGTGCACTCAACTTCCAGAGTTAAACCAGTGTGTGGATTCAGCAGTCTGCAAACCCTTTCTCTGCAGAGTCCCAAAACAGGCGTTTTCAGCCCTTTACCGGCATATGGAAGAAACAGCAGTAAGCACAGGGAAATATCTGCTTCTAAATCCAAAACGCAGCTATCTAACAGAACGGTTGTCAATGTGTGCACTCAACTTCCAGAGTTAAACCCGTGTGTGGATTCAGCAGTCTGCAAACACTTTCTCTGCAGATTCCCAAAACAGGCGTTTTCAGCCCATTACCGGCATATGGAAGAAACAGCAGTAAGCACAGGGAAATATCTGCTTCTAAATCCAAAACGCAGCTATCTAACAGAATGGTTGTCAATGTGTGCACTCAGCTTCCAGAGTTAAACCCGTGTGTGGATTCAGCAGTCTGCAAACACTTTCTCTGCAGAGTCCCAAAACAGGCGTTTTCAGCCCATTACTGGCATATGGAAGAAACGGCAGTAAGCACAGGGAAATATCTGCTTCTAAATCCAAAACGCCGCTATCTAACAGAACGGTTGTCAATGTGTGCACTCAACTTCCAGAGTTAAACCCGTGTGTGGATTCAGCAGTCTGCAAACACCTTCTCTGCAGAGTCCCAAAACAGGCGTTTTCAGCCCATTACCGGCATATGGAAGAAACAGCAGTAAGCACAGGGAAATATCTGCTTCTAAATCCAAAACGCAGCTATCTAACAGAACGGTTGTCAATGTGTGCACTCAACTTCCAGAGTTAAACCAGTGTGTGGATTCAGCAGTCTGCAAACCCTTTCTCTGCAGAGTCCCAAAACAGGCGTTTTCAGCCCTTTACCGGCATATGGAAGAAACAGCAGTAAGCACAGGGAAATATCTGCTTCTAAATCCAAAACGCAGCTATCTAACAGAACGGTTGTCAATGTGTGCACTCAACTTCCAGAGTTAAACCCGTGTGTGGATTCAGCAGTCTGCAAACACTTTCTCTGCAGAGTCCCAAAACAGGCGTTTTCAGGCCATTACCGGCATATGGAAGAAACAGCGGTAAGCACAGGGAAATATCTGCTTCTAAATCCAAAACGCAGCTATCTAACAGAACGGTTGTCAATGTGTGCACTCAACTTCCAGAGTTAAACCCGTGTGTGAATTCAGCAGTCTGCAAACACTTCCTCTGCAGAGTCCCAAAACAGTCGTTTTCTTCCCATTACCGGCATATGGAAGAAACGGCAGTAAGCACAGGGAAATATCTGCTTTTAAATCCAAAACGCAGCTATCTAACAGAACGGTTGTCAATGTGTGCACTCAACTTCCAGAGTTAAACCCGTGTGTGGATTCAGCAGTCTGCAAACACTTTGTCTGCAGAGTCCCAAAACAGGCATTTTCAGCCCTTTACCGGCATATGGAAGAAACAGCAGTAAGCACAGGGAAATATCTGCTTCTAAATCCAAAACGCAGCTATCTAACAGAACGGTTGTCAATGTGTGCACTCAACTTCCAGAGTTAAACCCGTGTGTGGATTCAGCAGTCTGCAAACACTTTCTCTGCAGAGTCCCAAAACAGGCGTTTTCAGCCCATTACCGGCATATGGAAGAAACAGCAGTAAGCACAGGGAAATATCTGCTTCTAAATCCAAAACGCAGCTATCTAACAGAACGGTTGTCAATGTGTGCACTCAACTTCCAGAGTTAAACCGGTGTGTGGATTCAGCAGTCTGCAAACACTTTCTCTGCAGAGTCCCAAAACTGGCGTTTTCAGCCCATTACCGGCATATGGAAGAAACAGCAGTAAGCACAGGGAAATATCTGCTTCTAAATCCAAAACGCAGCTATCTAACAGAACGGTTTTCAATGTGTGCACTCAACTTCCAGAGTTAAACCAGTGTGTGGATTCAGCAGTCTGCAAACCCTTTCTCTGCAGAGTCCCAAAACAGGCGTTTTCAGCCCATTACCGGCATATGGAAGAAACAGCAGTAAGCACAGGGAAATATCTGCTTCTAAATCCAAAACGCAGCTATCTAACAGAACGGTTGTCAATGTGTGCACTCAACTTCCAGAGTTAAACCAGTGTGTGGATTCAGCAGTCTGCAAACCCTTTCTCTGCAGAGTCCCAAAACAGGCGTTTTCAGCCCATTACCGGCATATGGAAGAAACAGCAGTAAGCACAGGGAAATATCTGCTTCTAAATCCAAAACGCAGCTATCTAACAGAACGGTTGTCAATGTGTGCACTCAACTTCCAGAGTTAAACCCGTGTGTGGATTCAGCAGTCTGCAAACACTTCCTCTGCAGAGTCCCAAAACAGGCGTTTTCTGCCCATTACCGGCATATGGAAGAAACGGCAGTAAGCACAGGGAAATATCTGATTCTAAATCCAAAACGCAGCTATCTAACAGAACGGTTGTCAATGTGTGCACTCAACTTCCAGAGTTAAACCAGTGTGTGGATTCAGCAGTCTGCAAACCCTTTCTCTGCAGAGTCCCAATACAGGCGTTTTCAGCCCTTTACCGGCATATGGAAGAAACAGCAGTAAGCACAGGGAAATATCTGCTTCTAAATCCAAAACGCAGCTATCTAACAGAACGGTTGTCAATGTGTGCACTCAACTTCCAGAGTTAAACCCGTGTGTGGATTCAGAAGTCTGCAAACACTTTCTCTGCAGAGTCCCAAAACAGGCGTTTTCAGGCCATTACCGGCATATGGAAGAAACAGCAGTAAGCACAGGGAAATATCTGCTTCTAAATCCAAAACGCAGCTATCTAACAGAACGGTTGTCAATGTGTGCACTCAACTTCCAGAGTTAAACCCGTGTGTGGATTCAGCAGTCTGCAAACACTTCCTCTGCAGAGTCCCAAAACAGGCGTTTTCTGCCCATTACCGGCATATGGAAGAAACGGCAGTAAGCACAGGGAAATATCTGCTTCTAAATCCAAAACGCAGCTATCTAACAGAACGGTTGTCAATGTGTGCACTCAACTTCCAGAGTTAAACCCGTGTGTGGATTCAGCAGTCTGCAAACACTTTGTCTGCAGAGTCCCAAAACAGGCGTTTTCAGCCCTTTACCGGCATATGGAAGAAACAGCAGTAAGCACAGGGAAATATCTGCTTCTAAATCCAAAACGCAGCTATCTAACAGAACGGTTGTCAATGTGTGCACTCAACTTCCAGAGTTAAACCCGTGTGTGGATTCAGCAGTCTGCAAACACTTTCTCTGCAGAGTCCCACAACAGGCGTTTTCAGCCCTTTACCGGCATATGGAAGAAACAGCAGTAAGCACAGGGAAATATCTGCTTCTAAATCCAAAACGCAGCTATCTAACAGAACGGTTGTCAATGTGTGCACTCAACTTCCAGAGTTAAACCCGTGTGTGGATTCAGCAGTCTGCAAACACTTCCTCTGCAGAGTCCCAAAACAGTCGTTTTCTTCCCATTACCGGCATATGGAAGAAACGGCAGTAAGCACAGGGAAATATCTGCTTTTAAATCCAAAACGCAGCTATCTAACAGAACGGTTGTCAATGTGTGCACTCAACTTCCAGAGTTAAACCCGTGTGTGGATTCAGCAGTCTGCAAACACTTTGTCTGCAGAGTCCCAAAACAGGCGTTTTCAGCCCTTTACCGGCATATGGAAGAAACAGCAGTAAGCACAGGGAAATATCTGCTTCTAAATCCAAAACGCAGCTATCTAACAGAACGGTTGTCAATGTGTGCACTCAACTTCCAGAGTTAAACCCGTGTGTGGATTCAGCAGTCTGCAAACACTTTCTCTGCAGAGTCCCAAAACAGGCGTTTTCAGCCCATTACCGGCATATGGAAGAAACAGCAGTAAGCACAGGGAAATATCTGCTTCTAAATCCAAAACGCAGCTATCTAACAGAACGGTTGTCAATGTGTGCACTCAACTTCCAGAGTTAAACCGGTGTGTGGATTCAGCAGTCTGCAAACACTTTTTCTGCAGAGTCCCAAAACAGGCGTTTTCAGCCCATTACCGGCATATGGAAGAAACAGCAGTAAGCAAAGGGAAATATCTGCTTCTAAATCCAAAACGCAGCTATCTAACAGAACGGTTTTCAATGTGTGCACTCAACTTCCAGAGTTAAACCAGTGTGTGGATTCAGCAGTCTGCAAACCCTTTCTCTGCAGAGTCCCAAAACAGGCGTTTTCAGCCCTTTACCGGCATATGGAAGAAACAGCAGTAAGCACAGGGAAATATCTGCTTCTAAATCCAAAACGCAGCTATCTAACAGATCGGTTGTCAATGTGTGCACTCAACTTCCAGAGTTAAACCAGTGTGTGGATTCAGCAGTCTGCAAACCCTTTCTCTGCAGAGTCCCAAAACAGGCGTTTTCAGCCCTTTACCGGCATATGGAAGAAACAGCAGTAAGCACAGGGAAATATCTGCTTCTAAATCCAAAACGCAGCTATCTAACAGAACGGTTGTCAATGTGTACACTCAACTTCCAGAGTTAAACCCGTGTGTGGATTCAGCAGTCTGCAAACACTTTCTCTGCAGAGTCCCAAAACAGGCGTTTTCAGCCCATTACCGGCATATGGAAGAAACAGCAGTAAGCACAGGGAAATATCTGCTTCTAAATCCAAAACGCAGCTATCTAACAGAACGGTTGTCAATGTGTGCACTCAACTTCCAGAGTTAAACCCGTGTGTGGATTCAGCAGTCTGCAAACACTTCCTCTGCAGAGTCCCAAAACAGGCGTTTTCTGCCCATTACCGGCATATGGAAGAAACGGCAGTAAGCACAGGGAAATATCTGCTTCTAAATCCAAAACGCAGCTATCTAACAGAACGGTTGTCAATGTGTGCACTCAACTTCCAGAGTTAAAGCCGTGTGTGGATTCAGCAGTCTGCAAACACTTTCTCTCCACAGTCCCAAAACAGGCGTTTTCAGCCCATTACCGGCATATGGAAGAAACAGCAGTAAGCACAGGGAAATATCTGCTTCTAAATCCAAAACGCAGCTATCTAACAGAACGGTTGTCAATGTGTGCACTCAACTTCCAGAGTTAAACCCGTGTGTGGATTCAGCAGTCTGCAAACACTTTCTCTCCACAGTCCCAAAACAGGCGTTTTCAGCCCATTACCGGCATATGGAAGAAACAGCAGTAAGCACAGGGAAATATCTGCTTCTAAATCCAAAACGCAGCTATCTAACAGAACGGTTGTCAATGTGTGCACTCAACTTCCAGAGTTAAACCCGTGTGTGGATTCAGCAGTCTGCAAACACTTTCTCTGCAGAGTCCCAAAACAGGCGTTTTCAGCCCTTTACCGGCATATGGAAGAAACAGCAGTAAGCACAGGGAAATATCTGCTTCTAAATTCAAAACGCAGCTATCTAACAGAACGGTTGTCAATGTGTGCACTCAACTTCCAGAGTTAAACCCGAGTGTGGATTCAGCAGTCTGCAAACACTTTCTCTGCAGAGTCCCAAAACAGGCGTTTTCAGCCCATTACCGGCATATGGAAGAAACAGCAGTAAGCACAGGGAAATATCTGCTTCTAAATCCAAAACGCAGCTATCTAACAGAACGGTTGTCAATCTGTGCACTCAACTTCCAGAGTTAAACCAGTGTGTGGATTCAGCAGTCTGCAAACCCTTTCTCTGCAGAGTCCCAAAACAGGCCTTTTCAGCCCTTTACCGGCATATGGAAGAAACAGCAGTAAGCACAGGGAAATATCTGCTTCTAAATCCAAAACGCAGCTATCTAACAGAACGGTTGTCAATGTGTGCACTCAACTTCCAGAGTTAAACCCGTGTGTGGATTCAGCAGTCTGCAAACACTTCCTCTGCAGAGTCCCAAAACAGGCGTTTTCTGCCCATTACCGGCATATGGAAGAAACGGCAGTAAGCACAGGGAAATATCTGATTCTAAATCCAAAACGCAGCTATCTAACAGAACGGTTGTCAATGTGTGCACTCAACTTCCAGAGTTAAACCCGTGTGTGGATTCAGCAGTCTGCAAACCCTTTCTCTGCAGAGTCCGAAAACAGGCGTTTTCAGCCCTTTACCGGCATATGGAAGAAACAGCAGTAAGCACAGGGAAATATCTGCTTCTAAATCCAAAACGCAGCTATCTAACAGAACGGTTGTCAATGTGTGCACTCAACTTCCAGAGTTAAACCCGTGTGTGGATTCAGCAGTCTGCAAACACTTTCTCTGCAGAGTCCCAAAACAGGCGTTTTCAGCCCATTACCGGCATATGGAAGAAACAGCAGTAAGCACAGGGAAATATCTGCTTCTAAATCCAAAACGCAGCTATCTAACAGAATGGTTGTCAATGTGTGCACTCAACTTCCAGAGTTAAACCCGTGTGTGGATTCAGCAGTCTGCAAACACTTTCTCTGCAGAGTCCCAAAACAGGCGTTTTCAGCCCATTACTGGCATATGGAAGAAACGGCAGTAAGCACAGGGAAATATCTGCTTCTAAATCCAAAACGCAGCTATCTAACAGAACGGTTGTCAATGTGTGCACTCAACTTCCAGAGTTAAACCCGTGTGTGGATTCAGCAGTCTGCAAACACCTTCTCTGCAGAGTCCCAAAACAGGCGTTTTCAGCCCATTACCGGCATATGGAAGAAACAGCAGTAAGCACAGGGAAATATCTGCTTCTAAATCCAAAACGCAGCTATCTAACAGAACGGTTGTCAATGTGTGCACTCAACTTCCAGAGTTAAACCAGTGTGTGGATTCAGCAGTCTGCAAACCCTTTCTCTGCAGAGTCCCAAAACAGGCGTTTTCAGCCCTTTACCGGCATATGGAAGAAACAGCAGTAAGCACAGGGAAATATCTGCTTCTAAATCCAAAACGCAGCTATCTAACAGAACGGTTGTCAATGTGTGCACTCAACTTCCAGAGTTAAACCCGTGTGTGGATTCAGCAGTCTGCAAACACTTTCTCTGCAGAGTCCCAAAACAGGCGTTTTCAGGCCATTACCGGCATATGGAAGAAACAGCGGTAAGCACAGGGAAATATCTGCTTCTAAATCCAAAACGCAGCTATCTAACAGAACGGTTGTCAATGTGTGCACTCAACTTCCAGAGTTAAACCCGTGTGTGAATTCAGCAGTCTGCAAACACTTCCTCTGCAGAGTCCCAAAACAGTCGTTTTCTTCCCATTACCGGCATATGGAAGAAACGGCAGTAAGCACAGGGAAATATCTGCTTTTAAATCCAAAACGCAGCTATCTAACAGAACGGTTGTCAATGTGTGCACTCAACTTCCAGAGTTAAACCCGTGTGTGGATTCAGCAGTCTGCAAACACTTTGTCTGCAGAGTCCCAAAACAGGCATTTTCAGCCCTTTACCGGCATATGGAAGAAACAGCAGTAAGCACAGGGAAATATCTGCTTCTAAATCCAAAACGCAGCTATCTAACAGAACGGTTGTCAATGTGTGCACTCAACTTCCAGAGTTAAACCCGTGTGTGGATTCAGCAGTCTGCAAACACTTTCTCTGCAGAGTCCCAAAACAGGCGTTTTCAGCCCATTACCGGCATATGGAAGAAACAGCAGTAAGCACAGGGAAATATCTGCTTCTAAATCCAAAACGCAGCTATCTAACAGAACGGTTGTCAATGTGTGCACTCAACTTCCAGAGTTAAACCGGTGTGTGGATTCAGCAGTCTGCAAACACTTTCTCTGCAGAGTCCCAAAACTGGCGTTTTCAGCCCATTACCGGCATATGGAAGAAACAGCAGTAAGCACAGGGAAATATCTGCTTCTAAATCCAAAACGCAGCTATCTAACAGAACGGTTTTCAATGTGTGCACTCAACTTCCAGAGTTAAACCAGTGTGTGGATTCAGCAGTCTGCAAACCCTTTCTCTGCAGAGTCCCAAAACAGGCGTTTTCAGCCCATTACCGGCATATGGAAGAAACAGCAGTAAGCACAGGGAAATATCTGCTTCTAAATCCAAAACGCAGCTATCTAACAGAACGGTTGTCAATGTGTGCACTCAACTTCCAGAGTTAAACCAGTGTGTGGATTCAGCAGTCTGCAAACCCTTTCTCTGCAGAGTCCCAAAACAGGCGTTTTCAGCCCATTACCGGCATATGGAAGAAACAGCAGTAAGCACAGGGAAATATCTGCTTCTAAATCCAAAACGCAGCTATCTAACAGAACGGTTGTCAATGTGTGCACTCAACTTCCAGAGTTAAACCCGTGTGTGGATTCAGCAGTCTGCAAACACTTCCTCTGCAGAGTCCCAAAACAGGCGTTTTCTGCCCATTACCGGCATATGGAAGAAACGGCAGTAAGCACAGGGAAATATCTGATTCTAAATCCAAAACGCAGCTATCTAACAGAACGGTTGTCAATGTGTGCACTCAACTTCCAGAGTTAAACCAGTGTGTGGATTCAGCAGTCTGCAAACCCTTTCTCTGCAGAGTCCCAATACAGGCGTTTTCAGCCCTTTACCGGCATATGGAAGAAACAGCAGTAAGCACAGGGAAATATCTGCTTCTAAATCCAAAACGCAGCTATCTAACAGAACGGTTGTCAATGTGTGCACTCAACTTCCAGAGTTAAACCCGTGTGTGGATTCAGAAGTCTGCAAACACTTTCTCTGCAGAGTCCCAAAACAGGCGTTTTCAGGCCATTACCGGCATATGGAAGAAACAGCAGTAAGCACAGGGAAATATCTGCTTCTAAATCCAAAACGCAGCTATCTAACAGAACGGTTGTCAATGTGTGCACTCAACTTCCAGAGTTAAACCCGTGTGTGGATTCAGCAGTCTGCAAACACTTCCTCTGCAGAGTCCCAAAACAGGCGTTTTCTGCCCATTACCGGCATATGGAAGAAACGGCAGTAAGCACAGGGAAATATCTGCTTCTAAATCCAAAACGCAGCTATCTAACAGAACGGTTGTCAATGTGTGCACTCAACTTCCAGAGTTAAACCCGTGTGTGGATTCAGCAGTCTGCAAACACTTTGTCTGCAGAGTCCCAAAACAGGCGTTTTCAGCCCTTTACCGGCATATGGAAGAAACAGCAGTAAGCACAGGGAAATATCTGCTTCTAAATCCAAAACGCAGCTATCTAACAGAACGGTTGTCAATGTGTGCACTCAACTTCCAGAGTTAAA
Organism: Aotus nancymaae; assembly: GCF_030222135.1. Classification (NCBI taxonomy): domain Eukaryota; kingdom Metazoa; phylum Chordata; class Mammalia; order Primates; family Aotidae; genus Aotus; species Aotus nancymaae. The sequence goes on along the minus strand of NW_026988941.1, from coordinate 209,342 downwards.
CCCGTGTGTGGATTCAGCAGTCTGCAAACACTTTCTCTGCAGAGTCCCACAACAGGCGTTTTCAGCCCTTTACCGGCATATGGAAGAAACAGCAGTAAGCACAGGGAAATATCTGCTTCTAAATCCAAAACGCAGCTATCTAACAGAACGGTTGTCAATGTGTGCACTCAACTTCCAGAGTTAAACCCGTGTGTGGATTCAGCAGTCTGCAAACACTTCCTCTGCAGAGTCCCAAAACAGTCGTTTTCTTCCCATTACCGGCATATGGAAGAAACGGCAGTAAGCACAGGGAAATATCTGCTTTTAAATCCAAAACGCAGCTATCTAACAGAACGGTTGTCAATGTGTGCACTCAACTTCCAGAGTTAAACCCGTGTGTGGATTCAGCAGTCTGCAAACACTTTGTCTGCAGAGTCCCAAAACAGGCGTTTTCAGCCCTTTACCGGCATATGGAAGAAACAGCAGTAAGCACAGGGAAATATCTGCTTCTAAATCCAAAACGCAGCTATCTAACAGAACGGTTGTCAATGTGTGCACTCAACTTCCAGAGTTAAACCCGTGTGTGGATTCAGCAGTCTGCAAACACTTTCTCTGCAGAGTCCCAAAACAGGCGTTTTCAGCCCATTACCGGCATATGGAAGAAACAGCAGTAAGCACAGGGAAATATCTGCTTCTAAATCCAAAACGCAGCTATCTAACAGAACGGTTGTCAATGTGTGCACTCAACTTCCAGAGTTAAACCGGTGTGTGGATTCAGCAGTCTGCAAACACTTTCTCTGCAGAGTCCCAAAACTGGCGTTTTCAGCCCATTACCGGCATATGGAAGAAACAGCAGTAAGCACAGGGAAATATCTGCTTCTAAATCCAAAACGCAGCTATCTAACAGAACGGTTTTCAATGTGTGCACTCAACTTCCAGAGTTAAACCAGTGTGTGGATTCAGCAGTCTGCAAACCCTTTCTCTGCAGAGTCCCAAAACAGGCGTTTTCAGCCCATTACCGGCATATGGAAGAAACAGCAGTAAGCACAGGGAAATATCTGCTTCTAAATCCAAAACGCAGCTATCTAACAGAACGGTTGTCAATGTGTGCACTCAACTTCCAGAGTTAAACCAGTGTGTGGATTCAGCAGTCTGCAAACCCTTTCTCTGCAGAGTCCCAAAACAGGCGTTTTCAGCCCATTACCGGCATATGGAAGAAACAGCAGTAAGCACAGGGAAATATCTGCTTCTAAATCCAAAACGCAGCTATCTAACAGAACGGTTGTCAATGTGTGTACTCAACTTCCAGAGTTAAACCCGTGTGTGGATTCAGCAGTCTGCAAACACTTCCTCTGCAGAGTCCCAAAACAGGCGTTTTCTGCCCATTACCGGCATATGGAAGAAACGGCAGTAAGCACAGGGAAATATCTGATTCTAAATCCAAAACGCAGCTATCTAACAGAACGGTTGTCAATGTGTGCACTCAACTTCCAGAGTTAAACCAGTGTGTGGATTCAGCAGTCTGCAAACCCTTTCTCTGCAGAGTCCCAATACAGGCGTTTTCAGCCCTTTACCGGCATATGGAAGAAACAGCAGTAAGCACAGGGAAATATCTGCTTCTAAATCCAAAACGCAGCTATCTAACAGAACGGTTGTCAATGTGTGCACTCAACTTCCAGAGTTAAACCCGTGTGTGGATTCAGAAGTCTGCAAACACTTTCTCTGCAGAGTCCCAAAACAGGCGTTTTCAGGCCATTACCGGCATATGGAAGAAACAGCAGTAAGCACAGGGAAATATCTGCTTCTAAATCCAAAACGCAGCTATCTAACAGAACGGTTGTCAATGTGTGCACTCAACTTCCAGAGTTAAACCCGTGTGTGGATTCAGCAGTCTGCAAACACTTCCTCTGCAGAGTCCCAAAACAGGCGTTTTCTGCCCATTACCGGCATATGGAAGAAACGGCAGTAAGCACAGGGAAATATCTGCTTCTAAATCCAAAACGCAGCTATCTAACAGAACGGTTGTCAATGTGTGCACTCAATTTCCAGAGTTAAACCCGTGTGTGGATTCAGCAGTCTGCAAACACTTTGTCTGCAGAGTCCCAAAACAGGCGTTTTCAGCCCTTTACCGGCATATGGAAGAAACAGCAGTAAGCACAGGGAAATATCTGCTTCTAAATCCAAAACGCAGCTATCTAACAGAACGGTTGTCAATGTGTGCACTCAACTTCCAGAGTTAAACCCGTGTGTGGATTCAGCAGTCTGCAAACACTTTCTCTGCAGAGTCCCACAACAGGCGTTTTCAGCCCTTTACCGGCATATGGAAGAAACAGCAGTAAGCACAGGGAAATATCTGCTTCTAAATCCAAAACGCAGCTATCTAACAGAACGGTTGTCAATGTGTGCACTCAACTTCCAGAGTTAAACCCGTGTGTGGATTCAGCAGTCTGCAAACACTTCCTCTGCAGAGTCCCAAAACAGTCGTTTTCTTCCCATTACCGGCATATGGAAGAAACGGCAGTAAGCACAGGGAAATATCTGCTTTTAAATCCAAAACGCAGCTATCTAACAGAACGGTTGTCAATGTGTGCACTCAACTTCCAGAGTTAAACCAGTGTGTGGATTCAGCAGTCTGCAAACACTTTGTCTGCAGAGTCCCAAAACAGGCGTTTTCAGCCCTTTACCGGCATATGGAAGAAACAGCAGTAAGCACAGGGAAATATCTGCTTCTAAATCCAAAACGCAGCTATCTAACAGAACGGTTGTCAATGTGTGCACTCAACTTCCAGAGTTAAACCCGTGTGTGGATTCAGCAGTCTGCAAACACTTTCTCTGCAGAGTCCCAAAACAGGCGTTTTCAGCCCATTACCGGCATATGGAAGAAACAGCAGTAAGCACAGGGAAATATCTGCTTCTAAATCCAAAACGCAGCTATCTAACAGAACGGTTGTCAATGTGTGCACTCAACTTCCAGAGTTAAACCGGTGTGTGGATTCAGCAGTCTGCAAACACTTTTTCTGCAGAGTCCCAAAACAGGCGTTTTCAGCCCATTACCGGCACATGGAAGAAACAGCAGTAAGCAAAGGGAAATATCTGCTTCTAAATCCAAAACGCAGCTATCTAACAGAACGGTTTTCAATGTGTGCACTCAACTTCCAGAGTTAAACCAGTGTGTGGATTCAGCAGTCTGCAAACCCTTTCTCTGCAGAGTCCCAAAACAGGCGTTTTCAGCCCTTTACCGGCATATGGAAGAAACAGCAGTAAGCACAGGGAAATATCTGCTTCTAAATCCAAAACGCAGCTATCTAACAGATCGGTTGTCAATGTGTGCACTCAACTTCCAGAGTTAAACCAGTGTGTGGATTCAGCAGTCTGCAAACCCTTTCTCTGCAGAGTCCCAAAACAGGCGTTTTCAGCCCTTTACCGGCATATGGAAGAAACAGCAGTAAGCACAGGGAAATATCTGCTTCTAAATCCAAAACGCAGCTATCTAACAGAACGGTTGTCAATGTGTACACTCAACTTCCAGAGTTAAACCCGTGTGTGGATTCAGCAGTCTGCAAACACTTTCTCTGCAGAGTCCCAAAACAGGCGTTTTCAGCCCATTACCGGCATATGGAAGAAACAGCAGTAAGCACAGGGAAATATCTGCTTCTAAATCCAAAACGCAGCTATCTAACAGAACGGTTGTCAATGTGTGCACTCAACTTCCAGAGTTAAACCCGTGTGTGGATTCAGCAGTCTGCAAACACTTCCTCTGCAGAGTCCCAAAACAGGCGTTTTCTGCCCATTACCGGCATATGGAAGAAACGGCAGTAAGCACAGGGAAATATCTGCTTCTAAATCCAAAACGCAGCTATCTAACAGAACGGTTGTCAATGTGTGCACTCAACTTCCAGAGTTAAACCCGTGTGTGGATTCAGCAGTCTGCAAACACTTTCTCTCCACAGTCCCAAAACAGGCGTTTTCAGCCCATTACCGGCATATGGAAGAAACAGCAGTAAGCACAGGGAAATATCTGCTTCTAAATCCAAAACGCAGCTATCTAACAGAACGGTTGTCAATGTGTGCACTCAACTTCCAGAGTTAAACCCGTGTGTGGATTCAGCAGTCTGCAAACACTTTCTCTCCACAGTCCCAAAACAGGCGTTTTCAGCCCATTACCGGCATATGGAAGAAACAGCAGTAAGCACAGGGAAATATCTGCTTCTAAATCCAAAACGCAGCTATCTAACAGAACGGTTGTCAATGTGTGCACTCAACTTCCAGAGTTAAACCGGTGTGTGGATTCAGCAGTCTGCAAACACTTTCTCTGCAGAGTCCCAAAACAGGCGTTTTCAGCCCTTTACCGGCATATGGAAGAAACAGCAGTAAGCACAGGGAAATATCTGCTTCTAAATTCAAAACGCAGCTATCTAACAGAACGGTTGTCAATGTGTGCACTCAACTTCCAGAGTTAAACCCGTGTGTGGATTCAGCAGTCTGCAAACACTTTCTCTGCAGAGTCCCAAAACAGGCGTTTTCAGCCCATTACCGGCATATGGAAGAAACAGCAGTAAGCACAGGGAAATATCTGCTTCTAAATCCAAAACGCAGCTATCTAACAGAACGGTTGTCAATCTGTGCACTCAACTTCCAGAGTTAAACCAGTGTGTGGATTCAGCAGTCTGCAAACCCTTTCTCTGCAGAGTCCCAAAACAGGCCTTTTCAGCCCTTAACCGGCATATGGAAGAAACAGCAGTAAGCACAGGGAAATATCTGCTTCTAAATCCAAAACGCAGCTATCTAACAGAACGGTTGTCAATGTGTGCACTCAACTTCCAGAGTTAAACCCGTGTGTGGATTCAGCAGTCTGCAAACACTTCCTCTGCAGAGTCCCAAAACAGGCGTTTTCTGCCCATTACCGGCATATGGAAGAAACGGCAGTAAGCACAGGGAAATATCTGATTCTAAATCCAAAACGCAGCTATCTAACAGAACGGTTGTCAATGTGTGCACTCAACTTCCAGAGTTAAACCCGTGTGTGGATTCAGCAGTCTGCAAACCCTTTCTCTGCAGAGTCCCAATACAGGCGTTTTCAGCCCTTTACCGGCATATGGAAGAAACAGCAGTAACCACAGGGAAATATCTGCTTCTAAATCCAAAACGCAGCTATCTAACAGAACGGTTGTCAATGTGTGCACTCAACTTCCAGAGTTAAACCCGTGTGTGGATTCAGCAGTCTGCAAACACTTTGTCTGCAGAGTCCAAAAACAGGCGTTTTCTGCCCATTACCGGCATATGGAAGAAACGGCAGTAAGCACAGGGAAATATCTGCTTCTAAATCCAAAACGCAGCTATCTAACAGAACGGTTGTCAATGTGTGCACTCAACTTCCAGAGTTAAACCCGTGTGTGGATTCAGCAGTCTGCAAACACTTTCTCTGCAGAGTCCCAAAACAGGCGTTTTCAGCCCTTTACCGGCATATGGAAGAAACAGCAGTAAGCACAGGGAAATATCTGCTTCTAAATCCAAAACGCAGCTATCTAACAGAACGGTTGTCAATGTGTGCACTCAACTTCCAGAGTTAAACCCGTGTGTGGATTCAGCAGTCTGCAAACACTTTCTCTGCAGAGTCCCACAACAGGCGTTTTCAGCCCTTTACCGGCATATGGAAGAAACAGCAGTAAGCACAGGGAAATATCTGCTTCTAAATCCAAAACGCAGCTATCTAACAGAACGGTTGTCAATGTGTGCACTCAACTTCCAGAGTTAAACCAGTGTGTGGATTCAGCAGTCTGCAAACCCTTTCTCTGCAGAGTCCCAAAACAGGCGTTTTCAGCCCTTTACCGGCATATGGAAGAAACAGCAGTAAGCACAGGGAAATATCTGCTTCTAAATCCAAAACGCAGCTATCTAACAGAACGGTTGTCAATGTGTACACTCAACTTCCAGAGTTAAACCCGTGTGTGGATTCAGCAGTCTGCAAACACTTTCTCTGCAGAGTCCCAAAACAGGCGTTTTCAGCCCATTACCGGCATATGGAAGAAACAGCAGTAAGCACAGGGAAATATCTGCTTCTAAATCCAAAACGCAGCTATCTAACAGAACGGTTGTCAATGTGTGCACTCAACTTCCAGAGTTAAACCCGTGTGTGGATTCAGCAGTCTGCAAACAGTTTCTCTGCAGAGTCCCAAAACAGGCGTTTTCAGGCCATTACCGGCATATGGAAGAAAGAGCAGTAAGCACAGGGAAATATCTGCTTCTAAATCCAAAACGCAGCTATCTAACAGAACGGTTGTCAATGTGTGCACTCAACTTCCAGAGTTAAACCCGTGTGTGGATTCAGCAGTCTGCAAACACTTCCTCTGCAGAGTCCCAAAACAGTCGTTTTCTTCCCATTAGCGGCATATGGAAGAAACGGCAGTAAGCACAGGGAAATATCTGCTTCTAAATCCAAAACGCAGCTATCTAACAGAACGGTTGTCAATGTGTGCACTCAACTTCCAGAGTTAAAACCGTGTGTGGATTCAGCAGTCTGCAAACACTTTCTCTGCAGAGTCCCAAAACAGGCGTTTTCAGCCCATTACCGGCATATGGAAGAAACAGCAGTAAGCACAGGGAAATATCTGCTTCTAAATCCAAAACGCAGCTATCTAACAGAACGGTTGTGAATGTGTGCACTCAACTTCCAGAGTTAAACCGGTGTGTGGATTCAGCAGTCTGCAAACACTTTCTCTGCAGAGTCCCAAAACTGGCGTTTTCAGCCCATTACCGGCATATGGAAGAAACAGCAGTAAGCAAAGGGAAATATCTGCTTCTAAATCCAAAACGCAGCTATCTAACAGAACGGTTTTCATTGTGTGCACTCAACTTCCAGAGTTAAACCAGTGTGTGGATTCAGCAGTCTGCAAACACTTTCTCTGCAGAGTCCCAAAACAGGCGTTTTCAGCCCTTTACCTGCATACGAAAGAAACAGCAGTAAGCACAGGGAAATATCTGCTTCTAAATCCAAAACGCAGCTATCTAACAGAACGGTTGTCAATGTGTGCACTCAATTTCCAGAGTTAAACCCGTGTGTGGATTCAGCAGTCTGCAAACACTTTGTCTGCAGAGTCCCAAAACAGGCGTTTTCAGGCCATTACCGGCATATGGAAGAAACAGCAGTAAGCACAGGGAAATATCTGCTTCTAAATCCAAAACGCAGCTATCTAACAGAACGGTTGTCAATGTGTGCACTCAACTTCCAGAGTTAAACCCGTGTGTGGATTCAGCAGTCTGCAAACACTTCCTCTGCAGAGTCCAAAAACAGGCGTTTTCTGCCCATTACCGGCATATGGAAGAAACGGCAGTAAACACAGGGAAATATCTGCTTCTAAATCCAAAACGCAGCTATCTAACAGAACGGTTGTCAATGTGTGCACTCAACTTCCAGAGTTAAACCCGTGTGTGGATTCAGCAGTCTGCAAACACTTTGTCTGCAGAGTCCCAAAACAGGCGTTTTCAGCCCTTTACCGGCATATGGAAGAAACAGCAGTAAGCACAGGGAAATATCTGCTTCTAAATCCAAAACGCAGCTATCTAACAGAACGGTTGTCAATGTGTGCACTCAACTTCCAGAGTTAAACCCGTGTGTGGATTCAGCAGTCTGCAAACACTTTCTCTGCAGAGTCCCACAATAGGCGTTTTCAGCCCTTTACCGGCATATGAAAGAAACAGCAGTAAGCACAGGGAAATATCTGCTTCTAAATCCAAAACGCAGCTATCTAACAGAACGGTTGTCAATGTGTGCACTCAACTTCCAGAGTTAAACCAGTGTGTGGATTCAGCAGTCTGCAAACCCTTTCTCTGCAGAGTCCCAAAACAGGCGTTTTCAGCCATTTACCGGCATATGGAAGAAACAGCAGTAAGCACAGGGAAATATCTGCTTCTAAATCCAAAACGCAGCTATCTAACAGAACGGTTGTCAATGTGTACACTCAACTTCCAGAGTTAAACCCGTGTGTGGATTCAGCAGTCTGCAAACACTTTCTCTGCAGAGTCCCAAAACAGGCGTTTTCAGCCCATTACCGGCATATGGAAGAAACAGCAGTAAGCACAGGGAAATATCTGCTTCTAAATCCAAAACGCAGCTATCTAACAGAACGGTTGTCAATGTGTGCACTCAACTTCCAGAGTTAAACCCGTGTGTGGATTCAGCAGTCTGCAAACACTTCCTCTGCAGAGTCCCAAAACAGTCGTTTTCTTCCCATTACCGGCATATGGAAGAAACGGCAGTAAGCACAGGGAAATATCTGCTTCTAAATCCAAAACGCAGCTATCTAACAGAACGGTTGTCAATGTGTGCACTCAACTTCCAGAGTTAAAACCGTGTGTGGATTCAGCAGTCTGCAAACACTTTCTCTGCAGAGTCCCAAAACAGGCGTTTTCAGCCCATTACCGGCATATGGAAGAAACAGCAGTAAGCAAAGGGAAATATCTGCTTCTAAATCCAAAACGCAGCTATCTAACAGAACGGTTTTCAATGTGTGCACTCAACTTCCAGAGTTAAACCAGTGTGTGGATTCAGCAGTCTGCAAACCCTTTCTCTGCAGAGTCCCAAAACAGGCATTTTCAGCCCTTTACCTGCATACGAAAGAAACAGCAGTAAGCACAGGGAAATATCTGCTTCTAAATCCAAAACGCAGCTATCTAACAGAACGGTTGTCAATGTGTGCACTCAACTTCCAGAGTTAAACCCGTGTGTGGATTCAGCAGTCTGCAAACACTTTCTCTGCAGAGTCCCAAAACAGGCGTTTTCAGCCCATTACCGGCATATGGAAGAAACAGCAGTAAGCACAGGGAAATATCTGCTTCTAAATCCAAAACGCAGCTATCTAACAGAACGGTTGTCAATGTGTGCACTCAACTTCCAGAGTTAAACCCGTGTGTGGATTCAGCAGTCTGCAAACACTTTCTCTGCAGAGTCCCAAAACAGGCGTTTTCAGCCCATTACCGGCATATGGAAGAAACAGCAGTAAGCACAGGGAAATATCTGCTTCTAAATCCAAAACGCAGCTATCTAACAGAACGGTTGTCAATGTGTGCACTCAACTTCCAGAGTTAAACCCGTGTGTGGATTCAGCAGTCTGCAAACACTTTCTCTGCAGAGTCCCAAAACAGGCGTTTTCAGCCCATTACCGGCATATGGAAGAAACAGCAGTAAGCACAGGGAAATATCTGCTTCTAAATCCAAAACGCAGCTATCTAACAGAACGGTTGTCAATGTGTGCACTCAACTTCCAGAGTTAAACCAGTGTGTGGATTCAGCAGTCTGCAAACACTTTCTCTGCAGAGTCCCAAAACAGGCGTTTTCAGCCCTTTACCGGCATATGGAAGAAACAGCAGTAAGCACAGGGAAATATCTGCTTCTAAATCCAAAACGCAGCTATCTAACAGAACGGTTGTCAATGTGTGCACTCAACTTCCAGAGTTAAACCCGTGTGTGGATTCAGCAGTCTGCAAACACTTTCTCTGCAGAGTCCCAAAACAGGCGTTTTCAGCCCATTACCGGCATATGGAAGAAACAGCAGTAAGCACAGGGAAATATCTGCTTCTAAATCCAAAACGCAGCTATCTAACAGAACGGTTGTCAATGTGTGCACTCAACTTCCAGAGTTAAACCCGTGTGTGGATTCAGCAGTCTGCAAACACTTTCTCTGCAGAGTCCCAAAACAGGCGTTTTCAGCCCATTACCGGCATATGGAAGAAACAGCAGTAAGCACAGGGAAATATCTGCTTCTAAATCCAAAACGCAGCTATCTAACAGAACGGTTGTCAATGTGTGCACTCAACTTCCAGAGTTAAACCCGTGTGTGGATTCAGCAGTCTGCAAACACTTTCTCTGCAGAGTCCCAAAACAGGCGTTTTCAGCCCATTACCGGCATATGGAAGAAACAGCAGTAAGCACAGGGAAATATCTGCTTCTAAATCCAAAACGCAGCTATCTAACAGAACGGTTGTCAATGTGTGCACTCAACTTCCAGAGTTAAACCAGTGTGTGGATTCCGCAGTCTGCAAACCCTTTCTCTGCAGAGTCCCAAAACAGGCGTTTTGAGCCCTTTACCGGCATATGGAAGAAACAGCAGTAAGCACAGGGAAATATCTGCTTCTAAATCCAAAACGCAGCTATCTAACAGAACGGTTGTCAATGTGTGCACTCAACTTCCAGAGTTAAACCCGTGTGTGGATTCAGCAGTCTGCAAACACTTTCTCTGCAGAGTCCCATAACAGGCGTTTTCAGCCCATTACCGGCATATGGAAGAAACAGCAGTAAGCACAGGGAAATATCTGCTTCTAAATCCAAAACGCAGCTATCTAACAGAACGGTTGTCAATGTGTGCACTCAACTTCCAGAGTTAAACCCGTGTGTGGATTCAGCAGTCTGCAAACACTTCCTCTGCAGAGTCCCAAAACAGGCGTTTTCTGCCCATTACCGTCATATGGAAGAAACGGCAGTAAGCACAGGGAAATATCTGCTTCTAAATCCAAAACGCAGCTATCTAACAGAACGGTTGTCAATGTGTGCACTCAACTTCCAGAGTTAAACCCGTGTGTGGATTCAGCAGTCTGCAAACACTTTCTCTGCAGAGTCCCAAAACAGGCGTTTTCAGCCCTTTACCGGCATATGGAAGAAACAGCAGTAAGCACAGGGAAATATCTGCTTCTAAATCCAAAACGCAGCTATCTAACAGAACGGTTGTCAATGTGTGCACTCAACTTCCAGAGTTAAACCCGTGTGTGGATTCAGCAGTCTGCAAACACTTTCTCTGCAGAGTCCCAAAACAGGCGTTTTCAGCCCATTACCGGCATATGGAAGAAACAGCAGTAAGCACAGGGAAATATCTGCTTCTAAATCCAAAACGCAGCTATCTAACAGAATGGTTGTCAATGTGTGCACTCAACTTCCAGAGTTAAACCGGTGTGTGGATTCAGCAGTCTGCAAACACTTTTTCTGCAGAGTCCCAAAACAGGCGTTTTCAGCCCATTACCGGCATATGGAAGAAACAGCAGTAAGCAAAGGGAAATATCTGCTTCTAAATCCAAAACGCAGCTATCTAACAGAACGGTTTTCAATGTGTGCACTCAACTTCCAGAGTTAAACCAGTGTGTGGATTCAGCAGTCTGCAAACCCTTTCTCTGCAGAGTCCCAAAACAGGCGTTTTCAGCCCTTTACCGGCATATGGAAGAAACAGCAGTAAGCACAGGGAAATATCTGCTTCTAAATCCAAAACGCAGCTATCTAACAGAACGGTTGTCAATGTGTGCACTCAACTTCCAGAGTTAAACCAGTGTGTGGATTCAGCAGTCTGCAAACACTTTCTCTGCAGAGTCCCAAAACAGGCGTTTTCAGCCCTTTACCGGCATATGGAAGAAACAGCAGTAAGCACAGGGAAATATCTGCTTCTAAATCCAAAACGCAGCTATCTAACAGAACGGTTGTCAATGTGTGCACTCAACTTCCAGAGTTAAACCCGTGTGTGGATTCAGCAGTCTGCAAACACTTTCTCTGCAGAGTCCCAAAACAGGCGTTTTCAGCCCATTACCGGCATATGGAAGAAACAGCAGTAAGCACAGGGAAATATCTGCTTCTAAATCCAAAACGCAGCTATCTAACAGAACGGTTGTCAATGTGTGCACTCAACTTCCAGAGTTAAACCCGTGTGTGGATTCAGCAGTCTGCAAACACTTTCTCTGCAGAGTCCCAAAACAGGCGTTTTCAGCCCATTACCGGCATATGGAAGAAACAGCAGTAAGCACAGGGAAATATCTGCTTCTAAATCCAAAACGCAGCTATCTAACAGAACGGTTGTCAATGTGTGCACTCAACTTCCAGAGTTAAACCCGTGTGTGTATTCAGCAGTCTGCAAACACTTTCTCTGCAGAGTCCCAAAACAGGCGTTTTCAGCCCATTACCGGCATATGGAAGAAACAGCAGTAAGCACAGGGAAATATCTGCTTCTAAATCCAAAACGCAGCTATCTAACAGAACGGTTGTCAATGTGTGCACTCAACTTCCAGAGTTAAACCCGTGTGTGGATTCAGCAGTCTGCAAACACTTTCTCTGCAGAGTCCCAAAACAGGCGTTTTCAGGCCATTACCGGCATATGGAAGAAACAGCAGTAAGCACAGGGAAATATCTGCTTCTAAATCCAAAATGCAGCTCTCTAACAGAACGGTTGTCAATGTGTGCACTCAACTTCCAGAGTTAAACCGGTGTGTGGATTCAGCAGTCTGCAAACACTTTCTCTGCAGAGTCCCAAAACAGGCGTTTTCAGCCCATTACCGGCATATGGAAGAAACAGCAGTAAGCACAGGGAAATATCTGCTTCTAAATCCAAAACGCAGCTATCTAACAGAACGGTTGTCAATGTGTGCACTCAACTTCCAGAGTTAAACCCGTGTGTGGATTCAGCAGTCTGCAAACACTTTCTCTGCAGAGTCCCAAAACTGGCGTTTTCAGCCCATTACCGGCATATGGAAGAAACAGCAGTAAGCAAAGGGAAATATCTGCTTCTAAATCCAAAACGCAGCTATCTAACAGACCGGTTTTCAATGTGTGCACTCAACTTCCAGAGTTAATCCAGTGTGTGGATTCAGCAGTCTGCAAACCCTTTCTCTGCAGAGTCCCAAAACAGGCGTTTTCAGCCATTTACCGGCATATGGAAGAAACAGCAGTAAGCACAGGGAAATATCTGCTTATAAATCCAAAACGCAGCTATCTAACAGAACGGTTGTCAATGTGTGCACTCAACTTCCAGAGTTAAACCCGTGTGTGGATTCAGCAGTCTGCAAACACTTTCTCTGCAGAGTCCCAAAACAGGCGTTTTCAGCCCATTACCGGCATATGGAAGAAACAGCAGTAAGCACAGGGAAATATCTGCTTCTAAATCCAAAACGCAGCTATCTAACAGAACGGTTGTCAATGTGTGCACTCAACTTCCAGAGTTAAACCGGTGTGTGGATTCAGCAGTCTGCAAACACTTTTTCTGCAGAGTCCCAAAACAGGCGTTTTCAGCCCATTACCGGCATATGGAAGAAACAGCAGTAAGCAAAGGGAAATATCTGCTTCTAAATCCAAAACGCAGCTATCTAACAGAACGGTTTTCAATGTGTGCACTCAACTTCCAGAGTTAAACCAGTGTGTGGATTCAGCAGTCTGCAAACCCTTTCTCTGCAGAGTCCCAAAACAGGCGTTTTCAGCCCTTTACCGGCATATGGAAGAAACAGCAGTAAGCACAGGGAAATATCTGCTTCTAAATCCAAAACGCAGCTATCTAACAGAACGGTTGTCAATGTGTGCACTCAACTTCCAGAGTTAAACCCGTGTGTGGATTCAGCAGTCTGCAAACACTTTCTCTGCAGAGTCCCAAAACTGGCGTTTTCAGCCCATTACCGGCATATGGAAGAAACAGCAGTAAGCAAAGGGAAATATCTGCTTCTAAATCCAAAACGCAGCTATCTAACAGACCGGTTTTCAATGTGTGCACTCAACTTCCAGAGTTAATCCAGTGTGTGGATTCAGCAGTCTGCAAACCCTTTCTCTGCAGAGTCCCAAAACAGGCGTTTTCAGCCCTTTACCGGCATATGGAAGAAACAGCAGTAAGCACAGGGAAATATCTGCTTCTAAATCCAAAACGCAGCTATCTAACAGAACGGTTGTCAATGTGTGCACTCAACTTCCAGAGTTAAACCCGTGTGTGGATTCAGCAGTCTGCAAACACTTTCTCTGCAGAGTCCCAAAACAGGCGTTTTCAGCCCATTACCGGCATATGGAAGAAACAGCAGTAAGCACAGGGAAATATCTGCTTCTAAATCCAAAACGCAGCTATCTAACAGAACGGTTGTCAATGTGTGCACTCAACTTCCAGAGTTAAACCGGTGTGTGGATTCAGCAGTCTGCAAACACTTTTTCTGCAGAGTCCCAAAACAGGCGTTTTCAGCCCATTACCGGCATATGGAAGAAACAGCAGTAAGCAAAGGGAAATATCTGCTTCTAAATCCAAAACGCAGCTATCTAACAGAACGGTTTTCAATGTGTGCACTCAACTTCCAGAGTTAAACCAGTGTGTGGATTCAGCAGTCTGCAAACCCTTTTACTGCAGAGTCCCAAAACAGGCGTTTTCAGCCCTTTACCGGCATATGGAAGAAACAGCAGTAAGCACAGGGAAATATCTGCTTCTAAATCCAAAACGCAGCTATCTAACAGAACGGTTGTCAATGTGTGCACTCAACTTCCTGAGTTAAACCAGTGTGTGGATTCAGCAGTCTGCAAACACTTTCTCTGCAGAGTCCCAAAACAGGCGTTTTCAGCCCTTTACCGGCATATGGAAGAAACAGCAGTAAGCACAGGGAAATATCTGCTTCTAAATCCAAAACGCAGCTATCTAACAGAACGGTTGTCAATGTGTGCACTCAACTTCCAGAGTTAAACCCGTGTGTGGATTCAGCAGTCTGCAAACACTTTCTCTGCAGAGTCCCAAAACAGGCGTTTTCAGCCCATTACCGGCATATGGAAGAAACAGCAGTAAGCACAGGGAAATATCTGCTTCTAAATCCAAAACGCAGCTATCTAACAGAACGGTTGTCAATGTGTGCACTCAACTTCCAGAGTTAAACCCGTGTGTGGATTCAGCAGTCTGCAAACACTTTCTCTGCAGAGTCCCAAAACAGGCGTTTTCAGCCCATTACCGGCATATGGAAGAAACAGCAGTAAGCACAGGGAAATATCTGCTTCTAAATCCAAAACGCAGCTATCTAACAGAACGGTTGTCAATGTGTGCACTCAACTTCCAGAGTTAAACCCGTGTGTGGATTCAGCAGTCTGCAAACACTTTCTCTGCAGAGTCCCAAAACAGGCGTTTTCAGCCCATTACCGGCATATGGAAGAAACAGCAGTAAGCACAGGGAAATATCTGCTTCTAAATCCAAAACGCAGCTATCTAACAGAACGGTTGTCAATGTGTGCACTCAACTTCCAGAGTTAAACCCGTGTGTGGATTCAGCAGTCTGCAAACACTTTCTCTGCAGAGTCCCAAAACAGGCGTTTTCAGCCCATTACCGGCATATGGAAGAAACAGCAGTAAGCACAGGGAAATATCTGCTTCTAAATCCAAAATGCAGCTCTCTAACAGAACGGTTGTCAATGTGTGCACTCAACTTCCAGAGTTAAACCGGTGTGTGGATTCAGCAGTCTGCAAACACTTTCTCTGCAGAGTCCCAAAACAGGCGTTTTCAGCCCATTACCGGCATATGGAAGAAACAGCAGTAAGCACAGGGAAATATCTGCTTCTAAATCCAAAACGCAGCTATCTAACAGAACGGTTGTCAATGTGTGCACTCAACTTCCAGAGTTAAACCCGTGTGTGGATTCAGCAGTCTGCAAACACTTTCTCTGCAGAGTCCCAAAACTGGCGTTTTCAGCCCATTACCGGCATATGGAAGAAACAGCAGTAAGCAAAGGGAAATATCTGCTTCTAAATCCAAAACGCAGCTATCTAACAGACCGGTTTTCAATGTGTGCACTCAACTTCCAGAGTTAATCCAGTGTGTGGATTCAGCAGTCTGCAAACCCTTTCTCTGCAGAGTCCCAAAACAGGCGTTTTCAGCCCTTTACCGGCATATGGAAGAAACAGCAGTAAGCACAGGGAAATATCTGCTTCTAAATCCAAAACGCAGCTATCTAACAGAACGGTTGTCAATGTGTGCACTCAACTTCCAGAGTTAAACCCGTGTGTGGATTCAGCAGTCTGCAAACACTTTCTCTGCAGAGTCCCAAAACAGGCGTTTTCAGCCCATTACCGGCATATGGTAGAAACAGCAGTAAGCACAGGGAAATATCTGCTTCTAAATCCAAAACGCAGCTATCTAACAGAACGGTTGTCAATGTGTGCACTCAACTTCCAGAGTTAAACCAGTGTGTGGATTCAGCAGTCTGCAAACCCTTTCTCTGCAGAGTCCCAAAACAGGCGTTTTCAGCCCTTTACCGGCATATGGAAGAAACAGCAGTAAGCACAGGGAAATATCTGCTTCTAAATCCAAAACGCAGCTATCTAACAGAACGGTTGTCAATGTGTACACTCAACTTCCAGAGTTAAACCCGTGTGTGGATTCAGCAGTCTGCAAACACTTTCTCTGCAGAGTCCCAAAACAGGCGTTTTCAGCCCATTACCGGCATATGGAAGAAACAGCAGTAAGCACAGGGAAATATCTGCTTCTAAATCCAAAACGCAGCTATCTAACAGAACGGTTGTCAATGTGTGCACTCAACTTCCGGAGTTAAACCCGTGTGTGGATTCAGCAGTCTGCAAACACTTTCTCTGCAGAGTCCCAAAACAGGCGTTTTCAGCCCATTACCGGCATATGGAAGAAACAGCAGTAAGCACAGGGAAATATCTGCTTCTAAATCCAAAACGCAGCTATCTAACAGAACGGTTGTCAATGTGTGCACTCAACTTCCAGAGTTAAACCCGTGTGTGGATTCAGCAGTCTGCAAACACTTTCTCTGCAGAGTCCCAAAACAGGCGTTTTCAGCCCATTACCGGCATATGGAAGAAACAGCAGTAAGCACAGGGAAATATCTGCTTCTAAATCCAAAACGCAGCTATCTAACAGAACGGTTGTCAATGTGTGCACTCAACTTCCAGAGTTAAACCCGTGTGTGGATTCAGCAGTCTGCAAACACTTTCTCTGCAGAGTCCCAAAACAGGCGTTTTCAGCCCTTTACCGGCATATGGAAGAAACAGCAGTAAGCACAAGGAAATATCTGCTTCTAAATCCAAAACGCAGCTATCTAACAGAACGGTTGTCAATGTGTGCACTCAACTTCCAGAGTTAAACCCGTGTGTGGATTCAGCAGTCTGCAAACACTTTCTCTGCAGAGTCCCAAAACTGGCGTTTTCAGCCCATTACCGGCATATGGAAGAAACAGCAGTAAGCAAAGGGAAATATCTGCTTCTAAATCCAAAACGCAGCTATCTAACAGAACGGTTTTCAATGTGTGCACTCAACTTCCAGAGTTAAACCAGTGTGTGTATTCAGCAGTCTGCAAACACTTTCTCTGCAGAGTCCCAAAACAGGCGTTTTCAGCCCTTTACCGGCATAAGGAAGAAACAGCAGTAAGCACAGGGAAATATCTGCTTCTAAATCCAAAACGCAGCTATCTAACAGAACGGTTGTCAATGTGTGCACTCAACTTCCAGAGTTAAACCCGTGTGTGGATTCAGCAGTCTGCAAACACTTTCTCTGCAGAGTCCCAAAACAGGCGTTTTCAGCCCATTACCGGCATATGGAAGAAACAGCAGTAAGCACAGGGAAATATCTGCTTCTAAATCCAAAACGCAGCTATCTAACAGAACGGTTGTCAATGTGTGCACTCAACTTCCAGAGTTAAACCCGTGTGTGGATTCAGCAGTCTGCAAACACTTTCTCTGCAGAGTCCCAAAACAGGCGTTTTCAGGCCATTACCGGCATAAGGAAGAAACAGCAGTAAGCACAGGGAAATATCTGCTTCTAAATCCAAAACGCAGCTATCTAACAGAACGGTTGGCAATCTGTGCACTCAACTTCCAGAGTTAAACCCGTGTGTGGATTCAGCAGTCTGCAAACACTTCCTCTGCAGAGTCCCAAAACAGGCGTTTTCTGCCCATTACCGGCATATGGAAGAAACGGCAGTAAGCACAGGGAAATATCTGCTTCTAAATCCAAAACGCAGCTATCTAACAGAACGGTTGTCAATGTGTGCACTCAACTTCCAGAGTTAAACCCGTGTGTGGATTCAGCAGTCTGCAAACACTTTCTCTGCAGAGTCCCAAAACAGGCGTTTTCAGCCCATTACCGGCATATGGAAGAAACAGCAGTAAGCACAGGGAAATATCTGCTTCTAAATCCAAAACGCAGCTATCTAACAGAACGGTTGTCAATGTGTGCACTCAACTTCCAGAGTTAAACCCGTGTGTGGATTCAGCAGTCTGCAAACACTTTCTCTGCAGAGTCCCAAAACAGGCGTTTTCTGCCCATTACCGGCATATGGAAGAAACAGCAGTAAGCACAGGGAAATATCTGCTTCTAAATCCAAAACGCAGCTATCTAACAGAACGGTTGTCAATGTGTGCACTCAACTTCCAGAGTTAAACCAGTGTGAGGATTCAGCAGTCTGCAAACCCTTTCTCTGCAGAGTCCCAAAACAGGCGTTTTCAGCCCTTTACCGGCATATGGAAGAAACAGCAGTAAGCCCAGGTAAATATCTGCTTCTAAATCCAAAACGCAGCTATCTAACAGAACGGTTGTCAATGTGTGCACTCAACTTCCAGAGTTAAACCCGTGTGTGGATTCAGCAGTCTGCAAACACTTTCTCTGCAGAGTCCCAAAACAGGCGTTTTCAGGCCATTACCGGCATATGGAAGAAACAGCAGTAAGCCCAGGGAAATATCTGCTTCTAAATCCAAAACGCAGCTATCTAACAGAACGGTTGGCAATGTGTGCACTCAACTTCCAGAGTTAAACCCGTGTGTGGATTCAGCAGTCTGCAAACACTTCCTCTGCAGAGTCCCAAAACAGGCGTTTTCTGCCCATTACCGGCATATGGAAGAAACGGCAGTAAGCACAGGGAAATATCTGCTTCTAAATCCAAAACGCAGCTATCTAACAGAACGGTTGTCAATGTGTGCACTCAACTTCCAGAGTTAAACCCGTGTGTGGATTCAGCAGTCTGCAAACACTTTCTCTGCAGAGTCCCAAAACAGGCGTTTTCAGGCCATTACCGGCATATGGAAGAAACAGCAGTAAGCACAGGGAAATATCTGCTTCTAAATCCAAAACGCAGCTATCTAACAGAACGGTTGTCAATGTGTGCACTCAACTTCCAGAGTTAAACCCGTGTGTGGATTCAGCAGTCTGCAAACACTTTCTCTGCAGAGTCCCAAAACAGGCGTTTTCAGCCCATTACCGGCATATGGAAGAAACAGCAGTAAGCACAGGGAAATATCTGCTTCTAAATCCAAAACGCAGCTATCTAACAGAACGGTTGTCAATGTGTGCACTCAACTTCCAGAGTTAAACCAGTGTGAGGATTCAGCAGTCTGCAAACCCTTTCTCTGCAGAGTCCCAAAACAGGCGTTTTCAGCCCTTTACCGGCATATGGAAGAAACAGCAGTAAGCCCAGGGAAATATCTGCTTCTAAATCCAAAACGCAGCTATCTAACAGAACGGTTGTCAATGTGTGCACTCAACTTCCAGAGTTAAACCCGTGTGTGGATTCAGCAGTCTGCAAACACTTTCTCTGCAGAGTCCCAAAACAGGCGTTTTCAGGCCATTACCGGCATATGGAAGAAACAGCAGTAAGCACAGGGAAATATCTGCTTCTAAATCCAAAACGCAGCTATCTAACAGAACGGTTGTCAATGTGTGCACTCAACTTCCAGAGTTAAACCCGTGTGTGGATTCAGCAGTCTGCAAACACTTCCTCTGCAGAGTCCCAAAACAGGCGTTTTCTGCCCATTACCGTCATATGGAAGAAACGGCAGTAAGCACAGGGAAATATCTGCTTCTAAATCCAAAACGCGGCTATCTAACAGAACGGTTGTCAAAGTGTGCACTCAACTTCCAGAGTTAAACCCGTGTGTGGATTCAGCAGTCTGCAAACACTTTCTCTGCAGAGTCCCAAAACAGGCGTTTTCAGCCCATTACCGGCATATGGAAGAAACAGCAGTAAGCACAGGGAAATATCTGCTTCTAAATCCAAAACGCAGCTATCTAACAGAACGGTTGTCAATGTGTGCACTCAACTTCCAGAGTTAAACCCGTGTGTGGATTCAGCAGTCTGCAAACACTTTCTCTGCAGAGTCCCAAAACAGGCGTTTTCAGGCCATTACCGGCATATGGAAGAAACAGCAGTAAGCACAGGGAAATATCTGCTTCTAAATCCAAAACGCAGCTATCTAACAGAACGGTTGTCAATGTGTGCACTCAACTTCCAGAGTTAAACCCGTGTGTGGATTCAGCAGTCTGCAAACACTTTCTCTGCAGAGTCCCAAAACAGGCGTTTTCAGGCCATTACCGGCATATGGAAGAAACAGCAGTAAGCACAGGGAAATATCTGCTTCTAAATCCAAAACGCAGCTATCTAACAGAACGGTTGTCAATGTGTGCACTCAACTTCCAGAGTTAAACCGGTGTGTGGATTCAGCAGTCTGCAAACACTTCCTCTGCAGAGTCCCAAAACAGGCGTTTTCTGCCCATTACCGGCATATGGAAGAAACGGCAGTAAGCACAGGGAAATATCTGCTTCTAAATCCAAAACGCAGCTATCTAACAGAACGGTTGTCAATGTGTGCACTCAACTTCCAGAGTTAAACCCGTGTGTGGATTCAGCAGTCTGCAAACACTTTCTCTGCAGAGTCCCAAAACAGGCGTTTTCAGCCCATTACCAGCATATGGAAGAAACAGCAGTAAGCACAGGGAAATATCTGCTTCTAAATCCAAAACGCAGCTATCTAACAGAACGGTTGTCAATGTGTGCACTCAACTTCCAGAGTTAAACCCGTGTGTGGATTCAGCAGTCTGCAAACACTTTCTCTGCAGAGTCCCAAAACAGGCGTTTTCAGCCCATTACCGGCATATGGAAGAAACAGCAGTAAGCACAGGGAAATATCTGCTTCTAAATCCAAAACGCAGCTATCTAACAGAACGGTTGTCAATGTGTGCACTCAACTTCCAGAGTTAAACCAGTGTGAGGATTCAGCAGTCTGCAAACACTTTCTCTGCAGAGTCCCAAAACAGGCGTTTTCAGCCCTTTACCGGCATATGGAAGAAACAGCAGTAAGCCCAGGGAAATATCTGCTTCTAAATCCAAAACGCAGCTATCTAACAGAACGGTTGTCAATGTGTGCACTCAACTTCCAGAGTTAAACCCGTGTGTGGATTCAGCAGTCTGCAAACACTTTCTCTGCAGAGTCCCAAAACAGGCGTTTTCAGGCCATTACCGGCATATGGAAGAAACAGCAGTAAGCACAGGGAAATATCTGCTTCTAAATCCAAAACGCAGCTATCTAACAGAACGGTTGGCAATGTGTGCACTCAACTTCCAGAGTTAAACCCATATGTGGATTCAGCAGTCTGCAAACACTTCCTCTGCAGAGTCCCAAAACAGGCGTTTTCTGCCCATTACCGGCATATGGAAGAAACGGCAGTAAGCACAGGGAAATATCTGCTTCTAAATCCAAAACGCAGCTATCTAACAGAACGGTTGTCAATGTGTGCACTCAACTTCCAGAGTTAAACCCATATGTGGATTCAGCAGTCTGCAAACTCTTTCTCTGCAGAGTCCCAAAACAGGCGTTTTCAGCCCTTTACCGGCATATGGAAGAAACAGCAGTAAGCACAGGGAAATATCTGCTTCTAAATCCAAAACGCAGCTATCTAACAGAACGGTTGTCAATGTGTGCACTCAACTTCCAGAGTTAAACCCGTGTGTGGATTCAGCAGTCTGCAAACACTTTCTCTGCAGAGTCCCAAAACAGGCGTTTTCAGCCCATTACCGGCATATGGAAGAAACAGCAGTAAGCACAGGGAAATATCTGCTTCTAAATCCAAAACGCAGCTATCTAACAGAACGGTTGTCAATGTGTGCACTCAACTTCCAGAGTTAAACCGGTGTGTGGATTCAGCAGTCTGCAAACACTTTCTCTGCAGAGTCCCAAAACTGGCGTTTTCAGCCCATTACCGGCATATGGAAGAAACAGCAGTAAGCAAAGGGAAATATCTGCTTCTAAATCCAAAACGCAGCTATCTAACAGAACGGTTTTCAATGTGTGCACTCAACTTCCAGAGTTAAACCAGTGTGTGGATTCAGCAGTCTGCAAACCCTTTCTCTGCAGAGTCCCAAAACAGGCGTTTTCAGCCCTTTACCGGCATATGGAAGAAACAGCAGTAAGCACAGGGAAATATCTGCTTCTAAATCCAAAACGCAGCTATCTAACAGAACGGTTGTCAATGTGTGCACTCAACTTCCAGAGTTAAACCCGTGTGTGGATTCAGCAGTCTGCAAACACTTTCTCTGCAGAGTCCCAAAACAGGCGTTTTCAGCCCATTACCGGCATATGGAAGAAACAGCAGTAAGCACAGGGAAATATCTGCTTCTAAATCCAAAACGCAGCTATCTAACAGAACGGTTGTCAATGTGTGCACTCAACTTCCAGAGTTAAACCCGTGTGTGGATTCAGCAGTCTGCAAACACTTTCTCTGCAGAGTCCCAAAACAGGCGTTTTCAGCCCATTACCGGCATATGGAAGAAACAGCAGTAAGCACAGGGAAATATCTGCTTCTAAATCCAAAATGCAGCTATCTAACAGAACGGTTGTCAATGTGTGCACTCAACTTCCAGAGTTAAACCCGTGTGTGGATTCAGCAGTCTGCAAACACTTTCTCTGCAGAGTCCCAAAACAGGCGTTTTCAGCCCATTACCGGCATATGGAAGAAACAGCAGTAAGCCCAGGGAAATATCTGCTTCTAAATCCAAAACGCAGCTATCTAACAGAACGGTTGTCAATGTGTGCACTCAACTTCCAGAGTTAAACCCGTGTGTGGATTCAGCAGTCTGCAAACACTTTCTCTGCAGAGTCCCAAAACAGGCGTTTTCAGCCCATTACCGGCATATGGAAGAAACAGCAGTAAGCACTGGGAAATATCTGCTTCTAAATCCAAAACGCAGCTATCTAACAGAACGGTTGTCAATGTGTGCACTCAACTTCCAGAGTTAAACCCGTGTGTGGATTCAGCAGTCTGCAAACACTTTCTCTGCAGAGTCCCAAAACAGGCGTTTTCAGCCCATTACCGGCATATGGAAGAAACAGCAGTAAGCACAGGGAAATATCTGCTTCTAATCCAAAACGCAGCTATCTAACAGAACGGTTGTCAATGTGTGCACTCAACTTCCAGAGTTAAACCCGTGTGTGGATTCAGCAGTCTGCAAACACTTCCTCTGCAGAGTCCCAAAACAGGCGTTTTCTGCCCATTACCGGCATATGGAAGAAACGGCAGTAAGCACAGGGAAATATCTGCTTCTAAATCCAAAACGCAGCTATCTAACAGAACGGTTGTCAATGTGTGCACTCAACTTCCAGAGTTAAACCAGTGTGTGGATTCAGCAGTCTGCAAACCCTTTCTCTGCAGAGTCCCAAAACAGGCGTTTTCAGCCCTTTACCGGCATATGGAAGAAACAGCAGTAAGCACAGGGAAATATCTGCTTCTAAATCCAAAACGCAGCTATCTAACAGAACGGTTGTCAATGTGTGCACTCAACTTCCAGAGTTAAACCCGTGTGTGGATTCAGCAGTCTGCAAACACTTTCTCTGCAGAGTCCCAAAACAGGCGTTTTCAGGCCATTACCGGCATATGGAAGAAACAGCAGTAAGCACAGGGAAATATCTGCTTCTAAATCCAAAACGCAGCTATCTAACAGAACGGTTGTCAATGTGTGCACTCAACTTCCAGAGTTAAACCCGTGTGTGGATTCAGCAGTCTGCAAACACTTCCTCTGCAGAGTCCCAAAACAGTCGTTTTCTGCCCATTACCGGCATATGGAAGAAACGGCAGTAAGCACAGGGAAATATCTGCTTCTAAATCCAAAACGCAGCTATCTAACAGAACGGTTGTCAATGTGTGCACTCAACTTCCAGAGTTAAACCCGTGTGTGGATTCAGCAGTCTGCAAACACTTTGTCTGCAGAGTCCCAAAACAGGCGTTTTCAGCCCTTTACCGGCATATGGAAGAAACAGCAGTAAGCAAAGGGAAATATCTGCTTCTAAATCCAAAACGCAGCTATCTAACAGAACGGTTTTCAATGTGTGCACTCAACTTCCAGAGTTAAACCAGTGTGTGGATTCAGCAGTCTGCAAACCCTTTCTCTGCAGAGTCCCAAAACAGGCGTTTTCAGCCCTTTACCGGCATATGGAAGAAACAGCAGTAAGCACAGGGAAATATCTGCTTCTAAATCCAAAACGCAGCTATCTAACAGAACGGTTGGCAATGTGTGCACTCAACTTCCAGAGTTAAACCCGTGTGTGGATTCAGCAGTCTGCAAACACTTTCTCTGCAGAGTCCCAAAACAGGCGTTTTCAGCCCATTACCGGCATATGGAAGAAACAGCAGTAAGCACAGGGAAATATCTGCTTCTAAATCCAAAACGCAGCTATCTAACAGAACGGTTGTCAATGTGTGCACTCAACTTCCAGAGTTAAACCCGTGTGTGGATTCAGCAGTCTGCAAACACTTTCTCTGCAGAGTCCCAAAACAGGCGTTTTCAGCCCTTTACCGGCATATGGAAGAAACAGCAGTAAGCACAGGGAAATATCTGCTTCTAAATCCAAAATGCAGCTACCTAACAGAACGGTTGTCAATGTGTGCACTCAACTTCCAGAGTTAAACCCGTGTGTGGATTCAGCAGTCTGCAAACACTTTCTCTGCAGAGTCCCAAAACAGGCGTTTTCAGCCCATTACCGGCATATGGAAGAAACAGCAGTAAGCACAGGGAAATATCTGCTTCTAAATCCAAAACGCAGCTATCTAACAGAACGGTTGTCAATGTGTGCACTCAACTTCCAGAGTTAAACCCGTGTGTGGATTCAGCAGTCTGCAAACACTTTCTCTGCAGAGTCCCAAAACAGGCGTTTTCAGCCCATTACCGGCATATGGAAGAAACAGCAGTAAGCACAGGGAAATATCTGCTTCTAAATCCAAAACGCAACTATCTAACAGAACGGTTGTCAATGTGTGCACTCAACTTCCAGAGTTAAACCCGTGTGTGGATTCAGCAGTCTGCAAACACTTTCTCTGCAGAGTCCCAAAACAGGCGTTTTCAGCCCATTACCGGCATATGGAAGAAACAGCAGTAAGCACAGGGAAATATCTGCTTCTAATCCAAAACGCAGCTATCTAACAGAACGGTTGTCAATGTGTGCACTCAACTTCCAGAGTTAAACCCGTGTGTGGATTCAGCAGTCTGCAAACACTTCCTCTGCAGAGTCCCAAAACAGGCGTTTTCTGCCCATTACCGGCATATGGAAGAAACGGCAGTAAGCACAGGGAAATATCTGCTTCTAAATCCAAAACGCAGCTATCTAACAGAACGGTTGTCAATGTGTGCACTCAACTTCCAGAGTTAAACCAGTGTGTGGATTCAGCAGTCTGCAAACCCTTTCTCTGCAGAGTCCCAAAACAGGCGTTTTCAGCCCTTTACCGGCATATGAAAGAAACAGCAGTAAGCACAGGGAAATATCTGCTTCTAAATCCAAAACGCAGCTATCTAACAGAACGGTTGTCAATGTGTGCACTCAACTTCCAGAGTTAAACCCGTGTGTGGATTCAGCAGTCTGCAAACACTTTCTCTGCAGAGTCCCAAAACAGGCGTATTCAGGCCATTACCGGCATATGGAAGAAACAGCAGTAAGCACAGGGAAATATCTGCTTCTAAATCCAAAACGCAGCTATCTAACAGAACGGTTGTCAATGTGTGCACTCAACTTCCAGAGTTAAACCCGTGTGTGGATTCAGCAGTCTGCAAACACTTTCTCTGCAGAGTCCCCAAACAGGCGTTTTCAGCCCATTACCGGCATATGGAAGAAACAGCAGTAAGCACAGGGAAATATCTGCTTCTAAATCCAAAATGCAGCTATCTAACAGAACGGTTGTCAATGTGTGCACTCAACTTCCAGAGTTAAACCCGTGTGTGGATTCAGCAGTCTGCAAACACTTTCTCTGCAGAGTCCCAAAACAGGCGTTTTCAGCCCATTACCGGCATATGGAAGAAACAGCAGTAAGCACAGGGAAATATCTGCTTCTAAATCCAAAACGCAGCTATCTAACAGAACGGTTGTCAATGTGTGCACTCAACTTCCAGAGTTAAACCCGTGTGTGGATTCAGCAGTCTGCAAACACTTTCTCTGCAGAGTCCCAAAACAGGCGTTTTCAGCCCATTACCGGCATATGGAAGAAACAGCAGTAAGCACTGGGAAATATCTGCTTCTAAATCCAAAACGCAGCTATCTAACAGAACGGTTGTCAATGTGTGCACTCAACTTCCAGAGTTAAACCCGTGTGTGGATTCAGCAGTCTGCAAACACTTTCTCTGCAGAGTCCCAAAACAGGCGTTTTCAGCCCATTACCGGCATATGGAAGAAACAGCAGTAAGCACAGGGAAATATCTGCTTCTAATCCAAAACGCAGCTATCTAACAGAACGGTTGTCAATGTGTGCACTCAACTTCCAGAGTTAAACCCGTGTGTGGATTCAGCAGTCTGCAAACACTTCCTCTGCAGAGTCCCAAAACAGGCGTTTTCTGCCCATTACCGGCATATGGAAGAAACGGCAGTAAGCACAGGGAAATATCTGCTTCTAAATCCAAAACGCAGCTATCTAACAGAACGGTTGTCAATGTGTGCACTCAACTTCCAGAGTTAAACCAGTGTGTGGATTCAGCAGTCTGCAAACCCTTTCTCTGCAGAGTCCCAAAACAGGCGTTTTCAGCCCTTTACCGGCATATGGAAGAAACAGCAGTAAGCACAGGGAAATATCTGCTTCTAAATCCAAAACGCAGCTATCTAACAGAACGGTTGTCAATGTGTGCACTCAACTTCCAGAGTTAAACCCGTGTGTGGATTCAGCAGTCTGCAAACACTTTCTCTGCAGAGTCCCAAAACAGGCGTTTTCAGGCCATTACCGGCATATGGAAGAAACAGCAGTAAGCACAGGGAAATATCTGCTTCTAAATCCAAAACGCAGCTATCTAACAGAACGGTTGTCAATGTGTGCACTCAACTTCCAGAGTTAAACCCGTGTGTGGATTCAGCAGTCTGCAAACACTTCCTCTGCAGAGTCCCAAAACAGTCGTTTTCTGCCCATTACCGGCATATGGAAGAAACGGCAGTAAGCACAGGGAAATATCTGCTTCTAAATCCAAAACGCAGCTATCTAACAGAACGGTTGTCAATGTGTGCACTCAACTTCCAGAGTTAAACCCGTGTGTGGATTCAGCAGTCTGCAAACACTTCCTCTGCAGAGTCCCAAAACAGGCGTTTTCTGCCCATTACCGGCATATGGAAGAAACGGCAGTAAGCACAGGGAAATATCTGCTTCTAAATCCAAAACGCAGCTATCTAACAGAACGGTTGTCAATGTGTGCACTCAACTTCCAGAGTTAAACCCGTGTGTGGATTCAGCAGTCTGCAAACACTTTCTCTGCAGAGTCCCAAAACAGGCGTTTTCAGCCCATTACCGGCATATGGAAGAAACAGCAGTAAGCACAGGGAAATATCTGCTTCTAAATCCAAAATGCAGCTATCTAACAGAACGGTTGTCAATGTGTGCACTCAACTTCCAGAGTTAAACCCGTGTGTGGATTCAGCAGTCTGCAAACACTTTCTCTGCAGAGTCCCAAAACAGGCGTTTTCAGCCCATTACCGGCATATGGAAGAAACAGCAGTAAGCACAGGGAAATATCTGCTTCTAAATCCAAAACGCAGCTATCTAACAGAACGGTTGTCAATGTGTGCACTCAACTTCCAGAGTTAAACCCGTGTGTGGATTCAGCAGTCTGCAAACACTTTCTCTGCAGAGTCCCAAAACAGGCGTTTTCAGCCCATTACCGGCATATGGAAGAAACAGCAGTAAGCACTGGGAAATATCTGCTTCTAAATCCAAAACGCAGCTATCTAACAGAACGGTTGTCAATGTGTGCACTCAACTTCCAGAGTTAAACCCGTGTGTGGATTCAGCAGTCTGCAAACACTTTCTCTGCAGAGTCCCAAAACAGGCGTTTTCAGCCCATTACCGGCATATGGAAAAAACAGCAGTAAGCACAGGGAAATATCTGCTTCTAATCCAAAACGCAGCTATCTAACAGAACGGTTGTCAATGTGTGCACTCAACTTCCAGAGTTAAACCCGTGTGTGGATTCAGCAGTCTGCAAACACTTCCTCTGCAGAGTCCCAAAACAGGCGTTTTCTGCCCATTACCGGCATATGGAAGAAACGGCAGTAAGCACAGGGAAATATCTGCTTCTAAATCCAAAACGCAGCTATCTAACAGAACGGTTGTCAATGTGTGCACTCAACTTCCAGAGTTAAACCAGTGTGTGGATTCAGCAGTCTGCAAACCCTTTCTCTGCAGAGTCCCAAAACAGGCGTTTTCAGCCCTTTACCGGCATATGGAAGAAACAGCAGTAAGCACAGGGAAATATCTGCTTCTAAATCCAAAACGCAGCTATCTAACAGAACGGTTGTCAATGTGTGCACTCAACTTCCAGAGTTAAACCCGTGTGTGGATTCAGCAGTCTGCAAACACTTTCTCTGCAGAGTCCCAAAACAGGCGTTTTCAGGCCATTACCGGCATATGGAAGAAACAGCAGTAAGCACAGGGAAATATCTGCTTCTAAATCCAAAACGCAGCTATCTAACAGAACGGTTGTCAATGTGTGCACTCAACTTCCAGAGTTAAACCCGTGTGTGGATTCAGCAGTCTGCAAACACTTCCTCTGCAGAGTCCCAAAACAGTCGTTTTCTGCCCATTACCGGCATATGGAAGAAACGGCAGTAAGCACAGGGAAATATCTGCTTCTAAATCCAAAACGCAGCTATCTAACAGAACGGTTGTCAATGTGTGCACTCAACTTCCAGAGTTAAACCCGTGTGTGGATTCAGCAGTCTGCAAACACTTTGTCTGCAGAGTCCCAAAACAGGCGTTTTCAGCCCTTTACCGGCATATGGAAGAAACAGCAGTAAGCAAAGGGAAATATCTGCTTCTAAATACAAAACGCAGCTATCTAACAGAACGGTTTTCAATGTGTGAACTCAACTTCCAGAGTTAAACCAGTGTGTGGATTCAGCAGTCTGCAAACCCTTTCTCTGCAGAGTCCCAAAACAGGCGTTTTCAGCCCTTTACCGGCATATGGAAGAAACAGCAGTAAGCACAGGGAAATATCTGCTTCTAAATCCAAAACGCAGCTATCTAACAGAACGGTTGGCAATGTGTGCACTCAACTTCCAGAGTTAAACCCGTGTGTGGATTCAGCAGTCTGCAAACACTTTCTCTGCAGAGTCCCAAAACAGGCGTTTTCAGCCCATTACCGGCATATGGAAGAAACAGCAGTAAGCACAGGGAAATATCTGCTTCTAAATCCAAAACGCAGCTATCTAACAGAACGGTTGTCAATGTGTGCACTCAACTTCCAGAGTTAAACCCGTGTGTGGATTCAGCAGTCTGCAAACACTTTCTCTGCAGAGTCCCAAAACAGGCGTTTTCAGCCCATTACCGGCATATGGAAGAAACAGCAGTAAGCACAGGGAAATATCTGCTTCTAAATCCAAAATGCAGCTATCTAACAGAACGGTTGTCAATGTGTGCACTCAACTTCCAGAGTTAAACCCGTGTGTGGATTCAGGAGTCTGCAAACACTTTCTCTGCAGAGTCCCAAAACAGGCGTTTTCAGCCCATTACCGGCATATGGAAGAAACAGCAGTAAGCACAGGGAAATATCTGCTTCTAAATCCAAAACGCAGCTATCTAACAGAACGGTTGTCAATGTGTGCACTCAACTTCCAGAGTTAAACCCGTGTGTGGATTCAGCAGTCTGCAAACACTTTCTCTGCAGAGTCCCAAAACAGGCGTTTTCAGCCCATTACCGGCATATGGAAGAAACAGCAGTAAGCACAGGGAAATATCTGCTTCTAAATCCAAAACGCAGCTATCTAACAGAACGGTTGTCAATGTGTGCACTCAACTTCCAGAGTTAAACCCGTGTGTGGATTCAGCAGTCTGCAAACACTTTCTCTGCAGAGTCCCAAAACAGGCGTTTTCAGGCCATTACCGGCATATGGAAGAAACAGCAGTAAGCACAGGGAAATATCTGCTTCTAAATCCAAAACGCAGCTATCTAACAGAACGGTTGTCAATGTGTGCACTCAACTTCCAGAGTTAAACCCGTGTGTGGATTCAGCAGTCTGCAAACACTTCCTCTGCAGAGTCCCAAAACAGTCGTTTTCTGCCCATTACCGGCATATGGAAGAAACGGCAGTAAGCACAGGGAAATATCTGCTTCTAAATCCAAAACGCAGCTATCTAACAGAACGGTTGTCAATGTGTCCACTCAACTTCCAGAGTTAAACCCGTGTGTGGATTCAGCAGTCTGCAAACACTTTGTCTGCAGAGTCCCAAAACAGGCGTTTTCAGCCCTTTACCGGCATATGGAAGAAACAGCAGTAAGCACAGGGAAATATCTGCTTCTAAATCCAAAACGCAGCTATCTAACAGAACGGTTGTCAATGTGTGCACTCAACTTCCAGAGTTAAACCCGTGTGTGGATTCAGCAGTCTGCAAACACTTTCTCTGCAGAGTCCCAAAACAGGCGTTTTCAGCCCATTACCGGCATATGGAAGAAACAGCAGTAAGCACAGGGAAATATCTGCTTCTAAATCCAAAACGCAGCTATCTAACAGAACGGTTGTCAATGTGTGCACTCAACTTCCAGAGTTAAACCGGTGTGTGGATTCAGCAGTCTGCAAACAATTTCTCTGCAGAGTCCCAAAACTGGCGTTTTCAGCCCATTACCGGCATATGGAAGAAACAGCAGTAAGCAAAGGGAAATATCTGCTTCTAAATCCAAAACGCAGCTATCTAACAGAACGGTTGTCAATGTGTGCACTCAACTTCCAGAGTTAAACCAGTGTGTGGATTCAGCAGTCTGCAAACCCTTTCTCTGCAGAGTCCCAAAACAGGCGTTTTCAGCCCATTACCGGCATATGGAAGAAACAGCAGTAAGCACAGGGAAATATCTGCTTCTAAATCCAAAACGCAGCTATCTAACAGAACGGTTGTCAATGTGTGCACTCAACTTCCAGAGTTAAACCCGTGTGTGGATTCAGCAGTCTGCAAACACTTTCTCTGCAGAGTCCCAAAACAGGCGTTTTCAGCCCATTACCGGCATATGGAAGAAACAGCAGTAAGCACAGGGAAATATCTGCTTCTAATCCAAAACGCAGCTATCTAACACAACGGTTGTCAATGTGTGCACTCAACTTCCAGAGTTAAACCCGTGTGTGGATTCAGCAGTCTGCAAACACTTTCTCTGCAGAGTCCCAAAACAGGCGTTTTCAGCCCATTACCGGCATATGGAAGAAACAGCAGTAAGCACAGGGAAATATCTGCTTCTAAATCCAAAACGCAGCTATCTAACAGAACGGTTGTCAATGTGTGCACTCAACTTCCAGAGTTAAACCCGTGTGTGGATTCAGCAGTCTGCAAACACTTTCTCTGCAGAGTCCCAAAACAGGCGTTTTCAGCCCATTACCGGCATATGGAAGAAACAGCAGTAAGCACTGGGAAATATCTGC
The DNA here is from genome assembly GCF_030222135.1 of Aotus nancymaae. NCBI lineage: Eukaryota > Metazoa > Chordata > Mammalia > Primates > Aotidae > Aotus > Aotus nancymaae. The sequence continues at coordinate 177,966 of NW_026988941.1, read as the reverse complement.
TTCTAAATCCAAAACGCAGCTATCTAACAGAACGGTTGTCAATGTGTGCACTCAACTTCCAGAGTTAAACCCGTGTGTGGATTCAGCAGTCTGCAAACACTTTCTCTGCAGAGTCCCAAAACAGGCGTTTTCAGCCCATTACCGGCATATGGAAGAAACAGCAGTAAGCACAGGGAAATATCTGCTTCTAAATCCAAAACGCAGCTATCTAACAGAACGGTTGTCAATGTGTGCACTCAACTTCCAGAGTTAAACCCGTGTGTGGATTCAGCAGTCTGCAAACACTTTCTCTGCAGATTCCCAAAACAGGCGTTTTCAGCCCATTACCGGCATATGGAAGAAACAGCAGTAAGCACAGGGAAATATCTGCTTCTAATCCAAAACGCAGCTATCTAACAGAACGGTTGTCAATGTGTGCACTCAACTTCCAGAGTTAAACCCGTGTGTGGATTCAGCAGTCTGCAAACACTTCCTCTGCAGAGTCCCAAAACAGGCGTTTTCTGCCCATTACCGGCATATGGAAGAAACGGCAGTAAGCACTGGGAAATATCTGCTTCTAAATCCAAAACGCAGCTATCTAACAGAACGGTTGTCAATGTGTGCACTCAACTTCCAGAGTTAAATCAGTGTGTGGATTCAGCAGTCTGCAAACCCTTTCTCTGCAGAGTCCCAAAACAGGCGTTTTCAGCCCTTTACCGGCATATGGAAGAAACAGCAGTAAGCACAGGGAAATATCTGCTTCTAAATCCAAAACGCAGCTATCTAACAGAACGGTTGTCAATGTGTGCACTCAACTTCCAGAGTTAAACCAGTGTGTGGATTCAGCAGTCTGCAAACCCTTTCTCTGCAGAGTCCCAAAACAGGCGTTTTCAGGCCATTACCGGCATATAGAAGAAACAGCAGTAAGCACAGGGAAATATCTGCTTCTAAATCCAAAACGCAGCTATCTAACAGAACGGTTGTCAATGTGTGCACTCAACTTCCAGAGTTAAACCCGTGTGTGGATTCAGCAGTCTGCATACACTTCCTCTGCAGAGTCCCAAAACAGTCGTTTTCTGCCCATTACCGGCATATGGAAGAAACGGCAGTAAGCACAGGGAAATATCTGCTTCTAAATCCAAAACGCAGCTATCTAACAGAACGGTTGTCAATGTGTGCACTCAACTTCCAGAGTTAAACCCGTGTGTGGATTCAGCAGTCTGCAAACACTTTGTCTGCAGAGTCCCAAAACAGGCGTTTTCAGCCCTTTACCGGCATATGGAAGAAACAGCAGTAAGCACAGGGAAATATCTGCTTCTAAATACAAAACGCAGCTATCTAACAGAACGGTTGTCAATGTGTGCACTCAACTTCCAGAGTTAAACCCGTGTGTGGATTCAGCAGTCTGCAAACACTTTCTCTGCAGAGTCCCAAAACAGTCGTTTTCTTCCCATTACCGGCATATGGAAGAAACAGCAGTAAGCACAAGGAAATATCTGCTTCTAAATCCAAAACGCAGCTATCTAACAGAACGGTTGTCAATGTGTGCACTCAACTTCCAGAGTTAAACCCGTGTGTGGATTCAGCAGTCTGCAAACACTTTCTCTGCAGAGTCCCAAAACAGGCGTTTTCAGCCCATTACCGGCATATGGAAGAAACAGCAGTAAGCACAGGGAAATATCTGCTTCTAAATCCAAAACGCAGCTATCTAACAGAACGGTTGTCAATGCGTGCACTCAACTTCCGGAGTTAAACCCGTGTGTGGATTCAGCAGTCTGCAAACACTTTCTCTGCAGAGTCCCCAAACAGGCGTTTTCAGCCCGTTACCGGCATATGGAAGAAACAGCAGTAAGCACAGGGAAATATCTGCTTCTAAATCCAAAAAGCAGCTATCTAACAGAACGGTTGTCAATGTGTGCACTCAACTTCCAGAGATAAACCCGTGTGTGGATTCAGCAGTCTGCAAACACTTTCTCTGCAGAGTTCCAAAACAGGCGTTTTCAGCCCATTACCGGCATATGGAAGAAACGGCAGTAAGCCCAGGGAAATATCTGCTTCTAAATCCAAAACGCAGCTATCTAACAGAACGGTTGTCAATGTGTGCACTCAACTTCCGGAGTTAAACCCGTGTGTGGATTCAGCAGTCTGCAAACACTTTCTCTGCAGAGTCCCAAAACAGGCGTTTTCAGCCCATTACCGGCATATGGAAGAAACAGCAGTAAGCCCAGGGAAATATCTGCTTCTAAATCCAAAACGCAGCTATCTAACAGAACGGTTGTCAATGTGTGCACTCAACTTCCAGAGTTAAACCCGTGTGTGGATTCAGCAGTCTGCAAACACTTTCTCTGCAGAGTCCCAATACAGGCGTTTTCAGCCCATTACCGGCATATGGAAGAAACAGCAGTAAGCACAGGGAAATATCTGCTTCTAAATCCAAAACGCAGCTATCTAACAGAACGGTTGTCAATGTGTGCACTCAACTTCCAGAGTTAAACCCGTGTGTGGATTCAGCAGTCTGCAAACACTTTCTCTGCAGAGTCCCCAAACAGGCGTTTTCAGCCCATTACCGGCATATGGAAGAAACAGCAGTAAGCCCAGGGAAATATCTGCTTCTAAATCCAAAACGCAGCTATCTAACAGAACGGTTGTCAATGTGTGCACTCAACTTCTGGAGTTAAACCCGTGTGTGGATTCAGCAGTCTGCAAACACTTTCTCTGCAGAGTCCCAAAACAGGCGTTTTCAGCCCATTACCGGCATATGGAAGAAACAGCAGTAAGCACAGGGAAATATCTGCTTCTAAATCCAAAACGCAGCTATCTAACAGAACGGTTGTCAATGTGTGCACTCAACTTCGAGAGTTAAACCCGTGTGTGGATTCAGCAGTCTGCAAACACTTTCTCTGCAGAGTCCCCAAACAGGCGTTTTCAGCCCATTACCGGCATATGGAAGAAACAGCAGTAAGCACAGGGAAATATCTGCTTCTAAATCCAAAACGCAGCTATCTAACAGAACGGTTGTCAATGTGTGCACTCAACTTCCAGAGTTAAACCCGTGTGTGGATTCAGCAGTCTGCAAACACTTTCTCTGCAGAGTCCCAAAACAGGCGTTTTCAGGCCATTACCGGCATATGGAAGAAACAGCAGTAAGCACAGGGAAATATCTGCTTCTAAATCCGAAACGCAGCTAACTAACAGAACGGTTGTCAATGTGTGCACTCAACTTCCAGAGTTAAACCCGTGTGTGGATTCAGCAGTCTGCAAACACTTTCTCTGCAGAGTCCCAAAACAGGCGTTTTCAGCCCATTACCGGCATATGAAAGAAACAGCAGTAAGCACAGGAAAATATCTGCTTCTAAATCCAAAACGCAGCTATCTAACAGAACGGTTGTCAATGTGTGCACTCAACTTCCAGAGTTAAACCCGTGTGTGGATTCAGCAGTCTGCAAACACTTTCTCTGCAGAGTCCCAAAACAGGCGTTTTCAGCCCATTACCGGCATATGGAAGAAACAGCAGTAAGCACAGGGAAATATCTGCTTCTCAATCCAAAACGCAGCTATCTAACAGAACGGTTGCCAATGTGTGCACTCAACTTCCAGAGTTAAACCCTTGTGTGGATTCAGGAGTCTGCAAACACTTTCTCTGCAGAGTCCCAAAACAGGCGATTTCAGCCGATTACCGGCATACGGAAGAAACAGCAGTAAGCACAGGGAAATATCTGCTTCTAAATCCAAAACGCAGCTATCTAACAGAACGGTTGTCAATGTGTGCACTCAACTTCCAGAGTTAAACCCGTGTGTGGATTCAGCAGTCTGCAAACACTTTCTCTGCAGAGTCCCAAAACAGGCGTTTTCAGCCCATTACCGGCATATGGAAGAAACAGCAGTAAGCACAGGGAAATATCTGCTTCTAAATCCAAAACGCAGCTATCTAAAAGAACGGTTGACAATGTGTGCACTCAACTTCCGGAGTTAAACCCGTGTGTGGATTCAGCAGTCTGCAAACACTTTCTCTGCAGAGTCCCAAAACAGGCGTTTTCAGCCCATTACCGGCATATGGAAGAAACAGCAGTAAGCACAGGGAAATATCTGCTTCTAAATCCAAAACGCAGCTATCTAACAGAACGGTTGTCAATGTGTGCACTCAACTTCCAGAGTTAAACCCGTGTGTGGATTCAGCAGTCTGCAAACACATTCTCTGCAGAGTCCCAAAACAGGCGTTTTCAGCCCATTACCGGCATATGGAAGAAACAGCAGTAAGCACAGGGAAACATCTGCTTCTAAATCCAAAACGCAGCTATCTAACAGAACGGTTGTCAATGTGTGCACTCAACTTCCAGAGTTAAACCCGTGTGTGGATTCAGCAGTCTGCAAACACTTTCTCTGCAGAGTCCCAAAACAGGCGTTTTCAGCCCATTACCGGCATATGGAAGAAACAGCAGTAAGCACAGGGAAATATCTGCTTCTAAATCCAAAACGCAGCTATCTAACAGAACGGTTGTCAATGTGTGCACTCAACTTCCAGAGTTAAACCCGTGTGTGGATTCAGCAGTCTGCAAACACTTTCTCTGCAGAGTCCCAAAACAGGCGTTTTCAGGCCATTACCGGCATATGGAAGAAACAGCAGTAAGCACAGGGAAATATCTGCTTCTAAATCCGAAACGCAGCTAACTAACAGAACGGTTGTCAATGTGTGCACTCAACTTCCAGAGTTAAACCCGTGTGTGGATTCAGCAGTCTGCAAACACTTTCTCTGCAGAGTCCCAAAACAGGCGTTTTCAGCCCATTACCGGCATATGAAAGAAACAGCAGTAAGCACAGGAAAATATCTGCTTCTAAATCCAAAACGCAGCTATCTAACAGAACGGTTGTCAATGTGTGCACTCAACTTCCAGAGTTAAACCCGTGTGTGGATTCAGCAGTCTGCAAACACTTTCTCTGCAGAGTCCCAAAACAGGCGTTTTCAGCCCATTACCGGCATATGGAAGAAACAGCAGTAAGCACAGGGAAATATCTGCTTCTCAATCCAAAACGCAGCTATCTAACAGAACGGTTGCCAATGTGTGCACTCAACTTCCAGAGTTAAACCCTTGTGTGGATTCAGGAGTCTGCAAACACTTTCTCTGCAGAGTCCCAAAACAGGCGATTTCAGCCCATTACCGGCATACGGAAGAAACAGCAGTAAGCACAGGGAAATATCTGCTTCTAAATCCAAAACGCAGCTATCTAACAGAACGGTTGTCAATGTGTGCACTCAACTTCCAGAGTTAAACCCGTGTGTGGATTCAGCAGTCTGCAAACACTTTCTCTGCAGAGTCCCAAAACAGGCGTTTTCAGCCCATTACCGGCATATGGAAGAAACAGCAGTAAGCACAGGGAAATATCTGCTTCTAAATCCAAAACGCAGCTATCTAAAAGAACGGTTGTCAATGTGTGCACTCAACTTCCGGAGTTAAACCCGTGTGTGGATTCAGCAGTCTGCAAACACTTTCTCTGCAGAGTCCCAAAACAGGCGTTTTCAGCCCATTACCGGCATATGGAAGAAACAGCAGTAAGCACAGGGAAATATCTGCTTCTAAATCCAAAACGCAGCTATCTAACAGAACGGTTGTCAATGTGTGCACTCAACTTCCAGAGTTAAACCCGTGTGTGGATTCAGCAGTCTGCAAACACTTTCTCTGCAGAGTCCGAAAACAGGCGTTTTCAGCCCATTACCGGCATATGGAAGAAACAGCAGTAAGCACAGGGAAATATCTGCTTCTAAATCCAAAACGCAGCTATCTAACAGAACGGTTGTCAATGTGTGCACTCAACTTCCAGAGTTAAACCCGTGTGTGGATTCAGCAGTCTGCAAACACTTTCTCTGCAGAGTCCCAAAACAGGCGTTTTCAGGCCATTACCGGCATATGGAAGAAACAGCAGTAAGCACAGGGAAATATCTGCTTCTAAATCCAAAACGCAGCTATCTAACAGAACGGTTGTCAATGTGTGCACTCAACTTCCGGAGTTAAACCCGTGTGTGGATTCAGCAGTCTGCAAACACTTTCTCTGCAGAGTCCGAAAACAGGCGTTTTCAGCCCATTACCGGCATATGGAAGAAACAGCAGTAAGCACAGGGAAATATCTGCTTCTAAATCCAAAACGCAGCTATCTAACAGAACGGTTGTCAATGTGTGCACTCAACTTCCAGAGTTAAACCCGTGTGTGGATTCAGCAGTCTGCAAACCCTTTCTCTGCAGAGTCCCCAAACAGGCGTTTTCAGCCCGTTACCGGCATATGGAAGAAACAGCAGTAAGTACAGGGAAATATCTGCTTCTAAATCCAAAACGCAGCTATCTAACAGAACGGTTGTCAATGAGTGCACTCAACTTCCAGAGATAAACCCGTGTGTGGATTCAGCAGTCTGCAAACACTTTCTCTGCAGAGTTCCAAAACAGGCGTTTTCAGCCCTTTACCGGCATATGGAAGAAACGGCAGTAAGCACAGGGAAATATCTGCTTCTAAATCCAAAACGCAGCTATCTAACAGAACGGTTCTCAATGTGTGCACTCAACTTCCGGAGTTAAACCCGTGTGTGGATTCAGCAGTCTGCAAACACTTTCTCTGCAGAGTCCCAAAACAGGCGTTTTCAGCCCATTACCGGCATATGGAAGAAACAGCAGTAAGCACAGGGAAATATCTGCTTCTAAATCCAAAACGCAGCTATCTAACAGAACGGTTGTCAATGTGTGCACTCAACTTCCAGAGTTAAACCCGTGTGTGGATTCAGCAGTCTGCAAACACTTTCTCTGCAGAGTCCCAAAACAGGCGTTTTCAGCCCATTACCGGCATATGGAGTAAACAGCAGTAAGCACAGGGAAATATCTGCTTCTAAATCCAAAACGCAGCTATCTAACAGAACGGTTGTCAATGTGTGCACTCAACTTCCAGAGTTAAACCCGTGTGTGGATTCAGCAGTCTGCAAACACTTTCTCTGCAGAGTCCCCAAACAGGCGTTTTCAGCCCATTACCGGCATATGGAAGAAACAGCAGTAAGCACAGGGAAACATCTGCTTCTAAATCCAAAACGCAGCTATCTAACAGAACGGTTGTCAATGTGTGCACTCAACTTCCAGAGTTAAACCCGTGTGTGGATTCAGCAGTCTGCAAACACTTTCTCTGCAGAGTCCCAAAACAGGCGTTTTCAGCCCATTACCGGCATATGGAAGAAACAGCAGTAAGCACAGGGAAATATCTGCTTCTAAATCCAAAACGCAGCTATCTAACAGAACGGTTGTCAATGTGTGCACTCAACTTCCAGAGTTAAACCCGTGTGTGGATTCAGCAGTCTGCAAACACTTTCTCTGCAGAGTCCCAAAACAGGCGTTTTCAGGCCATTACCGGCATATGGAAGAAACAGCAGTAAGCACAGGGAAATATCTGCTTCTAAATCCGAAACGCAGCTAACTAACAGAACGGTTGTCAATGTGTGCACTCAACTTCCAGAGTTAAACCCGTGTGTGGATTCAGCAGTCTGCAAACACTTTCTCTGCAGAGTCCCAAAACAGGCGTTTTCAGCCCATTACCGGCATATGAAAGAAACAGCAGTAAGCACAGGAAAATATCTGCTTCTAAATCCAAAACGCAGCTATCTAACAGAACGGTTGTCAATGTGTGCACTCAACTTCCAGAGTTAAACCCGTGTGTGGATTCAGCAGTCTGCAAACACTTTCTCTGCAGAGTCCCAAAACAGGCGTTTTCAGCCCATTACCGGCATATGGAAGAAACAGCAGTAAGCACAGGGAAATATCTGCTTCTCAATCCAAAACGCAGCTATCTAACAGAACGGTTGCCAATGTGTGCACTCAACTTCCAGAGTTAAACCCTTGTGTGGATTCAGGAGTCTGCAAACACTTTCTCTGCAGAGTCCCAAAACAGGCGATTTCAGCCCATTACCGGCATACGGAAGAAACAGCAGTAAGCACAGGGAAATATCTGCTTCTAAATCCAAAACGCAGCTATCTAACAGAACGGTTGTCAATGTGTGCACTCAACTTCCAGAGTTAAACCCGTGTGTGGATTCAGCAGTCTGCAAACACTTTCTCTGCAGAGTCCCAAAACAGGCGTTTTCAGCCCATTACCGGCATATGGAAGAAACAGCAGTAAGCACAGGGAAATATCTGCTTCTAAATCCAAAACGCAGCTATCTAAAAGAACGGTTGTCAATGTGTGCACTCAACTTCCGGAGTTAAACCCGTGTGTGGATTCAGCAGTCTGCAAACACTTTCTCTGCAGAGTCCCAAAACAGGCGTTTTCAGCCCATTACCGGCATATGGAAGAAACAGCAGTAAGCACAGGGAAATATCTGCTTCTAAATCCAAAACGCAGCTATCTAACAGAACGGTTGTCAATGTGTGCACTCAACTTCCAGAGTTAAACCCGTGTGTGGATTCAGCAGTCTGCAAACACTTTCTCTGCAGAGTCCGAAAACAGGCGTTTTCAGCCCATTACCGGCATATGGAAGAAACAGCAGTAAGCACAGGGAAATATCTGCTTCTAAATCCAAAACGCAGCTATCTAACAGAACGGTTGTCAATGTGTGCACTCAACTTCCAGAGTTAAACCCGTGTGTGGATTCAGCAGTCTGCAAACACTTTCTCTGCAGAGTCCCAAAACAGGCGTTTTCAGGACATTACTGGCATATGGAAGAAACAGCAGTAAGCACAGGGAAATATCTGCTTCTAAATCCAAAACGCAGCTATCTAACAGAACGGTTGTCAATGTGTGCACTCAACTTCCGGAGTTAAACCCGTGTGTGGATTCAGCAGTCTGCAAACACTTTCTCTGCAGAGTCCCAAAACAGGCGTTTTCAGCCCATTACCGGCATATGGAAGAAACAGCAGTAAGCACAGGGAAATATCTGCTTCTAAATCCAAAACGCAGCTATCTAACAGAACGGTTGTCAATGTGTGCACTCAACTTCCGGAGTTAAACCCGTGTGTGGATTCAGCAGTCTGCAAACACTTTCTCTGCAGAGTCCCCAAACAGGCGTTTTCAGCCCATTACCGGCATATGGAAGAAACAGCAGTAAGCACAGGGAAATATCTGCTTCTAAATCCAAAACGCAGCTATCTAACAGAACGGTTGTCAATGTGTGCACTCAACTTCCAGAGTTAAACCCGTGTGTGGATTCAGCAGTCTGCAAACACTTTCTCTGCAGAGTCCCCAAACAGGCGTTTTCAGCCCGTTACCGGCATATGGAAGAAACAGCAGTAAGTACAGGGAAATATCTGCTTCTAAATCCAAAAAGCAGCTATCTAACAGAAGGGTTGTCAATGTGTGCACTCAACTTCCAGAGATAAACCCGTGTGTGGATTCAGCAGTCTGCAAACACTTTCTCTGCAGAGTTCCAAAACAGGCGTTTTCAGCCCTTTACCGGCATATGGAAGAAACGGCAGTAAGCACAGGGAAATATCTGCTTCTAAATCCAAAACGCAGCTATCTAACAGAACGGTTCTCAATGTGTGCACTCAACTTCCGGAGTTAAACCCGTGTGTGGATTCAGCAGTCTGCAAACACTTTCTCTGCAGAGTCCCAAAACAGGCGTTTTCAGCCCATTACCGGCATATGGAAGAAACAGCAGTAAGCACAGGGAAATATCTGCTTCTAAATCCAAAACGCAGCTATCTAACAGAACGGTTGTCAATGTGTGCACTCAACTTCCAGAGTTAAACCCGTGTGTGGATTCAGCAGTCTGCAAACACTTTCTCTGCAGAGTCCCAAAACAGGCGTTTTCAGCCCATTACCGGCATATGGAAGAAACAGCAGTAAGCACAGGGAAATATCTGCTTCTAAATCCAAAACGCAGCTATCTAACAGAACGGTTGTCAATGTGTGCACTCAACTTCCAGAGTTAAACCCGTGTGTGGATTCAGCAGTCTGCAAACACTTTCTCTGCAGAGTCCCCAAACAGGCGTTTTCAGCCCATTACCGGCATATGGAAGAAACAGCAGTAAGCCCAGGGAAATATCTGCTTCTAAATCCAAAACGCAGCTATCTAACAGAACGGTTGTCAATGTGTGCACTCAACTTCCGGAGTTAAACCCGTGTGTGGATTCAGCAGTCTGCAAACACTTTCTCTGCAGAGTCCCAAAACAGGCGTTTTCAGCCCATTACCGGCATATGGAAGAAACAGCAGTAAGCACAGGGAAATATCTGCTTCTAAATCCAAAACGCAGCTATCTAACAGAACGGTTGTCAATGTGTGCACTCAACTTCGAGAGTTAAACCGGTGTGTGGATTCAGCAGTCTGCAAACACTTTCTCTGCAGAGTCCCCAAACAGGCGTTTTCAGCCCATTACCGGCATATGGAAGAAACAGCAGTAAGCACAGGGAAACATCTGCTTCTAAATCCAAAACGCAGCTATCTAACAGAACGGTTGTCAATGTGTGCACTCAACTTCCAGAGTTAAACCCGTGTGTGGATTCAGCAGTCTGCAAACACTTTCTCTGCAGAGTCCCAAAACAGGCGTTTTCAGCCCATTACCGGCATATGGAAGAAACAGCAGTAAGCACAGGGAAATATCTGCTTCTAAATCCAAAACGCAGCTATCTAACAGAACGGTTGTCAATGTGTGCACTCAACTTCCAGAGTTAAACCCGTGTGTGGATTCAGCAGTCTGCAAACACTTTCTCTGCAGAGTCCCAAAACAGGCGTTTTCAGGCCATTACCGGCATATGGAAGAAACAGCAGTAAGCACAGGGAAATATCTGCTTCTAAATCCGAAACCCAGCTAACTAACAGAACGGTTGTCAATGTGTGCACTCAACTTCCAGAGTTAAACCCGTGTGTGGATTCAGCAGTCTGCAAACACTTTCTCTGCAGAGTCCCAAAACAGGCGTTTTCAGCCCATTACCGGCATATGAAAGAAACAGCAGTAAGCACAGGAAAATATCTGCTTCTAAATCCAAAACGCAGCTATCTAACAGAACGGTTGTCAATGTGTGCACTCAAATTCCAGAGTTAAACCCGTGTGTGGATTCAGCAGTCTGCAAACACTTTCTCTGCAGAGTCCCAAAACAGGCGTTTTCAGCCCATTACCGGCATATGGAAGAAACAGCAGTAAGCACAGGGAAATATCTGCTTCTAAATCCAAAAAGCAGCTATCTAACAGAACGGTTGTCAATGTGTGCACTCAACTTCCAGAGTTAAACCCTTGTGTGGATTCAGGAGTCTGCAAACACTTTCTCTGCAGAGTCCCAAAACAGGCGATTTCAGCCCATTACCGGCATACGGAAGAAACAGCAGTAAGCACAGGGAAATATCTGCTTCTAAATCCAAAACGCAGCTATCTAACAGAACGGTTGTCAATGTGTGCACTCAACTTCCAGAGTTAAACCCGTGTGTGGATTCAGCAGTCTGCAAACACTTTCTCTGCAGAGTCCCAAAACAGGCGTTTTCAGCCCATTACCGGCATATGGAAGAAACAGCAGTAAGCACAGGGAAATATCTGCTTCTAAATCCAAAACGCAGCTATCTAAAAGAACGGTTGTCAATGTGTGCACTCAACTTCCGGAGTTAAACCCGTGTGTGGATTCAGCAGTCTGCAAACACTTTCTCTGCAGAGTCCCAAAACAGGCGTTTTCAGCCCATTACCGGCATATGGAAGAAACAGCAGTAAGCACAGGGAAATATCTGCTTCTAAATCCAAAACGCAGCTCTCTAACAGAACGGTTGTCAATGTGTGCACTCAACTTCCAGAGTTAAACCCGTGTGTGGATTCAGCAGTCTGCAAACACTTTCTCTGCAGAGTCCCAAAACAGGCGTTTTCAGCCCATTACCGGCATATGGAAGAAACAGCAGTAAGCACAGGGAAATATCTGCTTCTAAATCCAAAACGCAGCTATCTAACAGAACGGTTGTCAATGTGTGCACTCAACTTCCAGAGTTAAACCCGTGTGTGGATTCAGCAGTCTGCAAACACTTTCTCTGCAGAGTCCCAAAACAGGCGTTTTCAGGCCATTACCGGCATATGGAAGAAACGGCAGTAAGCACAGGGAAATATCTGCTTCTAAATCCAAAACGCAGCTATCTAACAGAACGGTTGTCAATGTGTGCACTCAACTTCCGGAGTTAAACCCGTGTGTGGATTCAGCAGTCTGCAAACACTTTCTCTGCAGAGTCCCAAAACAGGCGTTTTCAGCCCATTACCGGCATATGGAAGAAACAGCAGTAAGCACAGGGAAATATCTGCTTCTAAATCCAAAACGCAGCTATCTAACAGAACGGTTGTCAATGCGTGCACTCAACTTCCGGAGTTAAACCCGTGTGTGGATTCAGCAGTCTGCAAACACTTTCTCTGCAGAGTCCCAAAACAGGCGTTTTCAGCCCATTACCGGCATATGGAAGAAACAGCAGTAAGCACAGGGAAATATCTGCTTCTAAATCCAAAACGCAGCTATCTAACAGAACGGTTGTCAATGTGTCCACTCAACTTCCAGAGTTAAACCCGTGTGTGGATTCAGCAGTCTGCAAACACTTTCTCTGCAGAGTCCCAAAACAGGCGTTTTCAGCCCATTACCGGCATATGGAAGAAACAGCAGTAAGCACAGGGAAATATCTGCTTCTAAATCCAAAACGCAGCTATCTAACAGAACGGTTGTCAATGTGTGCACTCAGCTTCCAGAGTTAAACCCGTGTGTGGATTCAGCAGTCTGCAAACACTTTCTCTGCAGAGTCCCAAAACAGGCGTTTTCAGGCCATTACCGGCATATGGAAGAAACAGCAGTAAGCACAGGGAAATATCTGCTTCTAAATCCAAAACGCAGCTATCTAACAGAACGGTTGTCAATGTGTGCACTCAACTTCCGGAGTTAAACCCGTGTGTGGATTCAGCAGTCTGCAAACACTTTCTCTGCAGAGTCCCAAAACAGGCGTTTTCAGCCCATTACCGGCATATGGAAGAAACAGCAGTAAGCACAGGGAAATATCTGCTTCTAAATCCAAAACGCAGCTATCTAACAGAACGGTTCTCAATGTGTGCACTCAACTTCCGGAGTTAAACCCGTGTGTGGATTCAGCAGTCTGCAAACACTTTCTCTGCAGAGTCCCCAAACAGGCGTTTTCAGCCCATTACCGGCATATGGAAGAAACGGCAGTAAGCCCAGGGAAATATCTGCTTCTAAATCCAAAACGCAGCTATCTAACAGAACGGTTGTCAATGTGTGCACTCAACTTCCAGAGTTAAACCCGTGTGTGGATTCAGCAGTCTGCAAACACTTTCTCTGCAGAGTCCCCAAACAGGCGTTTTCAGCCCATTACCGGCATATGGAAGAAACAGCAGTAAGCACAGGGAAATATCTGCTTCTAAATCCAAAACGCAGCTATCTAACAGAACGGTTGTCAATGTGTGCACTCAACTTCCAGAGTTAAACCCGTGTGTGGATTCAGCAGTCTGCAAACACTTTCTCTGCAGAGTCCCCAAACAGGCGTTTTCAGCCCATTACCGGCATATGGAAGAAACAGCAGTAAGCCCAGGGAAATATCTGCTTCTAAATCCAAAACGCAGCTATCTAACAGAACGGTTGTCAATGTGTGCACTCAACTTCCGGAGTTAAACCCGTGTGTGGATTCAGCAGTCTGCAAACACTTTCTCTGCAGAGTCCCAAAACAGGCGTTTTCAGCCCATTACCGGCATACGGAAGAAACAGCAGTAAGCACAGGGAAATATCTGCTTCTAAATCCAAAACGCAGCTATCTAACAGAACGGTTGTCAATGTGTGCACTCAATTTCGAGAGTTAAACCCGTGTGTGGATTCAGCAGTCTGCAAACACTTTCTCTGCAGAGTCCCCAAACAGGCGTTTTCAGCCCATTACCGGCATATGGAAGAAACAGCAGTAAGCACAGGGAAACATCTGCTTCTAAATCCAAAACGCAGCTATCTAACAGAACGGTTGTCAATGTGTGCACTCAACTTCCAGAGTTAAACCCGTGTGTGGATTCAGCAGTCTGCAAACACTTTCTCTGCAGAGTCCCAAAACAGGCGTTTTCAGCCCATTACCGGCATATGGAAGAAACAGCAGTAAGCACAGGGAAATATCTGCTTCTAAATCCAAAACGCAGCTCTCTAACAGAACGGTTGTCAATGTGTGCACTCAACTTCCAGAGTTAAACCCGTGTGTGGATTCAGCAGTCTGCAAACACTTTCTCTGCAGAGTCCCAAAACAGGCGTTTTCAGCCCATTACCGGCATATGGAAGAAACAGCAGTAAGCACAGGGAAATATCTGCTTCTAAATCCAAAACGCAGCTATCTAACAGAACGGTTGTCAATGTGTGCACTCAACTTCCAGAGTTAAACAAGTGTGTGGATTCAGCAGTCTGCAAACCCTTTCTCTGCAGAGTCCCAAAACAGGCGTTTTCAGCCCATTACCGGCATATGGAAGAAACAGCAGTAAGCACAGGGAAATATCTGCTTCTAAATCCAAAACGCAGCTATCTAACAGAACGGTTGTCAATGTGTGCACTCAACTTCCAGAGTTAAACCCGTGTGTGGATTCAGCAGTCTGCAAACACTTTCTCTGCAGAGTTCCAAAACAGGCGTTTTCAGCCCATTACCGGCATATGGAAGAAACGGCAGTAAGCACAGGGAAATATCTGCTTCTAAATCCAAAACGCAGCTATCTAACAGAACGGTTGTCAATGTGTGCACTCAACTTCCAGAGTTAAACCCGTGTGTGGATTCAGCAGTCTGCAAACACTTTCTCTGCAGAGTCCCCAAACAGGCGTTTTCAGCCCATTACCGGCATATGGAAGAAACAGCAGTAAGCCCAGGGAAATATCTGCTTCTAAATCCAAAACGCAGCTATCTAACAGAACGGTTGTCAATGTGTGCACTCAACTTCCAGAGTTAAACCCGTGTGTGGATTCAGCAGTCTGCAAACACTTTCTCTGCAGAGTCCCAAAACAGGCGTTTTCAGCCCATTACCGGCATATGGAAGAAACGGCAGTAAGCACAGGGAAATATCTGCTTCTAAATCCAAAACGCAGCTATCTAACAGAACGGTTGTCAATGTGTGCACTCAACTTCCAGAGTTAAACCCGTGTGTGGATTCAGCAGTCTGCAAACACTTTCTCTGCAGAGTCCCCAAACAGGCGTTTTCAGCCCATTACCCGCATATGGAAGAAACAGCAGTAAGCCCAGGGAAATATCTGCTTCTAAATCCAAAACGCAGCTATCTAACAGAACGGTTGTCAATGTGTGCACTCAACTTCCGGAGTTAAACCCGTGTGTGGATTCAGCAGTCTGCAAACACTTTCTCTGCAGAGTCCCAAAACAGGCGTTTTCAGCCCATTACCGGCATATGGAAGAAACAGCAGTAAGCACAGGGAAATATCTGCTTCTAAATCCAAAACGCAGCTATCTAACAGAACGGTTGTCAATGTGTGCACTCAACTTCCAGAGTTAAACCCGTGTGTGGATTCAGCAGTCTGCAAATACTTTCTCTGCAGAGTCCGAAAACAGGCGTTTTCAGCCCATTACCGGCATATGGAAGAAACAGCAGTAAGCACAGGGAAATATCTGCTTCTAAATCCAAAACGCAGCTATCTAACAGAACGGTTGTCAATGTGTGCACTCAACTTCCAGAGTTAAACCCGTGTGTGGATTCAGCAGTCTGCAAACACTTTCTCTGCAGAGTCCCAAATCAGGCGTTTTCAGGCCATTACCGGCATATGGAAGAAACAGCAGTAAGCACAGGGAAATATCTGCTTCTAAATCCAAAACGCAGCTATCTAACAGAACGGTTGTCAATGTGTGCACTCAACTTCCGGAGTTAAACCCGTGTGTGGATTCAGCAGTCTGCAAACACTTTCTCTGCAGAGTCCCAAAACAGGCGTTTTCAGCCCATTACCGGCATATGGAAGAAACAGCAGTAAGCACAGGGAAATATCTGCTTCTAAATCCAAAACGCAGCTATCTAACAGAACGGTTGTCAATGTGTGCACTCAACTTCCGGAGTTAAACCCGTGTGTGGATTCAGCAGTCTGCAAACACTTTCTCTGCAGAGTCCGAAAACAGGCGTTTTCAGCCCATTACCGGCATATGGAAGAAACAGCAGTAAGCACAGGGAAATATCTGCTTCTAAATCCAAAACGCAGCTATCTAACAGAACGGTTGTCAATGTGTGCACTCAACTTCCAGAGTTAAACCCGTGTGTGGATTCAGCAGTCTGCAAACACTTTCTCTGCAGAGTCCCCAAACAGGCGTTTTCAGCCCGTTACCGGCATATGGAAGAAACAGCAGTAAGTACAGGGAAATATCTGCTTCTAAATCCAAAAAGCAGCTATCTAACAGAAGGGTTGTCAATGTGTGCACTCAACTTCCAGAGATAAACCCGTGTGTGGATTCAGCAGTCTGCAAACACTTTCTCTGCAGAGTTCCAAAACAGGCGTTTTCAGCCCTTTACCGGCATATGGAAGAAACGGCAGTAAGCACAGGGAAATATCTGCTTCTAAATCCAAAACGCAGCTATCTAACAGAACGGTTCTCAATGTGTGCACTCAACTTCCGGAGTTAAACCCGTGTGTGGATTCAGCAGTCTGCAAACACTTTCTCTGCAGAGTCCCAAAACAGGCGTTTTCAGCCCATTACCGGCATATGGAAGAAACAGCAGTAAGCACAGGGAAATATCTGCTTCTAAATCCAAAACGCAGCTATCTAACAGAACGGTTGTCAATGTGTGCACTCAACTTCCAGAGTTAAACCCGTGTGTGGTTTCAGCAGTCTGCAAACACTTTCTCTGCAGAGTCCCAAAACAGGCGTTTTCAGCCCATTACCGGCATATGGAAGAAACAGCAGTAAGCACAGGGAAATATCTGCTTCTAAATCCAAAACGCAGCTATCTAACAGAACGGTTGTCAATGTGTGCACTCAACTTCCAGAGTTAAACCCGTGTGTGGATTCAGCAGTCTGCAAACACTTTCTCTGCAGAGTCCCCAAACAGGCGTTTTCAGCCCATTACCGGCATATGGAAGAAACAGCAGTAAGCCCAGGGAAATATCTGCTTCTAAATCCAAAACGCAGCTATCTAACAGAACGGTTGTCAATGTGTGCACTCAACTTCCGGAGTTAAACCCGTGTGTGGATTCAGCAGTCTGCAAACACTTTCTCTGCAGAGTCCCAAAACAGGCGTTTTCAGCCCATTACCGGCATATGGAAGAAACAGCAGTAAGCACAGGGAAATATCTGCTTCTAAATCCAAAACGCAGCTATCTAACAGAACGGTTGTCAATGTGTGCACTCAACTTCCAGAGTTAAACCCGTGTGTGGATTCAGCAGTCTGCAAACACTTTCTCTGCAGAGTCCCCAAACAGGCGTTTTCAGCCCATTACCGGCATATGGAAGAAACAGCAGTAAGCACAGGGAAACATCTGCTTCTAAATCCAAAACGCAGCTATCTAACAGAACGGTTGTCAATGTGTGCACTCAACTTCCAGAGTTAAACCCGTGTGTGGATTCAGCAGTCTGCAAACACTTTCTCTGCAGAGTCCCAAAACAGGCGTTTTCAGCCCATTACCGGCATATGGAAGAAACAGCAGTAAGCACAGGGAAATATCTGCTTCTAAATCCAAAACGCAGCTATCTAACAGAACGGTTGTCAATGTGTGCACTCAACTTCCAGAGTTAAACCCGTGTGTGGATTCAGCAGTCTGCAAACACTTTCTCTGCAGAGTCCCAAAACAGGCGTTTTCAGGCCATTACCGGCATATGGAAGAAACAGCAGTAAGCACAGGGAAATATCTGCTTCTAAATCCGAAACGCAGCTAACTAACAGAACGGTTGTCAATGTGTGCACTCAACTTCCAGAGTTAAACCCGTGTGTGGATTCAGCAGTCTGCAAACACTTTCTCTGCAGAGTCCCAAAACAGGCGTTTTCAGCCCATTACCGGCATATGAAAGAAACAGCAGTAAGCACAGGAAAATATCTGCTTCTAAATCCAAAACGCAGCTATCTAACAGAACGGTTGTCAATGTGTGCACTCAACTTCCAGAGTTAAACCCGTGTGTGGATTCAGCAGTCTGCAAACACTTTCTCTGCAGAGTCCCAAAACAGGCGTTTTCAGCCCATTACCGGCATATGGAAGAAACAGCAGTAAGCACAGGGAAATATCTGCTTCTAAATCCAAAAAGCAGCTATCTAACAGAACGGTTGTCAATGTGTGCACTCAACTTCCAGAGTTAAACCCTTGTGTGGATTCAGGAGTCTGCAAACACTTTCTCTGCAGAGTCCCAAAACAGGCGATTTCAGCCCATTACCGGCATACGGAAGAAACAGCAGTAAGCACAGGGAAATATCTGCTTCTAAATCCAAAACGCAGCTATCTAACAGAACGGTTGTCAATGTGTGCACTCAACTTCCAGAGTTAAACCCGTGTGTGGATTCAGCAGTCTGCAAACACTTTCTCTGCAGAGTCCCAAAACAGGCGTTTTCAGCCCATTACCGGCATATGGAAGAAACAGCAGTAAGCACAGGGAAATATCTGCTTCTAAATCCAAAACGCAGCTATCTAACAGAACGGTTGTCAATGTGTGCACTCAACTTCCGGAGTTAAACCCGTGTGTGGATTCAGCAGTCTGCAAACACTTTCTCTGCAGAGTCCCAAAACAGGCGTTTTCAGCCCATTACCGGCATATGGAAGAAACAGCAGTAAGCACAGGGAAATATCTGCTTCTAAATCCAAAACGCAGCTATCTAACAGAACGGTTGTCAATGTGTGCACTCAACTTCCGGAGTTAAACCCGTGTGTGGATTCAGCAGTCTGCAAACACTTTCTCTGCAGAGTCCCAAAACAGGCGTTTTCAGCCCATTACCGGCATATGGAAGAAACAGCAGTAAGCACAGGGAAATATCTGCTTCTAAATCCAAAACGCAGCTATCTAACAGAACGGTTGTCAATGCGTGCACTCAACTTCCGGAGTTAAACCCGTGTGTGGATTCAGCAGTCTGCAAACACTTTCTCTGCAGAGTCCCAAAACAGGCGTTTTCAGCCCATTACCGGCATATGGAAGAAACAGCAGTAAGCACAGGGAAATATCTGCTTCTAAATCCAAAACGCAGCTATCTAACAGAACGGTTGTCAATGTGTGCACTCAACTTCCAGAGTTAAACCCGTGTGTGGATTCAGCAGTCTGCAAACACTTTCTCTGCAGAGTCCCAAAACAGGCGTTTTCAGCCCATTACCGGCATATGGAAGAAACAGCAGTAAGCACAGGGAAATATCTGCTTCTAAATCCAAAACGCAGCTATCTAACAGAACGGTTGTCAATGTGTGCACTCAACTTCCAGAGTTAAACCCGTGTGTGGATTCAGCAGTCTGCAAACACTTTCTCTGCAGAGTCCCAAAACAGGCGTTTTCAGGCCATTACCGGCATATGGAAGAAACAGCAGTAAGCACAGGGAAATATCTGCTTCTAAATCCAAAACGCAGCTATCTAACAGAACGGTTGTCAATGTGTGCACTCAACTTCCGGAGTTAAACCCGTGTGTGGATTCAGCAGTCTGCAAACACTTTCTCTGCAGAGTCCCAAAACAGGCGTTTTCAGCCCATTACCGGCATATGGAAGAAACAGCAGTAAGCACAGGGAAATATCTGCTTCTAAATCCAAAAAGCAGCTATCTAACAGAACGGTTGTCAATGTGTGCACTCAACTTCCGGAGTTAAACCCGTGTGTGGATTCAGCAGTCTGCAAACACTTTCTCTGCAGAGTCCCAAAACAGGCGTTTTCAGCCCATTACCGGCATATGGAAGAAACGGCAGTAAGCACAGGGAAATATCTGCTTCTAAATCCAAAACGCAGCTATCTAACAGAACGGTTGCCAATGTTTGCACTCAACTTCCAGAGTTAAACCCGTGTGTGGATTCAGCAGTCTGCAAACACTTTCTCTGCAGAGTCCCCAAACAGGCGTTTTCAGCCCGTTACCGTCATATGGAAGAAACAGCAGTAAGCACAGGGAAATATCTGCTTCTAAATCCAAAAAGCAGCTATCTAACAGAAGGGTTGTCAATGTGTGCACTCAACTTCCAGAGATAAACCCGTGTGTGGATTCAGCAGTCTGCAAACACTTTCTCTGCAGAGTTCCAAAACAGGCGTTTTCAGCCCATTACCGGCATATGGAAGAAACGGCAGTAAGCACAGGGAAATATCTGCTTCTAAATCCAAAACGCAGCTATCTAACAGAACGGTTCTCAATGTGTGCACTCAACTTCCGGAGTTAAACCCGTGTGTGGATTCAGCAGTCTGCAAACACTTTCTCTGCAGAGTCCCCAAACAGGCGTTTTCAGCCCATTACCGGCATATGGAAGAAACAGCAGTAAGCCCAGGGAAATATCTGCTTCTAAATCCAAAACGCAGCTATCTAACAGAACGGTTGTCAATGTGTGCACTCAACTTCCAGAGTTAAACCCGTGTGTGGATTCAGCAGTCTGCAAACACTTTCTCTGCAGAGTCCCAAAACAGGCGTTTTCAGCCCATTACCGGCATATGGAAGAAACAGCAGTAAGCACAGGGAAATATCTGCTTCTAAATCCAAAACGCAGCTATCTAACAGAACGGTTGTCAATGTGTGCACTCAACTTCCAGAGTTAAACCCGTGTGTGGATTCAGCAGTCTGCAAACACTTTCTCTGCAGAGTTCCAAAACAGGCGTTTTCAGGCCATTACCGGCATATGGAAGAAACAGCAGTAAGCAAAGGGAAATATCTGCTTCTAAATCCAAAACGCAGCTATCTAACAGAACGGTTGTCAATGTGTGCACTCAACTTCCGGAGTTAAACCCGTGTGTGGATTCAGCAGTCTGCAAACACTTTCTCTGCAGAGTCCCAAAACAGGCGTTTTCAGCCCATTACCGGCATATGGAAGAAACAGCAGTAAGCACAGGGAAATATCTGCTTCTAAATCCAAAACGCAGCTATCTAACAGAACGGTTGTCAATGCGTGCACTCAACTTCCGGAGTTAAACCCGTGTGTGGATTCAGCAGTCTGCAAACACTTTCTCTGCAGAGTCCCCAAACAGGCGTTTTCAGCCCATTACCGGCATATGGAAGAAACAGCAGTAAGCACAGGGAAATATCTGCTTCTAAATCCAAAACGCAGCTATCTAACAGAACGGTTGTCAATGTGTGCACTCAACTTCCAGAGTTAAACCCGTGTGTGGATTCAGCAGTCTGCAAACACTTTCTCTGCAGAGTCCCAAAACAGGCGTTTTCAGCCCATTACCGGCATATGGAAGAAACAGCAGTAAGCACAGGGAAATATCTGCTTCTAAATCCAAAACGCAGCTATCTAACAGAACGGTTGTCAATGTGTGCACTCAACTTCCGGAGTTAAACCCGTGTGTGGATTCAGCAGTCTGCAAACACTTTCTCTGCAGAGTCCCAAAACAGGCGTTTTCAGGCCATTACCGGCATATGGAAGAAACAGCAGTAAGCACAGGGAAATATCTGCTTCTAAATCCAAAACGCAGCTATCTAACAGAACGGTTGTCAATGTGTGCACTCAACTTCCGGAGTTAAACCCGTGTGTGGATTCAGCAGTCTGCAAACACTTTCTCTGCAGAGTCCCAAAACAGGCGTTTTCAGCCCATTACCGGCATATGGAAGAAACAGCAGTAAGCACAGGGAAATATCTGCTTCTAAATCCAAAAAGCAGCTATCTAACAGAACGGTTGTCAATGTGTGCACTCAACTTCCGGAGTTAAACCCGTGTGTGGATTCAGCAGTCTGCAAACACTTTCTCTGCAGAGTCCCAAAACAGGCGTTTTCAGCCCATTACCGGCATATGGAAGAAACGGCAGTAAGCACAGGAAAATATCTGCTTCTAAATCCAAAACGCAGCTATCTAACAGAACGGTTGCCAATGTTTGCACTCAACTTCCAGAGTTAAACCCGTGTGTGGATTCAGCAGTCTGCAAACACTTTCTCTGCAGAGTCCCCAAACAGGCGTTTTCAGCCCGTTACCGGCATATGGAAGAAACAGCAGTAAGCACAGGGAAATATCTGCTTCTAAATCCAAAAAGCAGCTATCTAACAGAAGGGTTGTCAATGTGTGCACTCAACTTCCAGAGATAAACCCGTGTGTGGATTCAGCAGTCTGCAAACACTTTCTCTGCAGAGTTCCAAAACAGGCGTTTTCAGCCCATTACCGGCATATGGAAGAAACGGCAGTAAGCACAGGGAAATATCTGCTTCTAAATCCAAAACGCAGCTATCTAACAGAACGGTTCTCAATGTGTGCACTCAACTTCCGGAGTTAAACCCGTGTGTGGATTCAGCAGTCTGCAAACACTTTCTCTGCAGAGTCCCCAAACAGGCGTTTTCAGCCCATTACCGGCATATGGAAGAAACAGCAGTAAGCCCAGGGAAATATCTGCTTCTAAATCCAAAACGCAGCTATCTAACAGAACGGTTGTCAATGTGTGCACTCAACTTCCAGAGTTAAACCCGTGTGTGGATTCAGCAGTCTGCAAACACTTTCTCTGCAGAGTCCCAAAACAGGCGTTTTCAGCCCATTACCGGCATATGGAAGAAACAGCAGTAAGCACAGGGAAATATCTGCTTCTAAATCCAAAACGCAGCTATCTAACAGAACGGTTGTCAATGTGTGCACTCAACTTCCAGAGTTAAACCCGTGTGTGGATTCAGCAGTCTGCAAACACTTTCTCTGCAGAGTCCCCAAACAGGCGTTTTCAGCCCATTACCGGCATATGGAAGAAACAGCAGTAAGCCCAGGGAAATATCTGCTTCTAAATCCAAAACGCAGCTATCTAACAGAACGGTTGTCAATGTGTGCACTCAACTTCCGGAGTTAAACCCGTGTGTGGATTCAGCAGTCTGCAAACACTTTCTCTGCAGAGTCCCAAAACAGGCGTTTTCAGCCCATTACCGGCATACGGAAGAAACAGCAGTAAGCACAGGGAAATATCTGCTTCTAAATCCAAAACGCAGCTATCTAACAGAACGGTTGTCAATGTGTGCACTCAATTTCGAGAGTTAAACCCGTGTGTGGATTCAGCAGTCTGCAAAAATTTTCTCTGCAGAGTGCCCAAACAGGCGTTTTCAGCCCATTACCGGCATATGGAAGAAACAGCAGTAAGCACAGGGAAACATCTGCTTCTAAATCCAAAACGCAGCTATCTAACAGAACGGTTGTCAATGTGTGCACTCAACTTCCAGAGTTAAACCCGTGTGTGGATTCAGCAGTCTGCAAACACTTTCTCTGCAGAGTCCCAAAACAGGCGTTTTCAGCCCATTACCGGCATATGGAAGAAACAGCAGTAAGCACAGGGAAATATCTGCTTCTAAATCCAAAACGCAGCTCTCTAACAGAACGGTTGTCAATGTGTGCACTCAACTTCCAGAGTTAAACCCGTGTGTGGATTCAGCAGTCTGCAAACACTTTCTCTGCAGAGTCCCAAAACAGGCGTTTTCAGCCCATTACCGGCATATGGAAGAAACAGCAGTAAGCACAGGGAAATATCTGCTTCTAAATCCAAAACGCAGCTATCTAACAGAACGGTTGTCAATGTGTGCACTCAACTTCCAGAGTTAAACAAGTGTGTGGATTCAGCAGTCTGCAAACACTTTCTCTGCAGAGTCCCAAAACAGGCGTTTTCAGCCCATTACCGGCATATGGAAGAAACAGCAGTAAGCACAGGGAAATATCTGCTTCTAAATCCAAAACGCAGCTATCTAACAGAACGGTTGTCAATGTGTGCACTCAACTTCGAGAGTTAAACCCGTGTGTGGATTCAGCAGTCTGCAAACACTTTCTCTGCAGAGTTCCAAAACAGGCGTTTTCAGCCCATTACCGGCATATGGAAGAAACGGCAGTAAGCACAGGGAAATATCTGCTTCTAAATCCAAAACGCAGCTATCTAACAGAACGGTTGTCAATGTGTGCACTCAACTTCCAGAGTTAAACCCGTGTGTGGATTCAGCAGTCTGCAAACACTTTCTCTGCAGAGTCCCCAAACAGGCGTTTTCAGCCCATTACCGGCATATGGAAGAAACAGCAGTAAGCCCAGGGAAATATCTGCTTCTAAATCCAAAACGCAGCTATCTAACAGAACGGTTGTCAATGTGTGCACTCAACTTCCAGAGTTAAACCCGTGTGTGGATTCAGCAGTCTGCAAACACTTTCTCTGCAGAGTCCCAAAACAGGCGTTTTCAGCCCATTACCGGCATATGGAAGAAACGGCAGTAAGCACAGGGAAATATCTGCTTCTAAATCCAAAACGCAGCTATCTAACAGAACGGTTGTCAATGTGTGCACTCAACTTCCAGAGTTAAACCCGTGTGTGGATTCAGCAGTCTGCAAACACTTTCTCTGCAGAGTCCCCAAACAGGCGTTTTCAGCCCATTACCGGCATATGGAAGGAACAGCAGTAAGCCCAGGGAAATATCTGCTTCTAAATCCAAAACGCAGCTATCTAACAGAACGGTTGTTAATGTGTGCACTCAACTTCCGGAGTTAAACCCGTGTGTGGATTCAGCAGTCTGCAAACACTTTCTCTGCAGAGTCCCAAAACAGGCGTTTTCAGCCCATTACCGGCATATGGAAGAAACAGCAGTAAGCCCAGGGAAATATCTGCTTCTAAATCCAAAACGCAGCTATCTAACAGAACGGTTGTCAATGTGTGCACTCAACTTCCAGAGTTAAACCCGTGTGTGGATTCAGCAGTCTGCAAACACTTTCTCTGCAGAGTCCCAAAACAGGCGTTTTCAGCCCATTACCGGCATATGGAAGAAACAGCAGTAAGCACAGGGAAATATCTGCTTCTAAATCCAAAACGCAGCTATCTAACAGAACGGTTGTCAATGTGTGCACTCAACTTCCAGAGTTAAACCCGTGTGTGGATTCAGCAGTCTGCAAACACTTTCTCTGCAGAGTCCCAAAACAGGCGTTTTCAGCCCATTACCGGCATATGGAAGAAACAGCAGTAAGCACAGGGAAATATCTGCTTCTAAATCCAAAACGCAGCTATCTAACAGAACGGTTGTCAATGTGTACACTCAACTTCCAGAGTTAAACCCGTGTGTGAATTCAGCAGTCTGCAAACACTTTCTCTGCAGAGTCCCAAAACAGGCGTTTTCAGCCCATTACCGGCATATGAAAGAAACAGCAGTAAGCACAGGGAAATATCTGCTTCTAAATCCAAAACGCAGCTATCTAACAGAACGGTTGTCAATGTGTGCACTCAACTTCCAGAGTTAAACCCGTGTGTGGATTCAGCAGTCTGCAAACACTTTCTCTGCAGAGTCCCCAAACAGGCGTTTTCAGCCCATTACCGGCATATGGAAGAAACAGCAGTAAGCCCAGGGAAATATCTGCTTCTAAATCCAAAACGCAGCTATCTAACAGAACGGTTGTCAATGTGTGCACTCAACTTCCAGAGTTAAACCGGTGTGTGGATTCAGCAGTCTGCAAACACTTTCTCTGCAGAGTCCCAAAACAGGCGTTTTCAGCCCATTACCGGCATATGGAAGAAACGGCAGTAAGCATAGGGAAATATCTGCTTCTAAATCCAAAACGCAGCTATCTAACAGAACGGTTGTCAATGTGTGCACTCAACTTCCAGAGTTAAACCCGTGTGTGGATTCAGCAGTCTGCAAACACTTTCTCTGCAGAGTCCCCAAACAGTCGTTTTCAGCCCATTACCGGCATATGGAAGAAACAGCAGTAAGCCCAGGGAAATATCTGCTTCTAAATCCAAAACGCAGCTATCTAACAGAACGGTTGTCAATGTGTGCACTCAACTTCCGGAGTTAAACCCGTGTGTGGATTCAGCAGTCTGCAAACACTTTCTCTGCAGAGTCCCAAAACAGGCGTTTTCAGCCCATTACCGGCATATGGAAGAAACAGCAGTAAGCACAGGGAAATATCTGCTTCTAAATCCAAAACGCAGCTATCTAACAGAACGGTTGTCAATGTGTGCACTCAACTTCCAGAGTTAAACCCGTGTGTGGATTCAGCAGTCTGCAAACACTTTCTCTGCAGAGTCCGAAAACAGGCGTTTTCAGCCCATTACCGGCATATGGAAGAAACAGCAGTAAGCCCAGGGAAATATCTGCTTCTAAATCCAAAACGCAGCTATCTAACAGAACGGTTGTCAATGTGTGCACTCAACTTCCAGATTTAAACCCGTGTGTGGATTCAGCAGTCTGCAAACACTTTCTCTGCAGAGTCCCAAAACAGGCGTTTTCAGCCCATTACCGGCATATGGAAGAAACAGCAGTAAGCACAGGGAAATATCTGCCTCTAAATCCAAAACGCAGCTATCTAACAGAACGGTTGTCAATGTGTGCACTCAACTTCCAGAGTTAAACCCGTGTGTGGATTCAGCAGTCTGCAAACACTTTCTCTGCAGAGTCCCAAAACAGGCGTTTTCAGCCCATTACCGGCATATGAAAGAAACAGCAGTAAGCGCAGGGAAATATCTGCTTCTAAATCCAAAACGCAGCTATCTAACAGAACGGTTGTCAATGTGTGCACTCAACTTCCAGAGTTAAACCCGTGTGTGGATTCAGCAGTCTGCAAACACTTTCTCTGCAGAGTCCCCAAACAGGCGTTTTCAGCCCATTACCGGCATATGGAAGAAACAGCAGTAAGCCCAGGGAAATATCTGCTTCTAAATCCAAAACGCAGCTATCTAACAGAACGGTTGTCAATGTGTGCACTCAACTTCCGGAGTTAAACCCGTGTGTGGATTCAGCAGTCTGCAAACACTTTCTCTGCAGCGTCCCAAAACAGGCGTTTTCAGCCCATTACCGGCATATGGAAGAAACAGCAGTAAGCACAGGGAAATATCTGCTTCTAAATCCAAAACGCAGCTATCTAACAGAACGGTTGTCAATGTGTGCACTCAACTTCCAGAGTTAAACCCGTGTGTGGATTCAGCAGTCTGCAAACACTTTCTCTGCAGAGTCCCCAAACAGGCGTTTTCAGCCCATTACCGGCATATGGAAGAAACAGCAGTAAGCCCAGGGAAATATCTGCTTCTAAATCCAAAACGCAGCTATCTAACAGAACGGTTGTCAATGTGTGCACTCAACTTCCGGAGTTAAACCCGTGTGTGGATTCAGCAGTCTGCAAACACTTTCTCTGCAGAGTCCCAAAACAGGCGTTTTCAACCCATTACCGGCATATGGAAGAAACAGCAGTAAGCACAGGGAAATATCTGCTTCTAAATCCAAAACGCAGCTATCTAACAGAACGGTTGTCAATGTGTGCACTCAACTTCCAGAGTTAAACCCGTGTGTGGATTCAGCAGTCTGCAGACACTTTCTCTGCAGAGTCCGAAAACAGGCGTTTTCAGCCCATTACCGACATATGGAAGAAACAGCAGTAAGCACAGGGAAATATCTGCTTCTAAATCCAAAACGCAGCTATCTAACAGAACGGTTGTCAATGTGTGCACTCAACTTCCAGAGTTAAACCCGTGTGTGGATTCAGCAGTCTGCAAACACTTTCTCTGCAGAGTCCCAAAACAGGCGTTTTCAGCCCATTACCGGCATATGGAAGAAACAGCAGTAAGCACAGGGAAATATCTGCTTCTAAATCCAAAACGCAGCTATCTAACAGAACGGTTGTCAATGTGTGCACTCAACTTCCAGAGTTAAACCCGTGTGTGGATTCAGCAGTCTGCAAACACTTTCTCTGCAGAGTCCCAAAACAGGCGTTTTCAGCCCATTACCGGCATATGAAAGAAACAGCAGTAAGCACAGGGAAATATCTGCTTCTAAATCCAAAACGCAGCCATCTAACAGAACGGTTGTCAATGTGTGCACTCAACTTCCAGAGTTAAACCCGTGTGTGGATTCAGCAGTCTGCAAACACTTTCTCTGCAGAGTCCCAAAACAGGCGTTTTCAGCCCATTACCGGCATATGGAAGAAACAGCAGTAAGCACAGGGAAATATCTGCTTCTAAATCCAAAACGCAGCTATCTAACAGAACGGTTGTCAATGTGTGCACTCAACTTCCGGAGTTAAACCCGTGTGTGGATTCAGCAGTCTGCAAACACTTTCTCTGCAGCGTCCCAAAACAGGCGTTTTCAGCCCATTACCGGCATATGGAAGAAACAGCAGTAAGCACAGGGAAATATCTGCTTCTAAATCCAAAACGCAGCTATCTAACAGAACGGTTGTCAATGTGTGCACTCAACTTCCAGAGTTAAACCCGTGTGTGGATTCAGCAGTCTGCAAACACTTTCTCTGCAGAGTCCCAAAACAGGCGTTTTCAGCCCATTACCGGCATATGGAAGAAACAGCAGTAAGCACAGGGAAATATCTGCTTCTAAATCCAAAACGCAGCTATCTAACAGAACGGTTGTCAATGCGTGCACTCAACTTCCGGAGTTAAACCCGTGTGTGGATTCAGCAGTCTGCAAACACTTTCTCTGCAGAGTCCCAAAACAGGCGTTTTCAGCCCATTACCGGCATATGGAAGAAACAGCAGTAAGCACAGGGAAATATCTGCTTCTAAATCCAAAACGCAGCTATCTAACAGAACGGTTGTCAATGTGTGCACTCAACTTCCAGAGTTAAACCCGTGTGTGGATTCAGCAGTCTGCAAACACTTTCTCTGCAGAGTCCCAAAACAGGCGTTTTCAGCCCATTACCGGCATATGGAAGAAACAGCAGTAAGCACAGGGAAATATCTGCTTCTAAATCCAAAACGCAGCTATCTAACAGAACGGTTGTCAATGTGTGCACTCAACTTCCAGAGTTAAAACCGTGTGTGGATTCAGCAGTCTGCAAACACTTTCTCTGCAGAGTCCCAAAACAGGCGTTTTCAGGCCATTACCGGCATATGGAAGAAACAGCAGTAAGCACAGGGAAATATCTGCTTCTAAATCCAAAACGCAGCTATCTAACAGAACGGTTGTCAATGTGTGCACTCAACTTCCGGAGTTAAACCCGTGTGTGGATTCAGCAGTCTGCAAACACTTTCTCTGCAGAGTCCCAAAACAGGCGTTTTCAGCCCATTACCGGCATATGGAAGAAACAGCAGTAAGCACAGGGAAATATCTGCTTCTAAATCCAAAAAGCAGCTATCTAACAGAACGGTTGTCAATGTGTGCACTCAACTTCCGGAGTTAAACCCGTGTGTGGATTCAGCAGTCTGCAAACACTTTCTCTGCAGAGTCCCAAAACAGGCGTTTTCAGCCCATTACCGGCATATGGAAGAAACGGCAGTAAGCACAGGAAAATATCTGCTTCTAAATCCAAAACGCAGCTATCTAACAGAACGGTTGCCAATGTTTGCACTCAACTTCCAGAGTTAAACCCGTGTGTGGATTCAGCAGTCTGCAAACACTTTCTCTGCAGAGTCCCCAAACAGGCGTTTTCAGCCCGTTACCGGCATATGGAAGAAACAGCAGTAAGCACAGGGAAATATCTGCTTCTAAATCCAAAAAGCAGCTATCTAACAGAAGGGTTGTCAATGTGTGCACTCAACTTCCAGAGATAAACCCGTGTGTGGATTCAGCAGTCTGCAAACACTTTCTCTGCAGAGTTCCAAAACAGGCGTTTTCAGCCCATTACCGGCATATGGAAGAAACGGCAGTAAGCACAGGGAAATATCTGCTTCTAAATCCAAAACGCAGCTATCTAACAGAACGGTTCTCAATGTGTGCACTCAACTTCCGGAGTTAAACCCGTGTGTGGATTCAGCAGTCTGCAAACACTTTCTCTGCAGAGTCCCCAAACAGGCGTTTTCAGCCCATTACCGGCATATGGAAGAAACAGCAGTAAGCCCAGGGAAATATCTGCTTCTAAATCCAAAACGCAGCTATCTAACAGAACGGTTGTCAATGTGTGCACTCAACTTCCAGAGTTAAACCCGTGTGTGGATTCAGCAGTCTGCAAACACTTTCTCTGCAGAGTCCCAAAACAGGCGTTTTCAGCCCATTACCGGCATATGGAAGAAACAGCAGTAAGCACAGGGAAATATCTGCTTCTAAATCCAAAACGCAGCTATCTAACAGAACGGTTGTCAATGTGTGCACTCAACTTCCAGAGTTAAACCCGTGTGTGGATTCAGCAGTCTGCAAACACTTTCTCTGCAGAGTCCCCAAACAGGCGTTTTCAGCCCATTACCGGCATATGGAAGAAACAGCAGTAAGCCCAGGGAAATATCTGCTTCTAAATCCAAAACGCAGCTATCTAACAGAACGGTTGTCAATGTGTGCACTCAACTTCCGGAGTTAAACCCGTGTGTGGATTCAGCAGTCTGCAAACACTTTCTCTGCAGAGTCCCAAAACAGGCGTTTTCAGCCCATTACCGGCATACGGAAGAAACAGCAGTAAGCACAGGGAAATATCTGCTTCTAAATCCAAAACGCAGCTATCTAACAGAACGGTTGTCAATGTGTGCACTCAATTTCGAGAGTTAAACCCGTGTGTGGATTCAGCAGTCTGCAAACACTTTCTCTGCAGAGTCCCCAAACAGGCGTTTTCAGCCCATTACCGGCATATGGAAGAAACAGCAGTAAGCACAGGGAAACATCTGCTTCTAAATAAAAAACGCAGCTATCTAACAGAACGGTTGTCAATGTGTGCACTCAACTTCCAGAGTTAAACCCGTGTGTGGATTCAGCAGTCTGCAAACACTTTCTCTGCAGAGTCCCAAAACAGGCGTTTTCAGCCCATTACCGGCATATGGAAGAAACAGCAGTAAGCACAGGGAAATATCTGCTTCTAAATCCAAAACGCAGCTCTCTAACAGAACGGTTGTCAATGTGTGCACTCAACTTCCAGAGTTAAACCCGTGTGTGGATTCAGCAGTCTGCAAACACTTTCTCTGCAGAGTCCCAAAACAGGCGTTTTCAGCCCATTACCGGCATATGGAAGAAACAGCAGTAAGCACAGGGAAATATCTGCTTCTAAATCCAAAACGCAGCTATCTAACAGAACGGTTGTCAATGTGTGCACTCAACTTCCAGAGTTAAACAAGTGTGTGGATTCAGCAGTCTGCAAACACTTTCTCTGCAGAGTCCCAAAACAGGCGTTTTCAGCCCATTACCGGCATATGGAAGAAACAGCAGTAAGCACAGGGAAATATCTGCTTCTAAATCCAAAACGCAGCTATCTAACAGAACGGTTGTCAATGTGTGCACTCAACTTCCGGAGTTAAACCCGTGTGTGGATTCAGCAGTCTGCAAACACTTTCTCTGCAGAGTCCCAAAACAGGCGTTTTCAGCCCATTACCGGCATATGGAAGAAACAGCAGTAAGCACAGGGAAATATCTGCTTCTAAATCCAAAACGCAGCTATCTAACAGAACGGTTGTCAATGTGTGCACTCAACTTCCAGAGTTAAACCCGTGTGTGGATTCAGCAGTCTGCAAACACTTTCTCTGCAGAGTCCGAAAACAGGCGTTTTCAGCCCATTACCGGCATATGGAAGAAACAGCAGTAAGCCCAGGGAAATATCTGCTTCTAAATCCAAAACGCAGCTATCTAACAGAACGGTTGTCAATGTGTGCACTCAACTTCCAGATTTAAACCCGTGTGTGGATTCAGCAGTCTGCAAACACTTTCTCTGCAGAGTCCCAAAACAGGCGTTTTCAGCCCATTACCGGCATATGGAAGAAACAGCAGTAAGCACAGGGAAATATCTGCTTCTAAATCCAAAACGCAGCTATCTAACAGAACGGTTGTCAATGTGTGCACTCAACTTCCAGAGTTAAACCCGTGTGTGGATTCAGCAGTCTGCAAACACTTTCTCTGCAGAGTCCCAAAACAGGCGTTTTCAGCCCATTACCGGCATATGAAAGAAACAGCAGTAAGCACAGGGAAATATCTGCTTCTAAATCCAAAACGCAGCTATCTAACAGAACGGTTGTCAATGTGTGCACTCAACTTCCAGAGTTAAACCCGTGTGTGGATTCAGCAGTCTGCAAACACTTTCTCTGCAGAGTCCCCAAACAGGCGTTTTCAGCCCATTACCGGCATATGGAAGAAACAGCAGTAAGCCCAGGGAAATATCTGCTTCTAAATCCAAAACGCAGCTATCTAACAGAACGGTTGTCAATGTGTGCACTCAACTTCCGGAGTTAAACCCGTGTGTGGATTCAGCAGTCTGCAAACACTTTCTCTGCAGCGTCCCAAAACAGGCGTTTTCAGCCCATTACCGGCATATGGAAGAAACAGCAGTAAGCACAGGGAAATATCTGCTTCTAAATCCAAAACGCAGCTATCTAACAGAACGGTTGTCAATGTGTGCACTCAACTTCCAGAGTTAAACCCGTGTGTGGATTCAGCAGTCTGCAAACACTTTCTCTGCAGAGTCCCCAAACAGGCGTTTTAAGCCCATTACCGGCATATGGAAGAAACAGCAGTAAGCCCAGGGAAATATCTGCTTCTAAATCCAAAACGCAGCTATCTAACAGAACGGTTGTCAATGTGTGCACTCAACTTCCGGAGTTAAACCCGTGTGTGGATTCAGCAGTCTGCAAACACTTTCTCTGCAGAGTCCCAAAACAGGTGTTTTCAACCCATTACCGGCATATGGAAGAAACAGCAGTAAGCACAGGGAAATATCTGCTTCTAAATCCAAAACGCAGCTATCTAACAGAACGGTTGTCAATGTGTGCACTCAACTTCCAGAGTTAAACCCGTGTGTGGATTCAGCAGTCTGCAGACACTTTCTCTGCAGAGTCCGAAAACAGGCGTTTTCAGCCCATTACCGGCATATGGAAGAAACAGCAGTAAGCACAGGGAAATATCTGCTTCTAAATCCAAAACGCAGCTATCTAACAGAACGGTTGTCAATGTGTGCACTCAACTTCCAGAGTTAAACCCGTGTGTGGATTCAGCAGTCTGCAAACACTTTCTCTGCAGAGTCCCAAAACAGGCGTTTTCAGCCCATTACCGGCATATGGAAGAAACAGCAGTAAGCACAGGGAAATATCTGCTTCTAAATCCAAAACGCAGCTATCTAACAGAACGGTTGTCAATGTGTGCACTCAACTTCCAGAGTTAAACCCGTGTGTGGATTCAGCAGTCTGCAAACACTTTCTCTGCAGAGTCCCAAAACAGGCGTTTTCAGCCCATTACCGGCATATGAAAGAAACAGCAGTAAGCACAGGGAAATATCTGCTTCTAAATCCAAAACGCAGCCATCTAACAGAACGGTTGTCAATGTGTGCACTCAACTTCCAGAGTTAAACCCGTGTGTGGATTCAGCAGTCTGCAAACACTTTCTCTGCAGAGTCCCAAAACAGGCGTTTTCAGCCCATTACCGGCATATGGAAGAAACAGCAGTAAGCACAGGGAAATATCTGCTTCTAAATCCAAAACGCAGCTATCTAACAGAACGGTTGTCAATGTGTGCACTCAACTTCCGGAGTTAAACCCGTGTGTGGATTCAGCAGTCTGCAAACACTTTCTCTGCAGCGTCCCAAAACAGGCGTTTTCAGCCCATTACCGGCATATGGAAGAAACAGCAGTAAGCACAGGGAAATATCTGCTTCTAAATCCAAAACGCAGCTATCTAACAGAACGGTTGTCAATGTGTGCACTCAACTTCCAGAGTTAAACCCGTGTGTGGATTCAGCAGTCTGCAAACACTTTCTCTGCAGAGTCCCAAAACAGGCGTTTTCAGCCCATTACCGGCATATGGAAGAAACAGCAGTAAGCACAGGGAAATATCTGCTTCTAAATCCAAAACGCAGCTATCTAACAGAACGGTTGTCAATGCGTGCACTCAACTTCCGGAGTTAAACCCGTGTGTGGATTCAGCAGTCTGCAAACACTTTCTCTGCAGAGTCCCAAAACAGGCGTTTTCAGCCCATTACCGGCATATGGAAGAAACAGCAGTAAGCACAGGGAAATATCTGCTTCTAAATCCAAAACGCAGCTATCTAACAGAACGGTTGTCAATGTGTGCACTCAACTTCCAGAGTTAAACCCGTGTGTGGATTCAGCAGTCTGCAAACACTTTCTCTGCAGAGTCCCAAAACAGGCGTTTTCAGCCCATTACCGGCATATGGAAGAAACAGCAGTAAGCACAGGGAAATATCTGCTTCTAAATCCAAAACGCAGCTATCTAACAGAACGGTTGTCAATGTGTGCACTCAACTTCCAGAGTTAAACCCGTGTGTGGATTCAGCAGTCTGCAAACACTTTCTCTGCAGAGTCCCAAAACAGGCGTTTTCAGGCCATTACCGGCATATGGAAGAAACAGCAGTAAGCACAGGGAAATATCTGCTTCTAAATCCAAAACGCAGCTATCTAACAGAACGGTTGTCAATGTGTGCACTCAACTTCCGGAGTTAAACCCGTGTGTGGATTCAGCAGTCTGCAAACACTTTCTCTGCAGAGTCCCAAAACAGGCGTTTTCAGCCCATTACCGGCATATGGAAGAAACAGCAGTAAGCACAGGGAAATATCTGCTTCTAAATCCAAAAAGCAGCTATCTAACAGAACGGTTGTCAATGTGTGCACTCAACTTCCGGAGTTAAACCCGTGTGTGGATTCAGCAGTCTGCAAACACTTTCTCTGCAGAGTCCCAAAACAGGCGTTTTCAGCCCATTACCGGCATATGGAAGAAACGGCAGTAAGCACAGGAAAATATCTGCTTCTAAATCCAAAACGCAGCTATCTAACAGAACGGTTGCCAATGTTTGCACTCAACTTCCAGAGTTAAACCCGTGTGTGGATTCAGCAGTCTGCAAACACTTTCTCTGCAGAGTCCCCAAACAGGCGTTTTCAGCCCGTTACCGGCATATGGAAGAAACAGCAGTAAGCACAGGGAAATATCTGCTTCTAAATCCAAAAAGCAGCTATCTAACAGAAGGGTTGTCAATGTGTGCACTCAACTTCCAGAGATAAACCCGTGTGTGGATTCAGCAGTCTGCAAACACTTTCTCTGCAGAGTTCCAAAACAGGCGTTTTCAGCCCATTACCGGCATATGGAAGAAACGGCAGTAAGCACAGGGAAATATCTGCTTCTAAATCCAAAACGCAGCTATCTAACAGAACGGTTCTCAATGTGTGCACTCAACTTCCGGAGTTAAACCCGTGTGTGGATTCAGCAGTCTGCAAACACTTTCTCTGCAGAGTCCCCAAACAGGCGTTTTCAGCCCATTACCGGCATATGGAAGAAACAGCAGTAAGCACAGGGAAATATCTGCTTCTAAATCCAAAACGCAGCTATCTAACAGAACGGTTGTCAATGTGTGCACTCAACTTCCAGAGTTAAACCCGTGTGTGGATTCAGCAGTCTGCAAACACTTTCTCTGCAGAGTCCCAAAACAGGCGTTTTCAGCCCATTACCGGCATATGGAAGAAACAGCAGTAAGCACAGGGAAATATCTGCTTCTAAATCCAAAACGCAGCTATCTAACAGAACGGTTGTCAATGTGTGCACTCAACTTCCAGAGTTAAACCCGTGTGTGGATTCAGCAGTCTGCAAACACTTTCTCTGCAGAGTCCCCAAACAGGCGTTTTCAGCCCATTACCGGCATATGGAAGAAACAGCAGTAAGCCCAGGGAAATATCTGCTTCTAAATCCAAAACGCAGCTATCTAACAGAACGGTTGTCAATGTGTGCACTCAACTTCCGGAGTTAAACCCGTGTGTGGATTCAGCAGTCTGCAAACACTTTCTCTGCAGAGTCCCAAAACAGGCGTTTTCAGCCCATTACCGGCATACGGAAGAAACAGCAGTAAGCACAGGGAAATATCTGCTTCTAAATCCAAAACGCAGCTATCTAACAGAACGGTTGTCAATGTGTGCACTCAATTTCGAGAGTTAAACCCGTGTGTGGATTCAGCAGTCTGCAAACACTTTCTCTGCAGAGTCCCCAAACAGGCGTTTTCAGCCCATTACCGGCATATGGAAGAAACAGCAGTAAGCACAGGGAAACATCTGCTTCTAAATCCAAAACGCAGCTATCTAACAGAACGGTTGTCAATGTGTGCACTCAACTTCCAGAGTTAAACCCGTGTGTGGATTCAGCAGTCTGCGAACACTTTCTCTGCAGAGTCCCAAAACAGGCGTTTTCAGCCCATTACCGGCATATGGAAGAAACAGCAGTAAGCACAGGGAAATATCTGCTTCTAAATCCAAAACGCAGCTCTCTAACAGAACGGTTGTCAATGTGTGCACTCAACTTCCAGAGTTAAACCCGTGTGTGGATTCAGCAGTCTGCAAACACTTTCTCTGCAGAGTCCCAAAACAGGCGTTT
Organism: Aotus nancymaae; assembly: GCF_030222135.1. Classification (NCBI taxonomy): domain Eukaryota; kingdom Metazoa; phylum Chordata; class Mammalia; order Primates; family Aotidae; genus Aotus; species Aotus nancymaae. Next base: position 141,762 of record NW_026988941.1, on the reverse strand, counting down.
TCAGCCCATTACCGGCATATGGAAGAAACAGCAGTAAGCACAGGGAAATATCTGCTTCTAAATCCAAAACGCAGCTATCTAACAGAACGGTTGTCAATGTGTGCACTCAACTTCCAGAGTTAAACAAGTGTGTGGATTCAGCAGTCTGCAAACACTTTCTCTGCAGAGTCCCAAAACAGGCGTTTTCAGCCCATTACCGGCATATGGAAGAAACAGCAGTAAGCACAGGGAAATATCTGCTTCTAAATCCAAAAGGCAGCTATCTAACAGAACGGTTGTCAATGTGTGCACTCAACTTCCAGAGTTAAACCCGTGTGTGGATTCAGCAGTCTGCAAACACTTTCTCTGCAGAGTTCCAAAACAGGCGTTTTCAGCCCATTACCGGCATATGGAAGAAACGGCAGTAAGCACAGGGAAATATCTGCTTCTAAATCCAAAACGCAGCTATCTAACAGAACGGTTGTCAATGTGTGCACTCAACTTCCAGAGTTAAACCCGTGTGTGGATTCAGCAGTCTGCAAACACTTTCTCTGCAGAGTCCCCAAACAGGCGTTTTCAGCCCATTACCGGCATATGGAAGAAACAGCAGTAAGCCCAGGGAAATATCTGCTTCTAAATCCAAAACGCAGCTATCTAACAGAACGGTTGTCAATGTGTGCACTCAACTTCCAGAGTTAAACCCGTGTGTGGATTCAGCAGTCTGCAAACACTTTCTCTGCAGAGTCCCAAAACAGGCGTTTTCAGCCCATTACCGGCATATGGAAGAAACGGCAGTAAGCACAGGGAAATATCTGCTTCTAAATCCAAAACGCAGCTATCTAACAGAACGGTTGTCAATGTGTGCACTCAACTTCCAGAGTTAAACCCGTGTGTGGATTCAGCAGTCTGCAAACACTTTCTCTGCAGAGTCCCCAAACAGGCGTTTTCAGCCCATTACCGGCATATGGAAGAAACAGCAGTAAGCCCAGGGAAATATCTGCTTCTAAATCCAAAACGCAGCTATCTAACAGAACGGTTGTCAATGTGTGCACTCAACTTCCGGAGTTAAACCCGTGTGTGGATTCAGCAGTCTGCAAACACTTTCTCTGCAGAGTCCCAAAACAGGCGTTTTCAGCCCATTACCGGCATATGGAAGAAACAGCAGTAAGCCCAGGGAAATATCTGCTTCTAAATCCAAAACGCAGCTATCTAACAGAACGGTTGTCAATGTGTGCACTCAACTTCCAGAGTTAAACCCGTGTGTGGATTCAGCAGTCTGCAAACACTTTCTCTGCAGAGTCCCAAAACAGGCGTTTTCAGCCCATTACCGGCATATGGAAGAAACAGCAGTAAGCACAGGGAAATATCTGCTTCTAAATCCAAAACGCAGCTATCTAACAGAACGGTTGTCAATGTGTGCACTCAACTTCCAGAGTTAAACCCGTGTGTGGATTCAGCAGTCTGCAAACACTTTCTCTGCAGAGTCCCAAAACAGGCGTTTTCAGCCCATTACCGGCATATGGAAGAAACAGCAGTAAGCACAGGGAAATATCTGCTTCTAAATCCAAAACGCAGCTATCTAACAGAACGGTTGTCAATGTGTGCACTCAACTTCCAGAGTTAAACCCGTGTGTGAATTCAGCAGTCTGCAAACACTTTCTCTGCAGAGTCCCAAAACAGGCGTTTTCAGCCCATTACCGGCATATGAAAGAAACAGCAGTAAGCACAGGGAAATATCTGCTTCTAAATCCAAAACGCAGCTATCTAACAGAACGGTTGTCAATGTGTGCACTCAACTTCCAGAGTTAAACCCGTGTGTGGATTCAGCAGTCTGCAAACACTTTCTCTGCAGAGTCCCCAAACAGGCGTTTTCAGCCCATTACCGGCATATGGAAGAAACAGCAGTAAGCACAGGGAAATATCTGCTTCTAAATCCAAAACGCAGCTATCTAACAGAACGGTTGTCAATGTGTGCACTCAACTTCCGGAGTTAAACCCGTGTGTAGATTCAGCAGTCTGCAAACACTTTCTCTGCAGCGTCCCAAAACAGGCGTTTTCAGCCCATTACCGGCATATGGAAGAAACAGCAGTAAGCACAGGGAAATATCTGCTTCTAAATCCAAAACGCAGCTATCTAACAGAACGGTTGTCAATGTGTGCACTCAACTTCCAGAGTTAAACCCGTGTGTGGATTCAGCAGTCTGCAAACACTTTCTCTGCAGAGTCCCAAAACAGGCGTTTTCAGCCCATTACCGGCATATGGAAGAAACAGCAGTAAGCACAGGGAAATATCTGCTTCTAAATCCAAAACGCAGCTATCTAACAGAACGGTTGTCAATGTGTGCACTCAACTTCCAGAGTTAAACCCGTGTGTGGATTCAGCAGTCTGCAAACACTTTCTCTGCAGAGTCCCAAAACAGGCGTTTTCAGCCCATTACCGGCATATGGAAGAAACGGCAGTAAGCACAGGGAAATATCTGCTTCTAAATCCAAAACGCAGCTATCTAACAGAACGGTTGTCAATGTGTGCACTCAACTTCCAGAGTTAAACCCGTGTGTGGATTCAGCAGTCTGCAAACACTTTCTCTGCAGAGTCCCCAAACAGGCGTTTTCAGCCCATTACCGGCATATGGAAGAAACAGCAGTAAGCACAGGGAAATATCTGCTTCTAAATCCAAAAAGCAGCTATCTAACAGAACGGTTGTCAATGTGTGCACTCAACTTCCAGATTTAAACCCGTGTGTGGATTCAGCAGTCTGCAAACACTTTCTCTGCAGAGTTCCAAAACAGGCGTTTTCAGCCCATTACCGGCATATGGAAGAAACGGCAGTAAGCACAGGGAAATATCTGCTTCTAAATCCAAAACGCAGCTATCTAACAGAACGGTTGTCAATGTGTGCACTCAACTTCCAGAGTTAAACCCGTGTGTGGATTCAGCAGTCTGCAAACACTTTCTCTGCAGAGTCCCCAAACAGGCGTTTTCAGCCCATTACCGGCATATGGAAGAAACAGCAGTAAGCCCAGGGAAATATCTGCTTCTAAATCCAAAACGCAGCTATCTAACAGAACGGTTGTCAATGTGTGCACTCAACTTCCAGAGTTAAACCGGTGTGTGGATTCAGCAGTCTGCAAACACTTTCTCTGCAGAGTCCCAAAACAGGCGTTTTCAGCCCATTACCGGCATATGGAAGAAACGGCAGTAAGCATAGGGAAATATCTGCTTCTAAATCCAAAACGCAGCTATCTAACAGAACGGTTGTCAATGTGTGCACTCAACTTCCAGAGTTAAACCCGTGTGTGGATTCAGCAGTCTGCAAACACTTTCTCTGCAGAGTCCCCAAACAGGCGTTTTCAGCCCATTACCGGCATATGGAAGAAACAGCAGTAAGCCCAGGGAAATATCTGCTTCTAAATCCAAAACGCAGCTATCTAACAGAACGGTTGTCAATGTGTGCACTCAACTTCCGGAGTTAAACCCGTGTGTGGATTCAGCAGTCTGCAAACACTTTCTCTGCAGAGTCCCAAAACAGGCGTTTTCAGCCCATTACCGGCATATGGAAGAAACAGCAGTAAGCACAGGGAAATATCTGCTTCTAAATCCAAAACGCAGCTATCTAACAGAACGGTTGTCAATGTGTGCACTCAACTTCCAGAGTTAAACCCGTGTGTGGATTCAGCAGTCTGCAAACACTTTCTCTGCAGAGTCCGAAAACAGGCGTTTTCAGCCCATTACCGGCATATGGAAGAAACAGCAGTAAGCACAGGGAAATATCTGCTTCTAAATCCAAAACGCAGCTATCTAACAGAACGGTTGTCAATGTGTGCACTCAACTTCCAGATTTAAACCCGTGTGTGGATTCAGCAGTCTGCAAACACTTTCTCTGCAGAGTCCCAAAACAGGCGTTTTCAGCCCATTACCGGCATATGGAAGAAACAGCAGTAAGCACAGGGAAATATCTGCTTCTAAATCCAAAACGCAGCTATCTAACAGAACGGTTGTCAATGTGTGCACTCAACTTCCAGAGTTAAACCCGTGTGTGGATTCAGCAGTCTGCAAACACTTTCTCTGCAGAGTCCCAAAACAGGCGTTTTCAGCCCATTACCGGCATATGAAAGAAACAGCAGTAAGCACAGGGAAATATCTGCTTCTAAATCCAAAACGCAGCTATCTAACAGAACGGTTGTCAATGTGTGCACTCAACTTCCAGAGTTAAACCCGTGTGTGGATTCAGCAGTCTGCAAACACTTTCTCTGCAGAGTCCCCAAACAGGCGTTTTCAGCCCATTACCGGCATATGGAAGAAACAGCAGTAAGCCCAGGGAAATATCTGCTTCTAAATCCAAAACGCAGCTATCTAACAGAACGGTTGTCAATGTGTGCACTCAACTTCCGGAGTTAAACCCGTGTGTGGATTCAGCAGTCTGCAAACACTTTCTCTGCAGCGTCCCAAAACAGGCGTTTTCAGCCCATTACCGGCATATGGAAGAAACAGCAGTAAGCACAGGGAAATATCTGCTTCTAAATCCAAAACGCAGCTATCTAACAGAACGGTTGTCAATGTGTGCACTCAACTTCCAGAGTTAAACCCGTGTGTGGATTCAGCAGTCTGCAAACACTTTCTCTGCAGAGTCCCCAAACAGGCGTTTTCAGCCCATTACCGGCATATGGAAGAAACAGCAGTAAGCCCAGGGAAATATCTGCTTCTAAATCCAAAACGCAGCTATCTAACAGAACGGTTGTCAATGTGTGCACTCAACTTCCGGAGTTAAACCCGTGTGTGGATTCAGCAGTCTGCAAACACTTTCTCTGCAGAGTCCCAAAACAGGCGTTTTCAACCCATTACCGGCATATGGAAGAAACAGCAGTAAGCACAGGGAAATATCTGCTTCTAAATCCAAAACGCAGCTATCTAACAGAACGGTTGTCAATGTGTGCACTCAACTTCCAGAGTTAAACCCGTGTGTGGATTCAGCAGTCTGCAGACACTTTCTCTGCAGAGTCCGAAAACAGGCGTTTTCAGCCCATTACCGGCATATGGAAGAAACAGCAGTAAGCACAGGGAAATATCTGCTTCTAAATCCAAAACGCAGCTATCTAACAGAACGGTTGTCAATGTGTGCACTCAACTTCCAGAGTTAAACCCGTGTGTGGATTCAGCAGTCTGCAAACACTTTCTCTGCAGACTCCCAAAACAGGCGTTTTCAGCCCATTACCGGCATATGGAAGAAACAGCAGTAAGCACAGGGAAATATCTGCTTCTAAATCCAAAACGCAGCTATCTAACAGAACGGTTGTCAATGTGTGCACTCAACTTCCAGAGTTAAACCCGTGTGTGGATTCAGCAGTCTGCAAACACTTTCTCTGCAGAGTCCCAAAACAGGCGTTTTCAGCCCATTACCGGCATATGAAAGAAACAGCAGTAAGCACAGGGAAATATCTGCTTCTAAATCCAAAACGCAGCCATCTAACAGAACGGTTGTCAATGTGTGCACTCAACTTCCAGAGTTAAACCCGTGTGTGGATTCAGCAGTCTGCAAACACTTTCTCTGCAGAGTCCCCAAACAGGCGTTTTCAGCCCATTACCGGCATATGGAAGAAACAGCAGTAAGCCCAGGGAAATATCTGCTTCTAAATCCAAAACGCAGCTATCTAACAGAACGGTTGTCAATGTGTGCACTCAACTTCCGGAGTTAAACCCGTGTGTGGATTCAGCAGTCTGCAAACACTTTCTCTGCAGCGTCCCAAAACAGGCGTTTTCAGCCCATTACCGGCATATGGAAGAAACAGCAGTAAGCACAGGGAAATATCTGCTTCTAAATCCAAAACGCAGCTATCTAACAGAACGGTTGTCAATGTGTGCACTCAACTTCCAGAGTTAAACCCGTGTGTGGATTCAGCAGTCTGCAAACACTTTCTCTGCAGAGTCCCAAAACAGGCGTTTTCAACCCATTACCGGCATATGGAAGAAACAGCAGTAAGCACAGGGAAATATCTGCTTCTAAATCCAAAACGCAGCTATCTAACAGAACGGTTGTCAATGTGTGCACTCAACTTCCAGAGTTAAACCCTTGTGTGGATTCAGCAGTCTGCAAACACTTTCTCTGCAGAGTTCCCAAACAGGCGTTTTCAGCCCATTACCGGCATATGAAAGAAACAGCAGTAAGCACAGGGAAATATCTGCTTCTAAATCCAAAACGCAGCTCTCTAACAGAACGGTTGTCAATGTGTGCACTCAACTTCCAGAGTTAAACCCGTGTGTGGATTCAGCAGTCTGCAAACACTTTCTCTGCAGAGTCCCAAAACAGGCGTTTTCAGCACATTACCGGCATATGGAAGAAACAGCAGTAAGCACAGGGAAATATCTGCTTCTAAATCCAAAACGCAGCTATCTAACAGAACGGTTGTCAATGTGTGCACTCAACTTCCAGAGTTAAACAAGTGTGTGGATTCAGCAGTCTGCAAACACTTTCTCTGCAGAGTCCCAAAACAGGCGTTTTCAGCCCATTACCGGCATATGGAAGAAACAGCAGTAAGCACAGGGAAATATCTGCTTCTAAATCCAAAACGCAGCTATCTAACAGAACGGTTGTCAATGTGTGCACTCAACTTCCAGAGTTAAACCCGTGTGTGGATTCAGCAGTCTGCAAACACTTTCTCTGCAGAGTCCCCAAACAGGCGTTTTCAGCCCATTACCGGCATATGGAAGAAACAGCAGTAAGCACAGGGAAATATCTGCTTCTAAATCCAAAAAGCAGCTATCTAACAGAACGGTTGTCAATGTGTGCACTCAACTTCCAGAGTTAAACCCGTGTGTGGATTCAGCAGTCTGCAAACACTTTCTCTGCAGAGTCCCAAAACAGGCGTTTTCAGCCCATTACCGGCATATGGAAGAAACGGCAGTAAGCACAGGGAAATATCTGCTTCTAAATCCAAAACGCAGCTATCTAACAGAACGGTTGTCAATGTGTGCACTCAACTTCCGGAGTTAAACCCCTGTGTGGATTCAGCAGTCTGCAAACACTTTCTCTGCAGCGTCCCAAAACAGGCGTTTTCAGCCCATTACCGGCATATGGAAGAAACAGCAGTAAGCACAGGGAAATATCTGCTTCTAAATCCAAAACGCAGCTATCTAACAGAACGGTTGTCAATGTGTGCACTCAACTTCCAGAGTTAAACCCGTGTGTGGATTCAGCAGTCTGCAAACACTTTCTCTGCAGAGTCCCAAAACAGGCGTTTTCAGCCCATTACCGGCATATGGAAGAAACAGCAGTAAGCACAGGGAAATATCTGCTTCTAAATCCAAAACGCAGCTATCTAACAGAACGGTTGTCAATGTGTGCACTCAACTTCCAGAGTTAAACCCGTGTGTGGATTCAGCAGTCTGCAAACACTTTCTCTGCAGAGTCCGAAAACAGGCGTTGTCAGCCCATTACCGGCATATGGAAGAAACAGCAGTAAGCACAGGGAAATATCTGCTTCTAAATCCAAAACGCAGCTATCTAACAGAACGGTTGTCAATGTGTGCACTCAACTTCCAGAGTTAAACCCGTGTGTGGATTCAGCAGTCTGCAAACACTTTCTCTGCAGAGTCCCAAAACAGGCGTTTTCAGCCCATTACCGGCATATGGAAGAAACAGCAGTAAGCACAGGGAAATATCTGCTTCTAAATCCAAAACGCAGCTATCTAACAGAACGGTTGTCAATGTGTGCACTCAACTTCCAGAGTTAAACCCGTGTGTGGATTCAGCAGTCTGCAAACACTTTCTCTGCAGCGTCCCAAAACAGGCGTTTTCAGCCCATTACCGGCATATGGAAGAAACAGCAGTAAGCACAGGGAAATATCTGCTTCTAAATCCAAAACGCAGCTATCTAACAGAACGGTTGTCAATGTGTGCACTCAACTTCCAGAGTTAAACCCGTGTGTGGATTCAGCAGTCTGCAAACACTTTCTCTGCAGAGTCCCCAAACAGGCGTTTTCAGCCCTTTACCGGCATATGGAAGAAACAGCAGTAAGCACAGGGAAATATCTGCTTCTAAATCCAAAAAGCAGCTATCTAACAGAACGGTTGTCAATGTGTGCACTCAACTTCCAGAGTTAAACCCGTGTGTGGATTCAGCAGTCTGCAAACACTTTCTCTGCAGAGTCCCAAAACAGGCGTTTTCAGCCCATTACCGGCATATGGAAGAAACGGCAGTAAGCACAGGGAAATATCTGCTTCTAAATCCAAAACGCAGCTATCTAACAGAACGGTTGTCAATGTGTGCACTCAACTTCCAGAGTTAAACCCGTGTGTGGATTCAGCAGTCTGCAAACACTTTCTCTGCAGAGTCCCCAAACAGGCGTTTTCAGCCCATTACCGGCATATGGAAGAAACAGCAGTAAGCACAGGGAAATATCTGCTTCTAAATCCAAAAAGGAGCTATCTAACAGAACGGTTGTCAATGTGTGCACTCAACTTCCAGAGTTAAACCCGTGTGTGGATTCAGCAGTCTGCAAACACTTTCTCTGCAGAGTCCCCAAACAGGCGTTTTCAGCCCATTACCGGCATATGGAAGAAACAGCAGTAAGCCCAGGGAAATATCTGCTTCTAAATCCAAAACGCAGCTATCTAACAGAACGGTTGTCAATGTGTGCACTCAACTTCCGGAGTTAAACCCGTGTGTGGATTCAGCAGTCTGCAAACACTTTCTCTGCAGAGTCCCAAAACAGGCGTTTTCAGCCCATTACCGGCATATGGAAGAAACAGCAGTAAGCACAGGGAAATATCTGCTTCTAAATCCAAAACGCAGCTATCTAACAGAACGGTTGTCAATGTGTGCACTCAACTTCCAGAGTTAAACCCGTGTGTGGATTCAGCAGTCTGCAAACACTTTCTCTGCAGAGTCCGAAAACAGGCTTTTTCAGCCCATTACCGGCATATGGAAGAAACAGCAGTAAGCACAGGGAAATATCTGCTTCTAAATCCAAAACGCAGCTATGTAACAGAACGGTTGTCAATGTGTGCACTCAACTTCCAGAGTTAAACCCGTGTGTGGATTCAGCAGTCTGCAAACACTTTCTCTGCAGAGTCCCAAAACAGGCGTTTTCAGCCCATTACCGGCATATGGAAGAAACAGCAGTAAGCACAGGGAAATATCTGCTTCTAAATCCAAAACGCAGCTATCTAACAGAACGGTTGTCAATGTGTGCACTCAACTTCCAGAGTTAAACCCGTGTGTGGATTCAGCAGTCTGCAAACACTTTCTCTGCAGAGTCCGAAAACAGGCGTTTTCAGCCCATTACCGGCATATGAAAGAAACAGCAGTAAGCACAGGGAAATATCTGCTTCTAAATCCAAAACGCAGCTATCTAACAGAACGGTTGTCAATGTGTGCACTCAACTTCCAGAGTTAAACCCGCGTGTGGATTCAGCAGTCTGCAAACACTTTCTCTGCAGAGTCCCCAAACAGGCGTTTTCAGCCCATTACCGGCATATGGAAGAAACAGCAGTAAGCCCAGGGAAATATCTGCTTCTAAATCCAAAACGCAGCTATCTAACAGAACGGTTGTCAATGTGTGCACTCAACTTCCGGAGTTAAACCCGTGTGTGGATTCAGCAGTCTGCAAACACTTTCTCTGCAGCGTCCCAAAACAGGCGTTTTCAGCCCATTACCGGCATATGGAAGAAACAGCAGTAAGCACAGGGAAATATCTGCTTCTAAATCCAAAAAGCAGCTATCTAACAGAACGATTGTCAATGTGTGCACTCAACTTCCAGAGATAAACCCGTGTGTGGATTCAGCAGTCTGCAAACACTTTCTCTGCAGAGTCCCAAAACAGGCGTTTTCAGCCCATTACCGGCATATGGAAGAAACGGCAGTAAGCACAGGGAAATATCTGCTTCTAAATCCAAAACGCAGCTATCTAACAGAACGGTTGTCAATGTGTGCACTCAACTTCCGGAGTTAAACCGGGGTGTGAATTCAGCAGTCTGCAAACACTTTCTCTGCAGAGTCCCAAAACAGGCGTTTTCAGCCCATTACCGGCATATGGAAGAAACAGCAGTAAGCACAGGGAAATATCTGCTTCTAAATCCAAAACGCAGCTATCTAACAGAACGGTTGTCAATGTGTGCACTCAACTTCCAGAGTTAAACCCGTGTGTGAATTCAGCAGTCTGCAAACACTTTCTCTGCAGAGTCCCAAAACAGGCGTTTTCAGCCCATTACCGGCATATGGAAGAAACAGCAGTAAGCACAGGGAAATATCTGCTTCTAAATCCAAAAAGCAGCTATCTAACAGAACGGTTGTCAATGTGTGCACTCAACTTCCAGAGTTAAACCCGTGTGTGGATTCAGCAGTCTGCAAACACTTTCTCTGCAGAGTCCCAAAACAGGCCTTTTCAGCCCATTACCGGCATATGGAAGAAACGGCAGTAAGCACAGGGAAATATCTGCTTCTAAATCCAAAACGCAGCTATCTAACAGAACGGTTGTCAATGTGTGCACTCAACTTCCAGAGTTAAACCCGTGTGTGGATTCAGCAGTCTGCAAACACTTTCTCTGCAGAGTCCCCAAACAGGCGTTTTCAGCCCATTACCGGCATATGGAAGAAACAGCAGTAAGCACAGGGAAATATCTGCTTTTAAATCCAAAAAGCAGCTATCTAACAGAACGGTTGTCAATGTGTGCACTCAACTTCCAGAGTTAAACCCGTGTGTGGATTCAGCAGTCTGCAAACACTTTCTCTGCAGAGTCCCCAAACAGGCGTTTTCAGCCCATTACCGGCATAAGGAAGAAACAGCAGTAAGCCCAGGGAAATATCTGCTTCTAAATCCAAAACGCAGCTATCTAACAGAACGGTTGTCAATGTGTGCACTCAACTTCCGGAGTTAAACCCGTGTGTGGATTCAGCAGTCTGCAAACACTTTCTCTGCAGAGTCCCAAAACAGGCGTTTTCAGCCCATTACCGGCATATGGAAGAAACAGCAGTAAGCACAGGGAAATATCTGCTTCTAAATCCAAAACGCAGCTATCTAACAGAACGGTTGTCAATGTGTGCACTCAACTTCCAGAGTTAAACCCGTGTGTGGATTCAGCAGTCTGCAAACACTTTCTCTGCAGAGTCCCCAAACAGGCGTTTTCAGCCCATTACCGGCATATGGAAGAAACAGCAGTAAGCACAGGGAAATATCTGCTTCTAAATCCAAAAGGCAGCTATCTAACAGAACGGTTGTCAATGTGTGCACTCAACTTCCAGAGTTAAACCCGTGTGTGGATTCAGCAGTCTGCAAACACTTTCTCTGCAGAGTCCCAAAACAGGCGTTTTCAGCCCATTACCGGCATATGGAAGAAACAGCAGTAAGCACAGGGAAATATCTGCTTCTAAATCCAAAACGCAGCTATCTAACAGAACGGTTGTCAATGTGTGCACTCAACTTCCAGAGTTAAACCCGTGTGTGGATTCAGCAGTCTGCAAACACTTTCTCTGCAGAGTCCGAAAACAGGCGTTTTCAGCCCATTACCGGCATATGAAAGAAACAGCAGTAAGCACAGGGAAATATCTGCTTCTAAATCCAAAACGCAGCTATCTAACAGAACGGTTGTCAATGTGTGCACTCAACTTCCAGAGTTAAACCCGCGTGTGGATTCAGCAGTCTGCAAACACTTTCTCTGCAGAGTCCCCAAACAGGCGTTTTCAGCCCATTACCGGCATATGGAAGAAACAGCAGTAAGCCCAGGGAAATATCTGCTTCTAAATCCAAAACGCAGCTATCTAACATTACGGTTGTCAATGTGTGCACTCAACTTCCGGAGTTAAACCCGTGTGTGGATTCAGCAGTCTGCAAACACTTTCTCTGCAGCGTCCCAAAACAGGCGTTTTCAGCCCATTACCGGCATATGGAAGAAACAGCAGTAAGCACAGGGAAATATCTGCTTCTAAATCCAAAACGCAGCTATCTAACAGAACGGTTGTCAATGTGTGCACTCAACTTCCAGAGTTAAACCCGTGTGTGGATTCAGCAGTCTGCAAACACTTTCTCTGCAGAGTCCCAAAACAGGCGTTTTCAGCCCATTACCGGCATATGGAAGAAACAGCAGTAAGCACAGGGAAATATCTGCTTCTAAATCCAAAACGCAGCTATCTAACAGAACGGTTGTCAATGTGTGCACTCAACTTCCAGAGTTAAACCCGTGTGTGGATTCAGCAGTCTGCAAACACTTTCTCTGCAGAGTCCCAAAACAGGCGTTTTCAGCCCATTACCGGCATATGGAAGAAACGGCAGTAAGCACAGGGAAATATCTGCTTCTAAATCCAAAACGCAGCTATCTAACAGAACGGTTGTCAATGTGTGCACTCAACTTCCAGAGTTAAACCCGTGTGTGGATTCAGCAGTCTGCAAACACTTTCTCTGCAGAGTCCCCAAACAGGCGTTTTCAGCCCATTACCGGCATATGGAAGAAACAGCAGTAAGCACAGGGAAATATCTGCTTCTAAATCCAAAAAGGAGCTATCTAACAGAACGGTTGTCAATGTGTGCACTCAACTTCCAGAGTTAAACCCGTGTGTGGATTCAGCAGTCTGCAACACTTTCTCTGCAGAGTTCCAAAACAGGCGTTTTCAGCCCATTACCGGCATATGGAAGAAACGGCAGTAAGCACAGGGAAATATCTGCTTCTAAATCCAAAACGCAGCTATCTAACAGAACGGTTGTCAATGTGTGCACTCAACTTCCAGAGTTAAACCCGTGTGTGGATTCAGCAGTCTGCAAACACTTTCTCTGCAGAGTCCCCAAACAGGCGTTTTCAGCCCATTACCGGCATATGGAAGAAACAGCAGTAAGCCCAGGGAAATATCTGCTTCTAAATCCAAAATGCAGCTATCTAACAGAACGGTTGTCAATGTGTGCACTCAACTTCCAGAGTTAAACCCGTGTGTGGATTCAGCAGTCTGCAAACACTTTCTCTGCAGAGTCCCAAAACAGGCGTTTTCAGCCCATTACCGGCATATGGAAGAAACGGCAGTAAGCACAGGGAAATATCTGCTTCTAAATCCAAAACGCAGCTATCTAACAGAACGGTTGTCAATGTGTGCACTCAACTTCCAGAGTTAAACCCGTGTGTGGATTCAGCAGTCTGCAAACACTTTCTCTGCAGAGTCCCCAAACAGGCGTTTTCAGCCCATTACCGGCATATGGAAGAAACAGCAGTAAGCCCAGGGAAATATCTCCTTCTAAATCCAAAACGCAGCTATCTAACAGAACGGTTGTCAATGTGTGCACTCAACTTCCGGAGTTAAACCCGTGTGTGGATTCAGCAGTCTGCAAACACTTTCTCTGCAGAGTCCCAAAACAGGCGTTTTCAGCCCATTACCGGCATGTGGAAGAAACAGCAGTAAGCACAGGGAAATATCTGCTTCTAAATCCAAAACGCAGCTATCTAACAGAACGGTTGTCAATGTGTGCACTCAACTTCCAGAGTTAAACCCGTGTGTGGATTCAGCAGTCTGCAAACACTTTCTCTGCAGAGTCCGAAAACAGGCGTTTTCAGCCCATTACCGGCATATGGAAGAAACAGCAGTAAGCACAGGGAAATATCTGCTTCTAAATCCAAAACGCAGCTATCTAACAGAACGGTTGTCAATGTGTGCACTCAACTTCCAGAGTTAAACCCGTGTGTGGATTCAGCAGTCTGCAAACACTTTCTCTGCAGAGTCCCAAAACAGGCGTTTTCAGCCCATTACCGGCATATGGAAGAAACAGCAGTAAGCACAGGGAAATATCTGCTTCTAAATCCAAAACGCAGCTATCTAACAGAACGGTTGTCAATGTGTGCACTCAACTTCCAGAGTTAAACCCGTGTGTGGATTCAGCAGTCTGCAAACACTTTCTCTGCAGCGTCCCAAAACAGGCGTTTTCAGCCCATTACCGGCATATGGAAGAAACAGCAGTAAGCACAGGGAAATATCTGCTTCTAAATCCAAAACGCAGCTATCTAACAGAACGGTTGTCAATGTGTGCACTCAACTTCCAGAGTTAAACCCGTGTGTGGATTCAGCAGTCTGCAAACACTTTCTCTGCAGAGTCCCCAAACAGGCGTTTTCAGCCCATTACCGGCATATGGAAGAAACAGCAGTAAGCCCAGGGAAATATCTCCTTCTAAATCCAAAACGCAGCTATCTAACAGAACGGTTGTCAATGTGTGCACTCAACTTCCGGAGTTAAACCCGTGTGTGGATTCAGCAGTCTGCAAACACTTTCTCTGCAGAGTCCCAAAACAGGCGTTTTCAGCCCATTACCGGCATGTGGAAGAAACAGCAGTAAGCACAGGGAAATATCTGCTTCTAAATCCAAAACGCAGCTATCTAACAGAACGGTTGTCAATGTGTGCACTCAACTTCCAGAGTTAAACCCGTGTGTGGATTCAGCAGTCTGCAAACACTTTCTCTGCAGAGTCCGAAAACAGGCGTTTTCAGCCCATTACCGGCATATGGAAGAAACAGCAGTAAGCACAGGGAAATATCTGCTTCTAAATCCAAAACGCAGCTATCTAACAGAACGGTTGTCAATGTGTGCACTCAACTTCCAGAGTTAAACCCGTGTGTGGATTCAGCAGTCTGCAAACACTTTCTCTGCAGAGTCCCAAAACAGGCGTTTTCAGCCCATTACCGGCATATGGAAGAAACAGCAGTAAGCACAGGGAAATATCTGCTTCTAAATCCAAAACGCAGCTATCTAACAGAACGGTTGTCAATGTGTGCACTCAACTTCCAGAGTTAAACCCGTGTGTGGATTCAGCAGTCTGCAAACACTTTCTCTGCAGAGTCCCAAAACAGGCGTTTTCAGCCCATTACCGGCATATGGAAGAAACAGCAGTAAGCACAGGGAAATATCTGCTTCTAAATCCAAAACGCAGCTATCTAACAGAACGGTTGTCAATGTGTGCACTCAACTTCCAGAGTTAAACCCGTGTGTGGATTCAGCAGTCTGCAAACACTTTCTCTGCAGAGTCCGAAAACAGGCGTTTTCAGCCAATTACCGGCATATGGAAGAAACAGCAGTAAGCACAGGGAAATATCTGCTTCTAAATCCAAAACGCAGCTATCTAACAGAACGGTTGTCAATGTGTGCACTCAACTTCCAGAGGTAAACCCGTGTGTGGATTCAGCAGTCTGCAAACACTTTCTCTGCAGAGTCCCAAAACAGGCGTTTTCAGCCCATTACCGGCATATGGAAGAAACAGCAGTAAGCACAGGGAAATATCTGCTTCTAAATCCAAAACGCAGCTATCTAACAGAACGGTTGTCAATGTGTGCACTCAACTTCCAGAGTTAAACCCGTGTGTGGATTCAGCAGTCTGCAAACACTTTCTCTGCAGAGTCCCAAAACAGGCGTTTTCAGGCCATTACCGGCATATGGAAGAAACAGCAGTAAGCACAGGGAAATATCTGCTTCTAAATCCAAAACGCAGCTATCTAACAGAACGGTTGTCAATGTGTGCACTCAACTTCCAGAGTTAAACCCGTGTGTGGATTCAGCAGTCTGCAAACACTTTCTCTGCAGAGTCCCCAAACAGGCGTTTTCAGCCCTTTACCGGCATATGGAAGAAACAGCAGTAAGCACAGGGAAATATCTGCTTCTAAATCCAAAAAGCAGCTATCTAACAGACCGGTTGTCAATGTGTGCACTCAACTTCCAGAGTTAAACCCGTGTGTGGATTCAGCAGTCTGCAAACACTTTCTCTGCAGAGTCCCAAAACAGGCGTTTTCAGCCCATTACCGGCATATGGAAGAAACGGCAGTAAGCACAGGGAAATATCTGCTTCTAAATCCAAAACGCAGCTATCTAACAGAACGGTTGTCAATGTGTGCACTCAACTTCCAGAGTTAAACCCGTGTGTGGATTCAGCAGTCTGCAAACACTTTCTCTGCAGAGTCCCCAAACAGGCGTTTTCAGCCCATTACCGGCATATGGAAGAAACAGCAGTAAGCACAGGGAAATATCTGCTTCTAAATCCAAAAAGGAGCTATCTAACAGAACGGTTGTCAATGTGTGCACTCAACTTCCAGAGTTAAACCCGTGTGTGGATTCAGCAGTCTGCAAACACTTTCTTTGCAGAGTCCCCAAACAGGCGTTTTCAGCCCATTACCGGCATATGGAAGAAACAGCAGTAAGCCCAGGGAAATATCTGCTTCTAAATCCAAAACGCAGCTATCTAACAGAACGGTTGTCAATGTGTGCACTCAACTTCCGGAGTTAAACCCGTGTGTGGATTCAGCAGTCTGCAAACACTTTCTCTGCAGAGTCCCAAAACAGGCGTTTTCAGCCCATTACCGGCATATGGAAGAAACAGCAGTAAGCACAGGGAAATATCTGCTTCTAAATCCAAAACGCAGCTATCTAACAGAACGGTTGTCAATGTGTGCACTCAACTTCCAGAGTTAAACCCGTGTGTGGATTCAGCAGTCTGCAAACACTTTCTCTGCAGAGTCCGAAAACAGGCGTTTTCAGCCCATTACCGGCATATGGAAGAAACAGCAGTAAGCACAGGGAAATATCTGCTTCTAAATCCAAAACGCAGCTATCTAACAGAACGGTTGTCAATGTGTGCACTCAACTTCCAGAGTTAAACCCGTGTGTGGATTCAGCAGTCTGCAAACACTTTCTCTGCAGAGTCCCAAAACAGGCGTTTTCAGCCCATTACCAGCATATGGAAGAAACAGCAGTAAGCACAGGGAAATATCTGCTTCTAAATCCAAAACGCAGCTATCTAACAGAACGGTTGTCAATGTGTGCACTCAACTTCCAGAGTTAAACCCGTGTGTGGATTCAGCAGTCTGCAAACACTTTCTCTGCAGAGTCCGAAAACAGGCGTTTTCAGCCCATTACCGGCATATGAAAGAAACAGCAGTAAGCACAGGGAAATATCTGCTTCTAAATCCAAAACGCAGCTATCTAACAGAACGGTTGTCAATGTGTGCACTCAACTTCCAGAGTTAAACCCGCGTGTGGATTCAGCAGTCTGCAAACACTTTCTCTGCAGAGTCCCCAAACAGGCGTTTTCAGCCCATTACCGGCATATGGAAGAAACAGCAGTAAGCCCAGGGAAATATCTGCTTCTAAATCCAAAACGCAGCTATCTAACAGAACGGTTGTCAATGTGTGCACTCAACTTCCGGAGTTAAACCCGTGTGTGGATTCAGCAGTCTGCAAACACTTTCTCTGCAGCGTCCCAAAACAGGCGTTTTCAGCCCATTACCGGCATATGGAAGAAACAGCAGTAAGCACAGGGAAATATCTGCTTCTAAATCCAAAAAGCAGCTATCTAACAGAACGGTTGTCAATGTGTGCACTCAACTTCCAGAGATAAACCCGTGTGTGGATTCAGCATTCTGCAAACCCTTTCTCTGCAGAGTCCCAAAACAGGCGTTTTCAGCCCATTACCGGCATATGGAAGAAACGGCAGTAAGCACAGGGAAATATCTGCTTCTAAATCCAAAACGCAGCTATCTAACAGAACGGTTGTCAATGTGTGCACTCAACTTCCGGAGTTAAACCGGTGTGTGGATTCAGCATTCTGCAAACACTTTCTCTGCAGAGTCCCAAAACACGCGTTTTCAGCCCATTACCGGCATATGGAAGAAACAGCAGTAAGCACAGGGAAATATCTGCTTCTAAATCCAAAACGCAGCTATCTAACAGAACGGTTGTCAATGTGTGCACTCAACTTCCAGAGTTAAACCCGTGTGTGAATTCAGCAGTCTGCAAACACTTTCTCTGCAGAGTCCCAAAACAGGCGTTTTCAGCCCATTACCGGCATATGAAAGAAACAGCAGTAAGCACAGGGAAATATCTGCTTCTAAATCCAAAACGCAGCTATCTAACAGAACGGTTGTCAATGTGTGCACTCAACTTCCAGAGTTAAACCCGTGTGTGGATTCAGCAGTCTGCAAACACTTTCTCTGCAGAGTCCCCAAACAGGCGTTTTCAGCCCATTACCGGCATATGGAAGAAACAGCAGTAAGCCCAGGGAAATATCTGCTTCTAAATCCAAAACGCAGCTATCTAACAGAACGGTTGTCAATGTGTGCACTCAACTTCCGGAGTTAAACCCGTGTGTGGATTCAGCAGTCTGCAAACACTTTCTCTGCAGCGTCCCAAAACAGGCGTTTTCAGCCCATTACCGGCATATGGAAGAAACAGCAGTAAGCACAGGGAAATATCTGCTTCTAAATCCAAAACGCAGCTATCTAACAGAACGGTTGTCAATGTGTGCACTCAACTTCCAGAGTTAAACCCGTGTGTGGATTCAGCAGTCTGCAAACACTTTCTCTGCAGAGTCCCAAAACAGGCGTTTTCAGCCCATTACCGGCATAAGGAAGAAACAGCAGTAAGCACAGGGAAATATCTGCTTCTAAATCCAAAAAGCAGCTATCTAACAGAACGGTTGTCAATGTGTGCACTCAACTTCCAGAGTTAAACCCGTGTGTGGATTCAGCAGTCTGCAAACACTTTCTCTGCAGAGTCCCAAAACAGGCGTTTTCAGCCCATTACCGGCATATGGAAGAAACGGCAGTAACCACAGGGAAATATCTGCTTCTAAATCCAAAACGCAGCTATCTAACAGAACGGTTGTCAATGTGTGCACTCAACTTCCAGAGTTAAACCCGTGTGTGGATTCAGCAGTCTGCAAACACTTTCTCTGCAGAGTCCCCAAACAGGCGTTTTCAGCCCATTACCGGCATATGGAAGAAACAGCAGTAAGCACAGGGAAATATCTGCTTCTAAATCCAAAACGCAGCTATCTAACAGAACGGTTGTCAATGTGTGCACTCAACTTCCAGAGTTAAACCCGTGTGTGGATTCAGCAGTCTGCAAACACTTTCTCTGCAGAGTCCCAAAACAGGCGTTTTCAGCCCATTACCGGCATATGGAAGAAACGGCAGTAAGCACAGGGAAATATCTGCTTCTAAATCCAAAACGCAGCTATCTAACAGAACGGTTGTCAATATGTGCACTCAACTTCCAGAGTTAAACCCGTGTGTGGATTCAGCAGTCTGCAAACACTTTCTCTGCAGAGTCCCCAAACAGGCGTTTTCAGCCCATTACCGGCATATGGAAGAAACAGCAGTAAGCCCAGGGAAATATCTCCTTCTAAATCCAAAACGCAGCTATCTAACAGAACGGTTGTCAATGTGTGCACTCAACTTCCGGAGTTAAACCCGTGTGTGGATTCAGCAGTCTGCAAACACTTTCTCTGCAGAGTCCCAAAACAGGCGTTTTCAGCCCATTACCGGCATGTGGAAGAAACAGCAGTAAGCACAGGGAAATATCTGCTTCTAAATCCAAAACGCAGCTATCTAACAGAACGGTTGTCAATGTGTGCACTCAACTTCCAGAGTTAAACCCGTGTGTGGATTCAGCAGTCTGCAAACACTTTCTCTGCAGAGTCCGAAAACAGGCGTTTTCGGCCCATTACCGGCATATGGAAGAAACAGCAGTAAGCACAGGGAAATATCTGCTTCTAAATCCAAAACGCAGCTATCTAACAGAACGGTTGTCAATGTGTGCACTCAACTTCCAGAGTTAAACCCGTGTGTGGATTCAGCAGTCTGCAAACACTTTCTCTGCAGAGTCCCAAAACAGGCGTTTTCAGCCCATTACCGGCATATGAAAGAAACAGCAGTAAGCACAGGGAAATATCTGCTTCTAAATCCAAAACGCAGCTATCTAACAGAACGGTTGTCAAAGTGTGCACTCAACTTCCAGAGTTAAACCCGTGTGTGGATTCAGCAGTCTGCAAACACTTTCTCTGCAGAGTCCCCAAACAGGCGTTTTCAGCCCATTACCGGCATATGGAAGAAACAGCAGTAAGCCCAGGGAAATATCTGCTTCTAAATCCAAAACGCAGCTATCTAACAGAACGGTTGTCAATGTGTGCACTCAACTTCCGGAGTTAAACCCGTGTGTGGATTCAGCAGTCTGCAAACACTTTCTCTGCAGCGTCCCAAAACAGGCGTTTTCAGCCCATTACCGGCATATGGAAGAAACAGCAGTAAGCACAGGGAAATATCTGCTTCTAAATCCAAAACGCAGCTATCTAACAGAACGGTTGTCAATGTGTGCACTCAACTTCCAGAGTTAAACCCGTGTGTGGATTCAGCAGTCTGCAAACACTTTCTCTGCAGAGTCCCAAAACAGGCGTTTTCAACCCATTACCGGCATATGGAAGAAACAGCAGTAAGCACAGGGAAATATCTGCTTCTAAATCCAAAACGCAGCTATCTAACAGAACGGTTGTCAATGTGTGCACTCAACTTCCAGAGTTAAACCCGTGTGTGGATTCAGCAGTCTGCAAACACTTTCTCTGCAGAGTTCCCAAACAGGCGTTTTCAGCCCATTACCGGCATATGAAAGAAACAGCAGTAAGCACAGGGAAATATCTGCTTCTAAATCCAAAACGCAGCTCTCTAACAGAACGGTTGTCAATGTGTGCACTCAACTTCCAGAGTTAAACCCGTGTGTGGATTCAGCAGTCTGCAAACACTTTCTCTGCAGAGTCCCAAAACAGGCGTTTTCAGCACATTACCGGCATATGGAAGAAACAGCAGTAAGCACAGGGAAATATCTGCTTCTAAATCCAAAACGCAGCTATCTAACAGAACGGTTGTCAATGTGTGCACTCAACTTCCAGAGTTAAACAAGTGTGTGGATTCAGCAGTCTGCAAACACTTTCTCTGCAGAGTCCCAAAACAGGCGTTTTCAGCCCATTACCGGCATATGGAAGAAACAGCAGTAAGCACAGGGAAATATCTGCTTCTAAATCCAAAACGCAGCTATCTAACAGAACGGTTGTCAATGTGTGCACTCAACTTCCAGAGTTAAACCCGTGTGTGGATTCAGCAGTCTGCAAACACTTTCTCTGCAGAGTCCCCAAAAAGGCGTTTTCAGCCCATTACCGGCATATGGAAGAAACAGCAGTAAGCACAGGGAAATATCTGCTTCTAAATCGAAAACGCAGCTATCTAACAGAACGGTTGTCAATGTGTGCACTCAACTTCCAGAGTTAAACAAGTGTGTGGATTCAGCAGTCTGCAAACACTTTCTCTGCAGAGTCCCAAAACAGGCGTTTTCAGGCCATTACCGGCATATGGAAGAAACAGCAGTAAGCACAGGGAAATATCTGCTTCTAAATCCAAAACGCAGCTATCTAACAGAACGGTTGTCAATGTGTGCACTCAACTTCCAGAGTTAAACCCGTGTGTGGATTCAGCAGTCTGCAAACACTTTCTCTGCAGAGTCCCAAAACAGGCGTTTTCAGCCCTTTACCGGCATATGGAAGAAACAGCAGTAAGCCCAGGGAAATATCTGCTTCTAAATCCAAAATGCAGCTATATAACAGAACGGTTGTCAATGTGTGCACTCAACTTCCAGAGTTAAACCCGTGTGTGGATTCAGCAGTCTGCAAACACTTTCTCTGCAGAGACCCAAAACAGGCGTTTTCAGCCCATTACCGGCATATGGAAGAAACGGCAGTAAGCACAGGGAAATATCTGCTTCTAAATCCAAAACGCAGCTATCTAACAGAACGGTTGTCAATGTGTGCGCTCAACTTCCAGAGTTAAACCAGTGTGTGGATTCAGCACTCTGCAAACACTTTCTCTGAAGAGTCCCAAAACGGGCGTTTTCAGCCCTTTACCGGCATATGGAAGAAACAGCAGTAAGCACAGGGAAATATCTGCTTCTAAATCCAAAACGCAGCTATCTAACAGAACGGTTGTCAATGTGTGCACTCAACTTCCAGAGTTAAACCCGTGTGTGGATTCAGCAGTCTGCAAACACTTTCTCTGCAGAGTCCCAAAACAGGCGTTTTCAGCCCATTACCGGCATATGGAAGAAACGGCAGTAAGCACAGGGAAATATCTGATTCTAAATCCAAAACGCAGCTATCTAACAGAACGGTTGTCAATGTGTGCACTCAACTTCCAGAGTTAAACCCGTGTGTGGATTCAGCAGTCTGCAAACACTTTCTCTGCAGAGTCCCCAAACAGGCGTTTTCAGCCCATTACCGGCATATGGAAGAAACAGCAGTAAGCACAGGGAAATATGTGCTTCTAAATCCAAAACGCAGCTATCTAACAGAACGGTTGTCAATGTGTGCACTCAACTTCCAGAGTTAAACCCGTGTGTGGATTCAGCAGTCTGCAAACACTTTCTCTGCAGAGTCCCAAAACAGGCGTTTTCAGCCCATTACCGGCATATGGAAGAAACGGCAGTAAGCACAGGGAAATATCTGATTCTAAATCCAAAACGCAGCTATCTAACAGAACGGTTGTCAATGCGTGCACTCAACTTCCAGAGTTAAACCCTTGTGTGGATTCAGGAGTCTGCAAACACTTTCTCTGCAGAGTCCCCAAACAGGCGTTTTCAGCCCATTACCGGCATATGGAAGAAACAGCAGTAAGCACAGGGAAATATCTGCTTCTAAATCCAAAACGCAGCTATCTAACAGAACGGTTGTCAATGTGTGCACTCAACTTCCGGAGTTAAACCCGTGTGTGGATTCAGCAGTCTGCAAACACTTTCTCTGCAGAGTCCCAAAACAGGCGTTTTCAGCCCATTACCGGCATATGGAAGAAACAGCAGTAAGCACAGGGAAATATCTGCTTCTAAATCCAAAACGCAGCTATCTAACAGAACGGTTGTCAATGTGTGCACTCAACTTCCAGAGTTAAACCCGTGTGTGGATTCAGCAGTCTGCAAACACTTTCTCTGCAGAGTCCCAAAACAGGCGTTTTCAGCCCATTACCGGCATATGGAAGAAACAGCAGTAAGCACAGGGAAATATCTGCTTCTAAATCCAAAACGCAGCTATCTAACAGAACGGTTGTCAATGTGTGCACTCAACTTCCAGAGTTAAACCCGTGTGTGGATTCAGCAGTCTGCAAACACTTTCTCTGCAGAGTCCCAAAACAGGCGTTTTCAGGCCTTTGCCGGCATATGGAAGAAACAGCAGTAAGCACAGGGAAATATCTGCTTCTAAATCCAAAACGCAGCTATCTAACAGAACGGTTGTCAATGTGTGCACTCAACTTCCAGAGTTAAACCCGTGTGTGGATTCAGCAGTCTGCAAACACTTTCTCTGCAGAGTCCCAAAACAGGCGTTTTCAGCCCATTACCGGCATATGGAAGAAACAGCAGTAAGCACAGGGAAATATCTGCTTCTAAATCCAAAACGCAGCTATCTAACAGAACGGTTGTCAATGTGTGCACTCAACTTCCAGAGTTAAACCCGTGTGTGGATTCAGCAGTCTGCAAACACTTTCTCTGCAGAGTCCCCAAACAGGCGTTTTCAGCCCATTACCGGCATATGGAAGAAACAGCAGTAAGCACAGGGAAATATCTGCTTCTAAATCCAAAAAGCAGCTATCTAACAGAACGGTTGTCAATGTGTGCACTCAACTTCCAGAGTTAAACCCGTGTGTGGATTCAGCAGTCTGCAAACACTTTCTCTGCAGAGTTCCAAAACAGGCGTTTTCAGCCCATTACCGGCATATGGAAGAAACGGCAGTAAGCACAGGGAAATATCTGCTTCTAAATCCAAAACGCAGCTATCTAACAGAACGGTTGTCAATGTGTGCACTCAACTTCCAGAGTTAAACCCGTGTGTGGATTCAGCAGTCTGCAAACACTTTCTCTGCAGAGTCCCCAAACAGGCGTTTTCAGCCCATTACCGGCATATGGAAGAAACAGCAGTAAGCCCAGGGAAATATCTGCTTCTAAATCCAAAACGCAGCTATCTAACAGAACGGTTGTCAATGTGTGCACTCAACTTCCAGAGTTAAACCCGTGTGTGGATTCAGCAGTCTGCAAACACTTTCTCTGCAGAGTCCCAAAACAGGCGTTTTCAGCCCATTACCGGCATATGGAAGAAACGGCAGTAAGCACAGGGAAATATCTGCTTCTAAATCCAAAACGCAGCTATCTAACAGAACGGTTGTCAATGTGTGCACTCAACTTCCAGAGTTAAACCCGTGTGTGGATTCAGCAGTCTGCAAACACTTTCTCTGCAGAGTCCCCAAACAGGCGTTTTCAGCCCATTACCGGCATATGGAAGAAACAGCAGTAAGCCCAGGGAAATATCTGCTTCTAAATCCAAAACGCAGCTATCTAACAGAACGGTTGTCAATGTGTGCACTCAACTTCCGGAGTTAAACCCGTGTGTGGATTCAGCAGTCTGCAAACACTTTCTCTGCAGAGTCCCAAAACAGGCGTTTTCAGCCCATTACCGGCATATGGAAGAAACAGCAGTAAGCACAGGGAAATATCTGCTTCTAAATCCAAAACGCAGCTATCTAACAGAACGGTTGTCAATGTGTGCACTCAACTTCCAGAGTTAAACCCGTGTGTGGATTCAGCAGTCTGCAAACACTTTCTCTGCAGAGTCCCCAAACAGGCGTTTTCAGCCCATTACCGGCATATGGAAGAAACAGCAGTAAGCACAGGGAAATATCTGCTTCTAAATCCAAAACGCAGCTATCTAACAGAACGGTTGTCAATGTGTGCACTCAACTTCCAGAGTTAAACCCGTGTGTGGATTCAGCAGTCTGCAAACACTTTCTCTGCAGAGTCCCAAAACAGGCGTTTTCAGCCCATTACCGGCATATGGAAGAAACAGCAGTAAGCACAGGGAAATATCTGCTTCTAAATCCAAAACGCAGCTATCTAACAGAACGGTTGTCAATGTGTGCACTCAACTTCCAGAGTTAAACCCGTGTGTGGATTCAGCAGTCTGCAAACACTTTCTCTGCAGAGTCCCAAAACAGGCGTTTTCAACCCATTACCGGCATATGGAAGAAACAGCAGTAAGCACAGGGAAATATCTGCTTCTAAATCCAAAACGCAGCTATCTAACAGAACGGTTGTCAATGTGTGCACTCAACTTCCAGAGTTAAACCCGTGTGTGGATTCAGCAGTCTGCAAACACTTTCTCTGCAGAGTTCCCAAACAGGCGTTTTCAGCCCATTACCGGCATATGAAAGAAACAGCAGTAAGCACAGGGAAATATCTGCTTCTAAATCCAAAACGCAGCTCTCTAACAGAACGGTTGTCAATGTGTGCACTCAACTTCCAGAGTTAAACCCGTGTGTGGATTCAGCAGTCTGCAAACACTTTCTCTGCAGAGTCCCCAAACAGTCGTTTTCAGCCCATTACCGGCATATGGAAGAAACAGCAGTAAGCACAGGGAAATATCTGCTTCTAAATCCAAAACGCAGCTATCTAACAGAACGGTTGTCAATGTGTGCACTCAACTTCCAGAGTTAAACCCGTGTGTGGATTCAGCAGTCTGCAAACACTTTCTGTGCAGAGTCCCAAAACAGGCGTTTTCAGCCCATTACCGGCATATGGAAGAAACAGCAGTAAGCACAGGGAAATATCTGCTTCTAAATCCAAAACGCAGCTATCTAACAGAACGGTTGTCAATGTGTGCACTCAACTTCCAGAGTTAAACCCGTGTGTGGATTCAGCAGTCTGCAAACACTTTCTCTGCAGAGTCCCAAAACAGGCGTTTTCAGCCCATTACCGGCATATGGAAGAAACAGCAGTAAGCACAGGGAAATATCTGCTTCTAAATCCAAAAAGCAGCTATCTAACAGAACGGTTGTCAATGTGTGCACTCAACTTCCAGAGTTAAACCCGTGTGTGGATTCAGCAGTCTGCAAACACTTTCTCTGCAGAGTCCCAAAACAGGCGTTTTCAGCCCATTACCGGCATATGGAAGAAACGGCAGTAAGCACAGGGAAATATCTGCTTCTAAATCCAAAACGCAGCTATCTAACAGAACGGTTGTCAATGTTTGCACTCAACTTCCAGAGTTAAACCCGTGTGTGGATTCAGCAGTCTGCAAACACTTTCTCTGCAGAGTCCCCAAACAGGCGTTTTCAGCCCGTTACCGGCATATGGAAGAAACAGCAGTAAGCACAGGGAAATATCTGCTTCTAAATCCAAAACGAAGCTATCTAACAGAACGGTTGTCAATGTGTGCACTCAACTTCCAGAGATAAACCCGTGTTTGGATTCAGCAGTCTGTAAACACTTTCTCTGCAGAGTCCCAAAACAGGCGTTTTCAGCCCATTACCGGCATATGGAAGAAACGGCAGTAAGCACAGGGAAATATCTGCTTCTAAATCCAAAACGCAGCTATCTAACAGAACGGTTGTCAATGTGTGCACTCAACTTCCGGAGTTAAACCCGTGTGTGGATTCAGCAGTCTGCAAACACTTTCTCTGCAGAGTCCCCAAACAGGCGTTTTCAGCCCATTACCGGCATATGGAAGAAACAGCAGTTAGCCCAGGGAAATATCTGCTTCTAAATCCAAAACGCAGCTATCTAACAGAACGGTTGTCAATGTGTTCACTCAAGTTCCAGAGTTAAACCCGTGTGTGGATTCAGCAGTCTGGAAACACTTTCTCTGCAGAGTCCGAAAACAGGCGTTTTCAGCCCATTACCGGCATATGGAAGAAACAGCAGTAAGCACAGGGAAACATCTGCTTCTAAATCCAAAACGCAGCTATCTAACAGAACGGTTGTCAATGTGTGCACTCAATTTCCAGAGTTAAACAAGTGTGTGGATTCAGCAGTCTGCAAACACTTTCTGTGCAGAGTCTCAAAACAGGCCTTTCCGGCCCAGTACCGGCATATATAAGAAAGAGCATTAAGACTGAGTCTAAAACTCAGAAGAAACGTTTCTTTCAAACTGCTCGGCATTGTGTTCTTTGGCCTAAGGGAGTTGAATCTATGTTTAGATTCAGCGAGATAGAAACACGTTTATTCTAGGAGCTGTCTTTGGATATTCCAGATTGAATGGGAGTATATGCTGTAAAGAGAAATATCTGTTTCTAAAACCAAAATGGATCTATCTAGCAGAGTGGTTGTGAATGTGTGCCTTCGGCTTAAAGAGGTAAACTGCTCTTCTCATGCAGCACTTTAGAAACCCTTTATATGCAAATACAGACCTTTCCAGCAAAACACCAGCCTATAGGAAATAGCAGTAAGACTGCATCTTTAACATGGAAGAAACTGTTTTCAAACTGCTCTGCTGTGTGTTCATTCATATAAGAGACTTGAATATATGTTCAGATTCAGCTAGTTAGCAACACGTTTCTTCCAGGAGCTGTGTTTGCCTATTCCAGAGTATACTGGAGTATAAGATGTAAAGACAAATGTCTCGTTCCAAAAGAAAAACGGATGATCTAATGGAATGGTTGTCAATGTGTGCATTCAACTTACTGAGCTAAACTGCTGTTTGTATGCAGCAGTTTAGAAAACATTTCTGTGTAGATTCTCAAACAGACATTTCCAGCAAAATACCGGCCTATAAGAAATAGCAGTAAGACTGCGTCTAAAACTCAGAGGGAACGTTTCTTTCAAACTGCTCTGCAGTGTGTTCGTTCACCAAAGGTCGTTGAATCTATGTTTGGATTCAGCGAGTTTGAAACACGTTTATTCTAGGAGCTGCATTTCGATATTCCAGAGTGTATGGGAGTAAATGCTGTAAAGAGAAATATCTGTTTCTAAAACCAAAACGGAGCTATCTAACAGAATGGTTGTGAATGTGTGCATTCAACTTAAAGGGTTAATCTGCTCTTCTTAGGCAGCAGTTTAGAAACCCTTTATATGCAAATTCTAAAATCAACATTTGCAGCAAAACACCAGCCTAAAAGAAGTAGCAGTAAGACTGCATCTATAACATAGAAGAAACGTTTTCTTCAAAATGCTCTGCTCTGTGTTCATTCACCTAAGAGTCTTGAGTATATATTCAGATTCAGCGAGTAAGAAACACGTTTCTTCCAGGAGCTGCATTTGCATATTCCAGAGTGTACTGGAGTATAAGGTTTAAAGTGAAATATCTGGTTCTAAAACAAACACGGAGCCATCTAACAGAATGGTTGTCACTGTGTGCATTCAGCTTATTGAGATAAACTGTTGTTTCTATGCAGCAGTTTAGAAAAGATTTTTGTGCAGATTCTAAAACAGACATTCCCAGCAAAATACCGGCCTCTAAGAAATAGCAATAAGACTGCGTCTAAAACTCAAATAAAACGTTTCTTTCAAACTGCTGTGCTGTGTGTTCGTTCACCTAAGGGAGTTGAATCTATGTTTAGATTCAGCGACTTAGAAACACGTCTATTCTGGGAGCTGCGTTTGGCTATTCCAGAATGAATGGGAGTATATGCTGTAACTAGAAACACAGGCTTCTAAAACCAAAACGGAGCTAGCTAACAGAATGATTGTGAATGAGGGCATTCAACTTAACGAATTAAACTGCTCCACTTAAGCAGCAGTTTACAAACCATTTATATGGAAATTCTAAAACCAACATTTCCAGGAAAACACCAGCCTAAAAGCAATAGCAGTTAACAGTGCATCTATAACATGGAAGAAATGCTTTTTTCAAACTCCTCTGCTGTGTGTTCATTCACCTAAGAGACTTCAATATATGCACAGATTCAGCGAGTTACAAACACGTTTCTTCCAGGAGCTGCGTATGCATATATCAGAGTGTACTGGGGTACAAGATGTAAAGAGAAATATCTGATTATACTTAGAAACCCGTTTCTTTTAGGAGCTGCGTTTGGCTATTCCAGAGTGAATGAGAGTATATGCTGTAAAGAGGAATAACTGCTTCTAAAACCAAAAGGCAGCTATCTAACTGAATGGTTGTCAATGCGTGCACTCAACTTCCAGAGATAAACCCGAGTGTGGATTCAGCAGTCTGCAAACACTTTCTCTGCAGCGTCCCAAAACAGGCGTTTTCAGCCATTAACCGGCATATGGAAGAAACGGCAGTAAGCACAGGGAAATATCTGCTTCTAAATCCAAAACGCAGCTATCTAACAGAACGGTTGTCAATGTGCGCACTCAACTTCCAGAGTTAAACCCGTGTGTGGATTCAGCAGTCTGCAAACACTTTCTCTGCAGAGTCCCAAAACAGGCGTTTTCAGCCCATTACCGGCATATGGAAGAAACAGCAGTAAGCACAGGGAAATATCTGCTTCTAAATCCAAAACGCAGCTATCTAACAGAACGGTTGTCAATGTGTGCACTCAACTTCCAGAGTTAAACCCGTGTGTGGATTCAGCAGTCTGCAAACACTTTCTCTGCAGAGTCCCAAAACAGGCGTTTTCAGCGCATTACCGGCATACGGAAGAAACAGCAGTAAGCACAGGGAAATATCTGCTTCTAAATCGAAAACGCAGCTATCTAACAGAACGGTTGTCAATGTGTGCACTCAACTTCCAGAGTTAAACCCGTGTGTGGATTCAGCAGTCTGCAAACACTTTCTCTGCAGAGTCCCAAAACAGGCGTTTTCAGCCCATTACCGGCATATGGAAGAAACAGCAGTAAGCACAGGGAAATATCTGCTTCTAAATCCAAAACGCAGCTATCTAACAGAACGGTTGTCAATGTGTGCACTCAACTTCCAGAGTTAAACCCGTGTGTGGATTCAGCAGTCTGCAAACACTTTCTCTGCAGAGTCCCCAAACAGGCGTTTTCAGCCCATTACCGGCATATGGAAGAAACAGCAGTAAGCACAGGGAAATATCTGCTTCTAAATCCAAAACGCAGCTATCTAACAGAACGGTTGTCAATGTTTGCACTCAACTTCCAGAGTTAAACCCGTGTGTGGATTCAGCAGTCTGCAAACACTTTCTCTGCAGAGTCCCAAAACAGGCGTTTTCAGCCCATTACCGGCATATGGAAGAAACAGCAGTAAGCACAGGGAAACATCTGCTTCCAAATCCAAAACGCAACTATCTAACAGAACGGTTGTCAATGTGTGCACTCAACTTCCAGAGTTAAACCCGTGTGTGGATTCAGCAGTCTGCAAACACTTTCTCTGCAGAGTCCCAAAACAGGCGTTTTCAGGCCATTACCTGCATATGGAAGAAACAGCAGTAAGCACAGGGAAATATCTGCTTCTAAATCCAAAACGCAGCTATCTAACAGAACGGTTGTCAATGTGTGCACTCAACTTCCAGAGTTAAACCCGTGTGTGGATTCAGCAGTCTGCAAACACTTTCTCTGCAGAGTCCCAAAACAGGCGTTTTCAGCCCTTTACCGGCATATGGAAGAAACAGCAGTAAGCACAGGGAAATATCTGCTTCTAAATCCAAAATGCAGCTATATAACAGAACGGTTGTCAATGTGTGCACTCAACTTCCAGAGTTAAACCCGTGTGTGGATTCAGCAGTCTGCAAACACTTTCTCTGCAGAGACCCAAAACAGGCGTTTTCAGCCCATTACCGGCATATGGAAGAAACGGCAGTAAGCACAGGGAAATATCTGCTTCTAAATCGAAAACGCAGCTATCTAACAGAACGGTTGTCAATGTGTGCACTCAACTTCCAGAGTTAAACCAGTGTGTGGATTCAGCACTCTGCAAACACTTTCTCTGAAGAGTCCCAAAACAGGCGTTTTCAGCCCTTTACCGGCATATGGAAGAAACAGCAGTAAGCACAGGGAAATATCTGCTTCTAAATCCAAAACGCAGCTATCTAACAGAACGGTTGTCAATGTGTGCACTCAACTTCCAGAGTTAAACCCGTGTGTGGATTCAGCAGTCTGCAAACACTTTCTCTGCAGAGTCCCAAAACAGGCGTTTTCAGCCCATTACCGGCATATGGAAGAAACGGCAGTAAGCACAGGGAAATATCTGATTCTAAATCCAAAACGCAGCTATCTAACAGAACGGTTGTCAATGTGTGCACTCAACTTCCAGAGTTAAACCCGTGTGTGGATTCAGCAGTCTGCAAACACTTTCTCTGCAGAGTCCCCAAACAGGCGTTTTCAGCCCATTACCGGCATATGGAAGAAACAGCAGTAAGCACAGGGAAATATCTGCTTCTAAATCCAAAACGCAGCTATCTAACAGAACGGTTGTCAATGTGTGCACTCAACTTCCAGAGTTAAACCCGTGTGTGGATTCAGCAGTCTGCAAACACTTTCTCTGCAGAGTCCCCAAACAGGCGTTTTCAGCCCATTACCGGCATATGGAAGAAACAGCAGTAAGCACAGGGAAATATCTGCTTCTAAATCCAAAACGCAGCTATCTAACAGAACGGTTGTCAATGTGTGCACTCAACTTCCAGAGTTAAACCCGTGTGTGGATTCAGCAGTCTGCAAACACTTTCTCTGCAGAGTCCCAAAACAGGCGTTTTCAGCCCATTACCGGCATATGGAAGAAACAGCAGTAAGCACAGGGAAATATCTGCTTCTAAATCCAAAACGCAGCTATCTAACAGAACGGTTGTCAATGTGTGCACTCAACTTCCAGAGTTAAACCCGTGTGTGGATTCAGCAGTCTGCAAACACTTTCTCTGCAGAGTCCCCAAACAGGCGTTTTCAGCCCATTACCGGCATATGGAAGAAACAGCAGTAAGCACAGGGAAATATCTGCTTCTAAATCCAAAACGAAGCTATCTAACAGAACGGTTGTCAATGTGTGCACTCAACTTCCAGAGATAAACCCGTGTTTGGATTCAGCAGTCTGTAAACACTTTCTCTGCAGAGTCCCAAAACAGGCGTTTTCAGCCCATTACCGGCATATGGAAGAAACGGCAGTAAGCACAGGGAAATATCTGCTTCTAAATCCAAAACGCAGCTATCTAACAGAACGGTTGTCAATGTGTGCACTCAACTTCCGGAGTTAAACCCGTGTGTGGATTCAGCAGTCTGCAAACACTTTCTCTGCAGAGTCCCCAAACAGGCGTTTTCAGCCCATTACCGGCATATGGAAGAAACAGCAGTTAGCCCAGGGAAATATCTGCTTCTAAATCCAAAACGCAGCTATCTAACAGAACGGTTGTCAATGTGTTCACTCAAGTTCCAGAGTTAAACCCGTGTGTGGATTCAGCAGTCTGGAAACACTTTCTCTGCAGAGTCCGAAAACAGGCGTTTTCAGCCCATTACCGGCATATGGAAGAAACAGCAGTAAGCACAGGGAAACATCTGCTTCTAAATCCAAAACGCAGCTATCTAACAGAACGGTTGTCAATGTGTGCACTCAATTTCCAGAGTTAAACAAGTGTGTGGATTCAGCAGTCTGCAAACACTTTCTGTGCAGAGTCTCAAAACAGGCCTTTCCGGCCCAGTACCGGCATATATAAGAAAGAGCATTAAGACTGAGTCTAAAACTCAGAAGAAACGTTTCTTTCAAACTGCTCGGCATTGTGTTCTTTGGCCTAAGGGAGTTGAATCTATGTTTAGATTCAGCGAGATAGAAACACGTTTATTCTAGGAGCTGTCTTTGGATATTCCAGATTGAATGGGAGTATATGCTGTAAAGAGAAATATCTGTTTCTAAAACCAAAATGGATCTATCTAGCAGAGTGGTTGTGAATGTGTGCCTTCGGCTTAAAGAGGTAAACTGCTCTTCTCATGCAGCACTTTAGAAACCCTTTATATGCAAATACAGACCTTTCCAGCAAAACACCAGCCTATAGGAAATAGCAGTAAGACTGCATCTTTAACATGGAAGAAACTGTTTTCAAACTGCTCTGCTGTGTGTTCATTCATATAAGAGACTTGAATATATGTTCAGATTCAGCTAGTTAGCAACACGTTTCTTCCAGGAGCTGTGTTTGCCTATTCCAGAGTATACTGGAGTATAAGATGTAAAGACAAATGTCTCGTTCCAAAAGAAAAACGGATGATCTAATGGAATGGTTGTCAATGTGTGCATTCAACTTACTGAGCTAAACTGCTGTTTGTATGCAGCAGTTTAGAAAACATTTCTGTGTAGATTCTCAAACAGACATTTCCAGCAAAATACCGGCCTATAAGAAATAGCAGTAAGACTGCGTCTAAAACTCAGAGGGAACGTTTCTTTCAAACTGCTCTGCAGTGTGTTCGTTCACCAAAGGTCGTTGAATCTATGTTTGGATTCAGCGAGTTTGAAACACGTTTATTCTAGGAGCTGCATTTCGATATTCCAGAGTGTATGGGAGTAAATGCTGTAAAGAGAAATATCTGTTTCTAAAACCAAAACGGAGCTATCTAACAGAATGGTTGTGAATGTGTGCATTCAACTTAAAGGGTTAATCTGCTCTTCTTAGGCAGCAGTTTAGAAACCCTTTATATGCAAATTCTAAAATCAACATTTGCAGCAAAACACCAGCCTAAAAGAAGTAGCAGTAAGACTGCATCTATAACATAGAAGAAACGTTTTCTTCAAAATGCTCTGCTCTGTGTTCATTCACCTAAGAGTCTTGAGTATATATTCAGATTCAGCGAGTAAGAAACACGTTTCTTCCAGGAGCTGCATTTGCATATTCCAGAGTGTACTGGAGTATAAGGTTTAAAGTGAAATATCTGGTTCTAAAACAAACACGGAGCCATCTAACAGAATGGTTGTCACTGTGTGCATTCAGCTTATTGAGATAAACTGTTGTTTCTATGCAGCAGTTTAGAAAAGATTTTTGTGCAGATTCTAAAACAGACATTCCCAGCAAAATACCGGCCTCTAAGAAATAGCAATAAGACTGCGTCTAAAACTCAAATAAAACGTTTCTTTCAAACTGCTGTGCTGTGTGTTCGTTCACCTAAGGGAGTTGAATCTATGTTTAGATTCAGCGACTTAGAAACACGTCTATTCTGGGAGCTGCGTTTGGCTATTCCAGAATGAATGGGAGTATATGCTGTAACTAGAAACACAGGCTTCTAAAACCAAAACGGAGCTAGCTAACAGAATGATTGTGAATGAGGGCATTCAACTTAACGAATTAAACTGCTCCACTTAAGCAGCAGTTTACAAACCATTTATATGGAAATTCTAAAACCAACATTTCCAGGAAAACACCAGCCTAAAAGCAATAGCAGTTAACAGTGCATCTATAACATGGAAGAAATGCTTTTTTCAAACTCCTCTGCTGTGTGTTCATTCACCTAAGAGACTTCAATATATGCACAGATTCAGCGAGTTACAAACACGTTTCTTCCAGGAGCTGCGTATGCATATATCAGAGTGTACTGGGGTACAAGATGTAAAGAGAAATATCTGATTATACTTAGAAACCCGTTTCTTTTAGGAGCTGCGTTTGGCTATTCCAGAGTGAATGAGAGTATATGCTGTAAAGAGGAATAACTGCTTCTAAAACCAAAAGGCAGCTATCTAACTGAATGGTTGTCAATGCGTGCACTCAACTTCCAGAGATAAACCCGAGTGTGGATTCAGCAGTCTGCAAACACTTTCTCTGCAGCGTCCCAAAACAGGCGTTTTCAGCCATTAACCGGCATATGGAAGAAACGGCAGTAAGCACAGGGAAATATCTGCTTCTAAATCCAAAACGCAGCTATCTAACAGAACGGTTGTCAATGTGCGCACTCAACTTCCAGAGTTAAACCCGTGTGTGGATTCAGCAGTCTGCAAACACTTTCTCTGCAGAGTCCCAAAACAGGCGTTTTCAGCCCATTACCGGCATATGGAAGAAACAGCAGTAAGCACAGGGAAATATCTGCTTCTAAATCCAAAACGCAGCTATCTAACAGAACGGTTGTCAATGTGTGCACTCAACTTCCAGAGTTAAACCCGTGTGTGGATTCAGCAGTCTGCAAACACTTTCTCTGCAGAGTCCCAAAACAGGCGTTTTCAGCGCATTACCGGCATACGGAAGAAACAGCAGTAAGCACAGGGAAATATCTGCTTCTAAATCGAAAACGCAGCTATCTAACAGAACGGTTGTCAATGTGTGCACTCAACTTCCAGAGTTAAACCCGTGTGTGGATTCAGCAGTCTGCAAACACTTTCTCTGCAGAGTCCCAAAACAGGCGTTTTCAGCCCATTACCGGCATATGGAAGAAACAGCAGTAAGCACAGGGAAATATCTGCTTCTAAATCCAAAACGCAGCTATCTAACAGAACGGTTGTCAATGTGTGCACTCAACTTCCAGAGTTAAACCCGTGTGTGGATTCAGCAGTCTGCAAACACTTTCTCTGCAGAGTCCCCAAACAGGCGTTTTCAGCCCATTACCGGCATATGGAAGAAACAGCAGTAAGCACAGGGAAATATCTGCTTCTAAATCCAAAACGCAGCTATCTAACAGAACGGTTGTCAATGTTTGCACTCAACTTCCAGAGTTAAACCCGTGTGTGGATTCAGCAGTCTGCAAACACTTTCTCTGCAGAGTCCCAAAACAGGCGTTTTCAGCCCATTACCGGCATATGGAAGAAACAGCAGTAAGCACAGGGAAACATCTGCTTCCAAATCCAAAACGCAACTATCTAACAGAACGGTTGTCAATGTGTGCACTCAACTTCCAGAGTTAAACCCGTGTGTGGATTCAGCAGTCTGCAAACACTTTCTCTGCAGAGTCCCAAAACAGGCGTTTTCAGGCCATTACCTGCATATGGAAGAAACAGCAGTAAGCACAGGGAAATATCTGCTTCTAAATCCAAAACGCAGCTATCTAACAGAACGGTTGTCAATGTGTGCACTCAACTTCCAGAGTTAAACCCGTGTGTGGATTCAGCAGTCTGCAAACACTTTCTCTGCAGAGTCCCAAAACAGGCGTTTTCAGCCCTTTACCGGCATATGGAAGAAACAGCAGTAAGCACAGGGAAATATCTGCTTCTAAATCCAAAATGCAGCTATATAACAGAACGGTTGTCAATGTGTGCACTCAACTTCCAGAGTTAAACCCGTGTGTGGATTCAGCAGTCTGCAAACACTTTCTCTGCAGAGACCCAAAACAGGCGTTTTCAGCCCATTACCGGCATATGGAAGAAACGGCAGTAAGCACAGGGAAATATCTGCTTCTAAATCGAAAACGCAGCTATCTAACAGAACGGTTGTCAATGTGTGCACTCAACTTCCAGAGTTAAACCAGTGTGTGGATTCAGCACTCTGCAAACACTTTCTCTGAAGAGTCCCAAAACAGGCGTTTTCAGCCCTTTACCGGCATATGGAAGAAACAGCAGTAAGCACAGGGAAATATCTGCTTCTAAATCCAAAACGCAGCTATCTAACAGAACGGTTGTCAATGTGTGCACTCAACTTCCAGAGTTAAACCCGTGTGTGGATTCAGCAGTCTGCAAACACTTTCTCTGCAGAGTCCCAAAACAGGCGTTTTCAGCCCATTACCGGCATATGGAAGAAACGGCAGTAAGCACAGGGAAATATCTGATTCTAAATCCAAAACGCAGCTATCTAACAGAACGGTTGTCAATGTGTGCACTCAACTTCCAGAGTTAAACCCGTGTGTGGATTCAGCAGTCTGCAAACACTTTCTCTGCAGAGTCCCCAAACAGGCGTTTTCAGCCCATTACCGGCATATGGAAGAAACAGCAGTAAGCACAGGGAAATATCTGCTTCTAAATCCAAAACGCAGCTATCTAACAGAACGGTTGTCAATGTGTGCACTCAACTTCCAGAGTTAAACCCGTGTGTGGATTCAGCAGTCTGCAAACACTTTCTCTGCAGAGTCCCCAAACAGGCGTTTTCAGCCCATTACCGGCATATGGAAGAAACAGCAGTAAGCACAGGGAAATATCTGCTTCTAAATCCAAAACGCAGCTATCTAACAGAACGGTTGTCAATGTGTGCACTCAACTTCCAGAGTTAAACCCGTGTGTGGATTCAGCAGTCTGCAAACACTTTCTCTGCAGAGTCCCAAAACAGGCGTTTTCAGCCCATTACCGGCATATGGAAGAAACAGCAGTAAGCACAGGGAAATATCTGCTTCTAAATCCAAAACGCAGCTATCTAACAGAACGGTTGTCAATGTGTGCACTCAACTTCCAGAGTTAAACCCGTGTGTGGATTCAGCAGTCTGCAAACACTTTCTCTGCAGAGTCCCCAAACAGGCGTTTTCAGCCCATTACCGGCATATGGAAGAAACAGCAGTAAGCACAGGGAAATATCTGCTTCTAAATCCAAAAAGCAGCTATCTAACAGAACGGTTGTCAATGTGTGCACTCAACTTCCAGAGTTAAACCCGTGTGTGGATTCAGCAGTCTGCAAACACTTTCTCTGCAGAGTCCCAAAACAGGCGTTTTCAGCCCATTACCGGCATATGGAAGAAACGGCAGTAAGCACAGGGAAATATCTGCTTCTAAATCCAAAACGGAGCTATCTAACAGAACGGTTGTCAATGTTTGCACTCAACTTCCAGAGTTAAACCCGTGTGTGGATTCAGCAGTCTGCAAACACTTTCTCTGCAGAGTCCCCAAACAGGCGTTTTCAGCCCGTTACCGGCATATGGAAGAAACAGCAGTAAGCACCGGGAAATATCTGCTTCTAAATCCAAAACGAAGCTATCTAACAGAACGGTTGTCAATGTGTGCACTCAACTTCCAGAGATAAACCCGTGTGTGGATTCAGCAGTCTGCAAACCCTTTCTCTGCAGAGTCCCAAAACAGGCGTTTTCAGCCCATTACCGGCATATGGAAGAAACGGCAGTAAGCACAGGGAAATATCTGCTTCTAAATCCAAAACGCAGCTATCTAACAGAACGGTTGTCAATGTGTGCACTCAACTTCCGGAGTTAAACCCGTGTGTGGATTCAGCAGTCTGCAAACACTTTCTCTGCAGAGTCCCCAAACAGGCGTTTTCAGCCCATTACCGGCATATGGAAGAAACAGCAGTTAGCCCAGGGAAATATCTGCTTCTAAATCCAAAACGCAGCTATCTAACAGAACGGTTGTCAATGTGTTCACTCAAGTTCCAGAGTTAAACCCGTGTGTGGATTCAGCAGTCTGCAAACACATTCTCTGCAGAGTCCGAAAACAGGCGTTTTCAGCCCATTACCGGCATATGGAAGAAACAGCAGTAAGCACAGGGAAACATCTGCTTCTAAATCCAAAACGCAGCTATCTAACAGAACGGTTGTCAATGTGTGCACTCAACTTCCAGAGTTAAACAAGTGTGTGGATTCAGCAGTCTGCAAACACTTTCTGTGCAGAGTCTCAAAACAGGCCTTTCCGGCCCAGTACCGGCATATATAAGAAAGAGCATTAAGACTGAGTCTAAAACTCAGAAGAAACGTTTCTTTCAAACTGCTCGGCATTGTGTTCTTTGGCCTAAGGGAGTTGAATCTATGTTTAGATTCAGCGAGATAGAAACACGTTTATTCTAGGAGCTGTCTTTGGATATTCCAGATTGAATGGGAGTATATGCTGTAAAGAGAAATATCTGTTTCTAAAACCAAAATGGATCTATCTAGCAGAGTGGTTGTGAATGTGTGCCTTCGGCTTAAAGAGGTAAACTGCTCTTCTCATGCAGCACTTTAGAAACCCTTTATATGCAAATACAGACCTTTCCAGCAAAACACCAGCCTATAGGAAATAGCAGTAAGACTGCATCT
Source organism: Aotus nancymaae (assembly GCF_030222135.1). NCBI lineage: Eukaryota > Metazoa > Chordata > Mammalia > Primates > Aotidae > Aotus > Aotus nancymaae. The sequence goes on along the minus strand of NW_026988941.1, from coordinate 103,442 downwards.
TTAACATGGAAGAAACTGTTTTCAAACTGCTCTGCTGTGTGTTCATTCATATAAGAGACTTGAATATATGTTCAGATTCAGCTAGTTAGCAACACGTTTCTTCCAGGAGCTGTGTTTGCCTATTCCAGAGTATACTGGAGTATAAGATGTAAAGACAAATGTCTCGTTCCAAAAGAAAAACGGATGATCTAATGGAATGGTTGTCAATGTGTGCATTCAACTTACTGAGCTAAACTGCTGTTTGTATGCAGCAGTTTAGAAAACATTTCTGTGTAGATTCTCAAACAGACATTTCCAGCAAAATACCGGCCTATAAGAAATAGCAGTAAGACTGCGTCTAAAACTCAGAGGGAACGTTTCTTTCAAACTGCTCTGCAGTGTGTTCGTTCACCAAAGGTCGTTGAATCTATGTTTGGATTCAGCGAGTTTGAAACACGTTTATTCTAGGAGCTGCATTTCGATATTCCAGAGTGTATGGGAGTAAATGCTGTAAAGAGAAATATCTGTTTCTAAAACCAAAACGGAGCTATCTAACAGAATGGTTGTGAATGTGTGCATTCAACTTAAAGGGTTAATCTGCTCTTCTTAGGCAGCAGTTTAGAAACCCTTTATATGCAAATTCTAAAATCAACATTTGCAGCAAAACACCAGCCTAAAAGAAGTAGCAGTAAGACTGCATCTATAACATAGAAGAAACGTTTTCTTCAAAATGCTCTGCTCTGTGTTCATTCACCTAAGAGTCTTGAGTATATATTCAGATTCAGCGAGTAAGAAACACGTTTCTTCCAGGAGCTGCATTTGCATATTCCAGAGTGTACTGGAGTATAAGGTTTAAAGTGAAATATCTGGTTCTAAAACAAACACGGAGCCATCTAACAGAATGGTTGTCACTGTGTGCATTCAGCTTATTGAGATAAACTGTTGTTTCTATGCAGCAGTTTAGAAAAGATTTTTGTGCAGATTCTAAAACAGACATTCCCAGCAAAATACCGGCCTCTAAGAAATAGCAATAAGACTGCGTCTAAAACTCAAATAAAACGTTTCTTTCAAACTGCTGTGCTGTGTGTTCGTTCACCTAAGGGAGTTGAATCTATGTTTAGATTCAGCGACTTAGAAACACGTCTATTCTGGGAGCTGCGTTTGGCTATTCCAGAATGAATGGGAGTATATGCTGTAACTAGAAACACAGGCTTCTAAAACCAAAACGGAGCTAGCTAACAGAATGATTGTGAATGAGGGCATTCAACTTAACGAATTAAACTGCTCCACTTAAGCAGCAGTTTACAAACCATTTATATGGAAATTCTAAAACCAACATTTCCAGGAAAACACCAGCCTAAAAGCAATAGCAGTTAACAGTGCATCTATAACATGGAAGAAATGCTTTTTTCAAACTCCTCTGCTGTGTGTTCATTCACCTAAGAGACTTCAATATATGCACAGATTCAGCGAGTTACAAACACGTTTCTTCCAGGAGCTGCGTATGCATATATCAGAGTGTACTGGGGTACAAGATGTAAAGAGAAATATCTGATTATACTTAGAAACCCGTTTCTTTTAGGAGCTGCGTTTGGCTATTCCAGAGTGAATGAGAGTATATGCTGTAAAGAGGAATAACTGCTTCTAAAACCAAAAGGCAGCTATCTAACTGAATGGTTGTCAATGCGTGCACTCAACTTCCAGAGATAAACCCGAGTGTGGATTCAGCAGTCTGCAAACACTTTCTCTGCAGCGTCCCAAAACAGGCGTTTTCAGCCATTAACCGGCATATGGAAGAAACGGCAGTAAGCACAGGGAAATATCTGCTTCTAAATCCAAAACGCAGCTATCTAACAGAACGGTTGTCAATGTGCGCACTCAACTTCCAGAGTTAAACCCGTGTGTGGATTCAGCAGTCTGCAAACACTTTCTCTGCAGAGTCCCAAAACAGGCGTTTTCAGCCCATTACCGGCATATGGAAGAAACAGCAGTAAGCACAGGGAAATATCTGCTTCTAAATCCAAAACGCAGCTATCTAACAGAACGGTTGTCAATGTGTGCACTCAACTTCCAGAGTTAAACCCGTGTGTGGATTCAGCAGTCTGCAAACACTTTCTCTGCAGAGTCCCAAAACAGGCGTTTTCAGCCCATTACCGGCATATGGAAGAAACAGCAGTAAGCACAGGGAAATATCTGCTTCTAAATCCAAAACGCAGCTATCTAACAGAACGGTTGTCAATGTGTGCACTCAACTTCCAGAGTTAAACCCGTGTGTGGATTCAGCAGTCTGCAAACACTTTCTCTGCAGAGTCCCCAAACAGGCGTTTTCAGCCCATTACCGGCATATGGAAGAAACAGCAGTAAGCACAGGGAAATATCTGCTTCTAAATCCAAAACGCAGCTATCTAACAGAACGGTTGTCAATGTTTGCACTCAACTTCCAGAGTTAAACCCGTGTGTGGATTCAGCAGTCTGCAAACACTTTCTCTGCAGAGTCCCAAAACAGGCGTTTTCAGCCCATTACCGGCATATGGAAGAAACAGCAGTAAGCACAGGGAAACATCTGCTTCTAAATCCAAAACGCAACTATCTAACAGAACGGTTGTCAATGTGTGCACTCAACTTCCAGAGTTAAACCCGTGTGTGGATTCAGCAGTCTGCAAACACTTTCTCTGCAGAGTCCCAAAACAGGCGTTTTCAGGCCATTACCTGCATATGGAAGAAACAGCAGTAAGCACAGGGAAATATCTGCTTCTAAATCCAAAACGCAGCTATCTAACAGAACGGTTGTCAATGTGTGCACTCAACTTCCAGAGTTAAACCCGTGTGTGGATTCAGCAGTCTGCAAACACTTTCTCTGCAGAGTCCCAAAACAGGCGTTTTCAGCCCTTTACCGGCATATGGAAGAAACAGCAGTAAGCACAGGGAAATATCTGCTTCTAAATCCAAAATGCAGCTATATAACAGAACGGTTGTCAATGTGTGCACTCAACTTCCAGAGTTAAACCCGTGTGTGGATTCAGCAGTCTGCAAACACTTTCTCTGCAGAGACCCAAAACAGGCGTTTTCAGCCCATTACCGGCATATGGAAGAAACGGCAGTAAGCACAGGGAAATATCTGCTTCTAAATCGAAAACGCAGCTATCTAACAGAACGGTTGTCAATGTGTGCACTCAACTTCCAGAGTTAAACCAGTGTGTGGATTCAGCACTCTGCAAACACTTTCTCTGAAGAGTCCCAAAACAGGCGTTTTCAGCCCTTTACCGGCATATGGAAGAAACAGCAGTAAGCACAGGGAAATATCTGCTTCTAAATCCAAAACGCAGCTATCTAACAGAACGGTTGTCAATGTGTGCACTCAACTTCCAGAGTTAAACCCGTGTGTGGATTCAGCAGTCTGCAAACACTTTCTCTGCAGAGTCCCAAAACAGGCGTTTTCAGCCCATTACCGGCATATGGAAGAAACGGCAGTAAGCACAGGGAAATATCTGATTCTAAATCCAAAACGCAGCTATCTAACAGAACGGTTGTCAATGTGTGCACTCAACTTCCAGAGTTAAACCCGTGTGTGGATTCAGCAGTCTGCAAACACTTTCTCTGCAGAGTCCCCAAACAGGCGTTTTCAGCCCATTACCGGCATATGGAAGAAACAGCAGTAAGCACAGGGAAATATCTGCTTCTAAATCCAAAACGCAGCTATCTAACAGAACGGTTGTCAATGTGTGCACTCAACTTCCAGAGTTAAACCCGTGTGTGGATTCAGCAGTCTGCAAACACTTTCTCTGCAGAGTCCCAAAACAGGCGTTTTCAGCCCATTACCGGCATATGGAAGAAACAGCAGTAAGCACAGGGAAATATCTGCTTCTAAATCCAAAACGCAGCTATCTAACAGAACGGTTGTCAATGTGTGCACTCAACTTCCAGAGTTAAACCCGTGTGTGGATTCAGCAGTCTGCAAACACTTTCTCTGCAGAGTCCCAAAACAGGCGTTTTCAGCCCATTACCGGCATATGGAAGAAACAGCAGTAAGCACAGGGAAATATCTGCTTCTAAATCCAAAACGCAGCTATCTAACAGAACGGTTGTCAATGTGTGCACTCAACTTCCAGAGTTAAACCCGTGTGTGGATTCAGCAGTCTGCAAACACTTTCTCTGCAGAGTCCCCAAACAGGCGTTTTCAGCCCATTACCGGCATATGGAAGAAACAGCAGTAAGCACAGGGAAATATCTGCTTCTAAATCCAAAAAGCAGCTATCTAACAGAACGGTTGTCAATGTGTGCACTCAACTTCCAGAGTTAAACCCGTGTGTGGATTCAGCAGTCTGCAAACACTTTCTCTGCAGAGTCCCAAAACAGGCGTTTTCAGCCCATTACCGGCATATGGAAGAAACGGCAGTAAGCACAGGGAAATATCTGCTTCTAAATCCAAAACGGAGCTATCTAACAGAACGGTTGTCAATGTTTGCACTCAACTTCCAGAGTTAAACCCGTGTGTGGATTCAGCAGTCTGCAAACACTTTCTCTGCAGAGTCCCCAAACAGGCGTTTTCAGCCCGTTACCGGCATATGGAAGAAACAGCAGTAAGCACCGGGAAATATCTGCTTCTAAATCCAAAACGAAGCTATCTAACAGAACGGTTGTCAATGTGTGCAGTCAACTTCCAGAGATAAACCCGTGTGTGGATTCAGCAGTCTGCAAACCCTTTCTCTGCAGAGTCCCAAAACAGGCGTTTTCAGCCCATTACCGGCATATGGAAGAAACGGCAGTAAGCACAGGGAAATATCTGCTTCTAAATCCAAAACGCAGCTATCTAACAGAACGGTTGTCAATGTGTGCACTCAACTTCCGGAGTTAAACCCGTGTGTGGATTCAGCAGTCTGCAAACACTTTCTCTGCAGAGTCCCCAAACAGGCGTTTTCAGCCCATTACCGGCATATGGAAGAAACAGCAGTTAGCCCAGGGAAATATCTGCTTCTAAATCCAAAACGCAGCTATCTAACAGAACGGTTGTCAATGTGTTCACTCAAGTTCCAGAGTTAAACCCGTGTGTGGATTCAGCAGTCTGCAAACACATTCTCTGCAGAGTCCGAAAACAGGCGTTTTCAGCCCATTACCGGCATATGGAAGAAACAGCAGTAAGCACAGGGAAACATCTGCTTCTAAATCCAAAACGCAGCTATCTAACAGAACGGTTGTCAATGTGTGCACTCAACTTCCAGAGTTAAACAAGTGTGTGGATTCAGCAGTCTGCAAACACTTTCTGTGCAGAGTCTCAAAACAGGCCTTTCCGGCCCAGTACCGGCATATATAAGAAAGAGCATTAAGACTGAGTCTAAAACTCAGAAGAAACGTTTCTTTCAAACTGCTCGGCATTGTGTTCTTTGGCCTAAGGGAGTTGAATCTATGTTTAGATTCAGCGAGATAGAAACACGTTTATTCTAGGAGCTGTCTTTGGATATTCCAGATTGAATGGGAGTATATGCTGTAAAGAGAAATATCTGTTTCTAAAACCAAAATGGATCTATCTAGCAGAGTGGTTGTGAATGTGTGCCTTCGGCTTAAAGAGGTAAACTGCTCTTCTCATGCAGCACTTTAGAAACCCTTTATATGCAAATACAGACCTTTCCAGCAAAACACCAGCCTATAGGAAATAGCAGTAAGACTGCATCTTTAACATGGAAGAAACTGTTTTCAAACTGCTCTGCTGTGTGTTCATTCATATAAGAGACTTGAATATATGTTCAGATTCAGCTAGTTAGCAACACGTTTCTTCCAGGAGCTGTGTTTGCCTATTCCAGAGTATACTGGAGTATAAGATGTAAAGACAAATGTCTCGTTCCAAAAGAAAAACGGATGATCTAATGGAATGGTTGTCAATGTGTGCATTCAACTTACTGAGCTAAACTGCTGTTTGTATGCAGCAGTTTAGAAAACATTTCTGTGTAGATTCTCAAACAGACATTTCCAGCAAAATACCGGCCTATAAGAAATAGCAGTAAGACTGCGTCTAAAACTCAGAGGGAACGTTTCTTTCAAACTGCTCTGCAGTGTGTTCGTTCACCAAAGGTCGTTGAATCTATGTTTGGATTCAGCGAGTTTGAAACACGTTTATTCTAGGAGCTGCATTTCGATATTCCAGAGTGTATGGGAGTAAATGCTGTAAAGAGAAATATCTGTTTCTAAAACCAAAACGGAGCTATCTAACAGAATGGTTGTGAATGTGTGCATTCAACTTAAAGGGTTAATCTGCTCTTCTTAGGCAGCAGTTTAGAAACCCTTTATATGCAAATTCTAAAATCAACATTTGCAGCAAAACACCAGCCTAAAAGAAGTAGCAGTAAGACTGCATCTATAACATAGAAGAAACGTTTTCTTCAAAATGCTCTGCTCTGTGTTCATTCACCTAAGAGTCTTGAGTATATATTCAGATTCAGCGAGTAAGAAACACGTTTCTTCCAGGAGCTGCATTTGCATATTCCAGAGTGTACTGGAGTATAAGGTTTAAAGTGAAATATCTGGTTCTAAAACAAACACGGAGCCATCTAACAGAATGGTTGTCACTGTGTGCATTCAGCTTATTGAGATAAACTGTTGTTTCTATGCAGCAGTTTAGAAAAGATTTTTGTGCAGATTCTAAAACAGACATTCCCAGCAAAATACCGGCCTCTAAGAAATAGCAATAAGACTGCGTCTAAAACTCAAATAAAACGTTTCTTTCAAACTGCTGTGCTGTGTGTTCGTTCACCTAAGGGAGTTGAATCTATGTTTAGATTCAGCGACTTAGAAACACGTCTATTCTGGGAGCTGCGTTTGGCTATTCCAGAATGAATGGGAGTATATGCTGTAACTAGAAACACAGGCTTCTAAAACCAAAACGGAGCTAGCTAACAGAATGATTGTGAATGAGGGCATTCAACTTAACGAATTAAACTGCTCCACTTAAGCAGCAGTTTACAAACCATTTATATGGAAATTCTAAAACCAACATTTCCAGGAAAACACCAGCCTAAAAGCAATAGCAGTTAACAGTGCATCTATAACATGGAAGAAATGCTTTTTTCAAACTCCTCTGCTGTGTGTTCATTCACCTAAGAGACTTCAATATATGCACAGATTCAGCGAGTTACAAACACGTTTCTTCCAGGAGCTGCGTATGCATATATCAGAGTGTACTGGGGTACAAGATGTAAAGAGAAATATCTGATTATACTTAGAAACCCGTTTCTTTTAGGAGCTGCGTTTGGCTATTCCAGAGTGAATGAGAGTATATGCTGTAAAGAGGAATAACTGCTTCTAAAACCAAAAGGCAGCTATCTAACTGAATGGTTGTCAATGCGTGCACTCAACTTCCAGAGATAAACCCGAGTGTGGATTCAGCAGTCTGCAAACACTTTCTCTGCAGCGTCCCAAAACAGGCGTTTTCAGCCATTAACCGGCATATGGAAGAAACGGCAGTAAGCACAGGGAAATATCTGCTTCTAAATCCAAAACGCAGCTATCTAACAGAACGGTTGTCAATGTGCGCACTCAACTTCCAGAGTTAAACCCGTGTGTGGATTCAGCAGTCTGCAAACACTTTCTCTGCAGAGTCCCAAAACAGGCGTTTTCAGCCCATTACCGGCATATGGAAGAAACAGCAGTAAGCACAGGGAAATATCTGCTTCTAAATCCAAAACGCAGCTATCTAACAGAACGGTTGTCAATGTGTGCACTCAACTTCCAGAGTTAAACCCGTGTGTGGATTCAGCAGTCTGCAAACACTTTCTCTGCAGAGTCCCAAAACAGGCGTTTTCAGCCCATTACCGGCATACGGAAGAAACAGCAGTAAGCACAGGGAAATATCTGCTTCTAAATCGAAAACGCAGCTATCTAACAGAACGGTTGTCAATGTGTGCACTCAACTTCCAGAGTTAAACCCGTGTGTGGATTCAGCAGTCTGCAAACACTTTCTCTGCAGAGTCCCAAAACAGGCGTTTTCAGCCCATTACCGGCATATGGAAGAAACAGCAGTAAGCACATGGAAATATCTGCTTCTAAATCCAAAACGCAGCTATCTAACAGAACGGTTGTCAATGTGTGCACTCAACTTCCAGAGTTAAACCCGTGTGTGGATTCAGCAGTCTGCAAACACTTTCTCTGCAGAGTCCCCAAACAGGCGTTTTCAGCCCATTACCGGCATATGGAAGAAACAGCAGTAAGCACAGGGAAATATCTGCTTCTAAATCCAAAACGCAGCTATCTAACAGAACGGTTGTCAATGTGTGCACTCAACTTCCAGAGTTAAACCCGTGTGTGGATTCAGCAGTCTGCAAACACTTTCTCTGCAGAGTCCCAAAACAGGCGTTTTCAGCCCTTTACCGGCATATGGAAGAAACAGCAGTAAGCACAGGGAAATATCTGCTTCTAAATCCAAAATGCAGCTATATAACAGAACGGTTGTCAATGTGTGCACTCAACTTCCAGAGTTAAACCCGTGTGTGGATTCAGCAGTCTGCAAACACTTTCTCTGCAGAGACCCAAAACAGGCGTTTTCAGCCCATTACCGGCATATGGAAGAAACGGCAGTAAGCACAGGGAAATATCTGCTTCTAAATCGAAAACGCAGCTATCTAACAGAACGGTTGTCAATGTGTGCACTCAACTTCCAGAGTTAAACCAGTGTGTGGATTCAGCACTCTGCAAACACTTTCTCTGAAGAGTCCCAAAACAGGCGTTTTCAGCCCTTTACCGGCATATGGAAGAAACAGCAGTAAGCACAGGGAAATATCTGCTTCTAAATCCAAAACGCAGCTATCTAACAGAACGGTTGTCAATGTGTGCACTCAACTTCCAGAGTTAAACCCGTGTGTGGATTCAGCAGTCTGCAAACACTTTCTCTGCAGAGTCCCAAAACAGGCGTTTTCAGCCCATTACCGGCATATGGAAGAAACGGCAGTAAGCACAGGGAAATATCTGATTCTAAATCCAAAACGCAGCTATCTAACAGAACGGTTGTCAATGTGTGCACTCAACTTCCAGAGTTAAACCCGTGTGTGGATTCAGCAGTCTGCAAACACTTTCTCTGCAGAGTCCCCAAACAGGCGTTTTCAGCCCATTACCGGCATATGGAAGAAACAGCAGTAAGCACAGGGAAATATCTGCTTCTAAATCCAAAACGCAGCTATCTAACAGAACGGTTGTCAATGTGTGCACTCAACTTCCAGAGTTAAACCCGTGTGTGGATTCAGCAGTCTGCAAACACTTTCTCTGCAGAGTCCCCAAACAGGCGTTTTCAGCCCATTACCGGCATATGGAAGAAACAGCAGTAAGCACAGGGAAATATCTGCTTCTAAATCCAAAACGCAGCTATCTAACAGAACGGTTGTCAATGTGTGCACTCAACTTCCAGAGTTAAACCCGTGTGTGGATTCAGCAGTCTGCAAACACTTTCTCTGCAGAGTCCCAAAACAGGCGTTTTCAGCCCATTACCGGCATATGGAAGAAACAGCAGTAAGCACAGGGAAATATCTGCTTCTAAATCCAAAACGCAGCTATGTAACAGAACGGTTGTCAATGTGTGCACTCAACTTCCAGAGTTAAACCCGTGTGTGGATTCAGCAGTCTGCAAACCCTTTATCTGCAGAGTCCCCAAACAGGCGTTTTCAGCCCATTACCGGCATATGGAAGAAACAGCAGTAAGCACAGGGAAATATCTGCTTCTAAATCCAAAAAGCAGCTATCTAACAGAACGGTTGTCAATGTGTGCACTCAACTTCCAGAGTTAAACCCGTGTGTGGATTCAGCAGTCTGCAAACACTTTCTCTGCAGAGTCCCAAAACAGGCGTTTTCAGCCCATTACCGGCATATGGAAGAAACGGCAGTAAGCACAGGGAAATATCTGCTTCTAAATCCAAAACGGAGCTATCTAACAGAACGGTTGTCAATGTTTGCACTCAACTTCCAGAGTTAAACCCGTGTGTGGATTCAGCAGTCTGCAAACACTTTCTCTGCAGAGTCCCCAAACAGGCGTTTTCAGTCCGTTACCGGCATATGGAAGAAACAGCAGTAAGCACCGGGAAATATCTGCTTCTAAATCCAAAACGAAGCTATCTAACAGAACGGTTGTCAATGTGTGCACTCAACTTCCAGAGATAAACCCGTGTGTGGATTCAGCAGTCTGCAAACACTTTCTCTGCAGAGTCCCAAAACAGGCGTTTTCAGCCCATTACCGGCATATGGAAGAAACGGCAGTAAGCACAGGGAAATATCTGCTTCTAAATCCAAAACGCAGCTATCTAACAGAACGGTTGTCAATGTGTGCACTCAACTTCCGGAGTTAAACCCGTGTGTGGATTCAGCAGTCTGCAAACACTTTCTCTGCAGAGTCCCCAAACAGGCGTTTTCAGCCCATTACCGGCATATGGAAGAAACAGCAGTTAGCCCAGGGAAATATCTGCTTCTAAATCCAAAACGCAGCTATCTAACAGAACGGTTGTCAATGTGTTCACTCAAGTTCCAGAGTTAAACCCGTGTGTGGATTCAGCAGTCTGCAAACACATTCTCTGCAGAGTCCGAAAACAGGCGTTTTCAGCCCATTACCGGCATATGGAAGAAACAGCAGTAAGCACAGGGAAACATCTGCTTCTAAATCCAAAACGCAGCTATCTAACAGAACGGTTGTCAATGTGTGCACTCAACTTCCAGAGTTAAACAAGTGTGTGGATTCAGCAGTCTGCAAACACTTTCTGTGCAGAGTCTCAAAACAGGCCTTTCCGGCCCAGTACCGGCATATATAAGAAAGAGCATTAAGACTGAGTCTAAAACTCAGAAGAAACGTTTCTTTCAAACTGCTCGGCATTGTGTTCTTTGGCCTAAGGGAGTTGAATCTATGTTTAGATTCAGCGAGATAGAAACACGTTTATTCTAGGAGCTGTCTTTGGATATTCCAGATTGAATGGGAGTATATGCTGTAAAGAGAAATATCTGTTTCTAAAACCAAAATGGATCTATCTAGCAGAGTGGTTGTGAATGTGTGCCTTCGGCTTAAAGAGGTAAACTGCTCTTCTCATGCAGCACTTTAGAAACCCTTTATATGCAAATACAGACCTTTCCAGCAAAACACCAGCCTATAGGAAATAGCAGTAAGACTGCATCTTTAACATGGAAGAAACTGTTTTCAAACTGCTCTGCTGTGTGTTCATTCATATAAGAGACTTGAATATATGTTCAGATTCAGCTAGTTAGCAACACGTTTCTTCCAGGAGCTGTGTTTGCCTATTCCAGAGTATACTGGAGTATAAGATGTAAAGACAAATGTCTCGTTCCAAAAGAAAAACGGATGATCTAATGGAATGGTTGTCAATGTGTGCATTCAACTTACTGAGCTAAACTGCTGTTTGTATGCAGCAGTTTAGAAAACATTTCTGTGTAGATTCTCAAACAGACATTTCCAGCAAAATACCGGCCTATAAGAAATAGCAGTAAGACTGCGTCTAAAACTCAGAGGGAACGTTTCTTTCAAACTGCTCTGCAGTGTGTTCGTTCACCAAAGGTCGTTGAATCTATGTTTGGATTCAGCGAGTTTGAAACACGTTTATTCTAGGAGCTGCATTTCGATATTCCAGAGTGTATGGGAGTAAATGCTGTAAAGAGAAATATCTGTTTCTAAAACCAAAACGGAGCTATCTAACAGAATGGTTGTGAATGTGTGCATTCAACTTAAAGGGTTAATCTGCTCTTCTTAGGCAGCAGTTTAGAAACCCTTTATATGCAAATTCTAAAATCAACATTTGCAGCAAAACACCAGCCTAAAAGAAGTAGCAGTAAGACTGCATCTATAACATAGAAGAAACGTTTTCTTCAAAATGCTCTGCTCTGTGTTCATTCACCTAAGAGTCTTGAGTATATATTCAGATTCAGCGAGTAAGAAACACGTTTCTTCCAGGAGCTGCATTTGCATATTCCAGAGTGTACTGGAGTATAAGGTTTAAAGTGAAATATCTGGTTCTAAAACAAACACGGAGCCATCTAACAGAATGGTTGTCACTGTGTGCATTCAGCTTATTGAGATAAACTGTTGTTTCTATGCAGCAGTTTAGAAAAGATTTTTGTGCAGATTCTAAAACAGACATTCCCAGCAAAATACCGGCCTCTAAGAAATAGCAATAAGACTGCGTCTAAAACTCAAATAAAACGTTTCTTTCAAACTGCTGTGCTGTGTGTTCGTTCACCTAAGGGAGTTGAATCTATGTTTAGATTCAGCGACTTAGAAACACGTCTATTCTGGGAGCTGCGTTTGGCTATTCCAGAATGAATGGGAGTATATGCTGTAACTAGAAACACAGGCTTCTAAAACCAAAACGGAGCTAGCTAACAGAATGATTGTGAATGAGGGCATTCAACTTAACGAATTAAACTGCTCCACTTAAGCAGCAGTTTACAAACCATTTATATGGAAATTCTAAAACCAACATTTCCAGGAAAACACCAGCCTAAAAGCAATAGCAGTTAACAGTGCATCTATAACATGGAAGAAATGCTTTTTTCAAACTCCTCTGCTGTGTGTTCATTCACCTAAGAGACTTCAATATATGCACAGATTCAGCGAGTTACAAACACGTTTCTTCCAGGAGCTGCGTATGCATATATCAGAGTGTACTGGGGTACAAGATGTAAAGAGAAATATCTGATTATACTTAGAAACCCGTTTCTTTTAGGAGCTGCGTTTGGCTATTCCAGAGTGAATGAGAGTATATGCTGTAAAGAGGAATAACTGCTTCTAAAACCAAAAGGCAGCTATCTAACTGAATGGTTGTCAATGCGTGCACTCAACTTCCAGAGATAAACCCGAGTGTGGATTCAGCAGTCTGCAAACACTTTCTCTGCAGCGTCCCAAAACAGGCGTTTTCAGCCATTAACCGGCATATGGAAGAAACGGCAGTAAGCACAGGGAAATATCTGCTTCTAAATCCAAAACGCAGCTATCTAACAGAACGGTTGTCAATGTGCGCACTCAACTTCCAGAGTTAAACCCGTGTGTGGATTCAGCAGTCTGCAAACACTTTCTCTGCAGAGTCCCAAAACAGGCGTTTTCAGCCCATTACCGGCATATGGAAGAAACAGCAGTAAGCACAGGGAAATATCTGCTTCTAAATCCAAAACGCAGCTATCTAACAGAACGGTTGTCAATGTGTGCACTCAACTTCCAGAGTTAAACCCGTGTGTGGATTCAGCAGTCTGCAAACACTTTCTCTGCAGAGTCCCAAAACAGGCGTTTTCAGCCCATTACCGGCATATGGAAGAAACAGCAGTAAGCACAGGGAAATATCTGCTTCTAAATCCAAAACGCAGCTATCTAACAGAACGGTTGTCAATGTGTGCACTCAACTTCCAGAGTTAAACCCGTGTGTGGATTCAGCAGTCTGCAAACACTTTCTCTGCAGAGTCCCCAAACAGGCGTTTTCAGCCCATTACCGGCATATGGAAGAAACAGCAGTAAGCACAGGGAAATATCTGCTTCTAAATCCAAAACGCAGCTATCTAACAGAACGGTTGTCAATGTTTGCACTCAACTTCCAGAGTTAAACCCGTGTGTGGATTCAGCAGTCTGCAAACACTTTCTCTGCAGAGTCCCAAAACAGGCGTTTTCAGCCCATTACCGGCATATGGAAGAAACAGCAGTAAGCACAGGGAAACATCTGCTTCTAAATCCAAAACGCAACTATCTAACAGAACGGTTGTCAATGTGTGCACTCAACTTCCAGAGTTAAACCCGTGTGTGGATTCAGCAGTCTGCAAACACTTTCTCTGCAGAGTCCCAAAACAGGCGTTTTCAGGCCATTACCTGCATATGGAAGAAACAGCAGTAAGCACAGGGAAATATCTGCTTCTAAATCCAAAACGCAGCTATCTAACAGAACGGTTGTCAATGTGTGCACTCAACTTCCAGAGTTAAACCCGTGTGTGGATTCAGCAGTCTGCAAACACTTTCTCTGCAGAGTCCCAAAACAGGCGTTTTCAGCCCTTTACCGGCATATGGAAGAAACAGCAGTAAGCACAGGGAAATATCTGCTTCTAAATCCAAAATGCAGCTATATAACAGAACGGTTGTCAATGTGTGCACTCAACTTCCAGAGTTAAACCCGTGTGTGGATTCAGCAGTCTGCAAACACTTTCTCTGCAGAGACCCAAAACAGGCGTTTTCAGCCCATTACCGGCATATGGAAGAAACGGCAGTAAGCACAGGGAAATATCTGCTTCTAAATCGAAAACGCAGCTATCTAACAGAACGGTTGTCAATGTGTGCACTCAACTTCCAGAGTTAAACCAGTGTGTGGATTCAGCACTCTGCAAACACTTTCTCTGAAGAGTCCCAAAACAGGCGTTTTCAGCCCTTTACCGGCATATGGAAGAAACAGCAGTAAGCACAGGGAAATATCTGCTTCTAAATCCAAAACGCAGCTATCTAACAGAACGGTTGTCAATGTGTGCACTCAACTTCCAGAGTTAAACCCGTGTGTGGATTCAGCAGTCTGCAAACACTTTCTCTGCAGAGTCCCAAAACAGGCGTTTTCAGCCCATTACCGGCATATGGAAGAAACGGCAGTAAGCACAGGGAAATATCTGATTCTAAATCCAAAACGCAGCTCTCTAACAGAACGGTTGTCAATGTGTGCACTCAACTTCCAGAGTTAAACCCGTGTGTGGATTCAGCAGTCTGCAAACACTTTCTCTGCAGAGTCCCAAAACAGGCGTTTTCAGCCCATTACCGGCATATGGAAGAAACAGCAGTAAGCACAGGGAAATATCTGCTTCTAAATCCAAAACGCAGCTATCTAACAGAACGGTTGTCAATGTGTGCACTCAACTTCCAGAGTTAAACCCGTGTGTGGATTCAGCAGTCTGCAAACACTTTCTCTGCAGAGTCCCCAAACAGGCGTTTTCAGCCCATTACCGGCATATGGAAGAAACAGCAGTAAGCACAGGGAAATATCTGCTTCTAAATCCAAAAAGCAGCTATCTAACAGAACGGTTGTCAATGTGTGCACTCAACTTCCAGAGTTAAACCCGTGTGTGGATTCAGCAGTCTGCAAACACTTTCTCTGCAGAGTCCCAAAACAGGCGTTTTCAGCCCATTACCGGCATATGGAAGAAACGGCAGTAAGCACAGGGAAATATCTGCTTCTAAATCCAAAACGGAGCTATCTAACAGAACGGTTGTCAATGTTTGCACTCAACTTCCAGAGTTAAACCCGTGTGTGGATTCAGCAGTCTGCAAACACTTTCTCTGCAGAGTCCCCAAACAGGCGTTTTCAGCCCGTTACCGGCATATGGAAGAAACAGCAGTAAGCACCGGGAAATATCTGCTTCTAAATCCAAAACGAAGCTATCTAACAGAACGGTTGTCAATGTGTGCACTCAACTTCCAGAGATAAACCCGTGTGTGGATTCAGCAGTCTGCAAACACTTTCTCTGCAGAGTCCCAAAACAGGCGTTTTCAGCCCATTACCGGCATATGGAAGAAACGGCAGTAAGCACAGGGAAATATCTGCTTCTAAATCCAAAACGCAGCTATCTAACAGAACGGTTGTCAATGTGTGCACTCAACTTCCGGAGTTAAACCCGTGTGTGGATTCAGCAGTCTGCAAACACTTTCTCTGCAGAGTCCCCAAACAGGCGTTTTCAGCCCATTACCGGCATATGGAAGAAACAGCAGTTAGCCCAGGGAAATATCTGCTTCTAAATCCAAAACGCAGCTATCTAACAGAACGGTTGTCAATGTGTTCACTCAAGTTCCAGAGTTAAACCCGTGTGTGGATTCAGCAGTCTGCAAACACATTCTCTGCAGAGTCCGAAAACAGGCGTTTTCAGCCCATTACCGGCATATGGAAGAAACAGCAGTAAGCACAGGGAAACATCTGCTTCTAAATCCAAAACGCAGCTATCTAACAGAACGGTTGTCAATGTGTGCACTCAACTTCCAGAGTTAAACAAGTGTGTGGATTCAGCAGTCTGCAAACACTTTCTGTGCAGAGTCTCAAAACAGGCCTTTCCGGCCCAGTACCGGCATATATAAGAAAGAGCATTAAGACTGAGTCTAAAACTCAGAAGAAACGTTTCTTTCAAACTGCTCGGCATTGTGTTCTTTGGCCTAAGGGAGTTGAATCTATGTTTAGATTCAGCGAGATAGAAACACGTTTATTCTAGGAGCTGTCTTTGGATATTCCAGATTGAATGGGAGTATATGCTGTAAAGAGAAATATCTGTTTCTAAAACCAAAATGGATCTATCTAGCAGAGTGGTTGTGAATGTGTGCCTTCGGCTTAAAGAGGTAAACTGCTCTTCTCATGCAGCACTTTAGAAACCCTTTATATGCAAATACAGACCTTTCCAGCAAAACACCAGCCTATAGGAAATAGCAGTAAGACTGCATCTTTAACATGGAAGAAACTGTTTTCAAACTGCTCTGCTGTGTGTTCATTCATATAAGAGACTTGAATATATGTTCAGATTCAGCTAGTTAGCAACACGTTTCTTCCAGGAGCTGTGTTTGCCTATTCCAGAGTATACTGGAGTATAAGATGTAAAGACAAATGTCTCGTTCCAAAAGAAAAACGGATGATCTAATGGAATGGTTGTCAATGTGTGCATTCAACTTACTGAGCTAAACTGCTGTTTGTATGCAGCAGTTTAGAAAACATTTCTGTGTAGATTCTCAAACAGACATTTCCAGCAAAATACCGGCCTATAAGAAATAGCAGTAAGACTGCGTCTAAAACTCAGAGGGAACGTTTCTTTCAAACTGCTCTGCAGTGTGTTCGTTCACCAAAGGTCGTTGAATCTATGTTTGGATTCAGCGAGTTTGAAACACGTTTATTCTAGGAGCTGCATTTCGATATTCCAGAGTGTATGGGAGTAAATGCTGTAAAGAGAAATATCTGTTTCTAAAACCAAAACGGAGCTATCTAACAGAATGGTTGTGAATGTGTGCATTCAACTTAAAGGGTTAATCTGCTCTTCTTAGGCAGCAGTTTAGAAACCCTTTATATGCAAATTCTAAAATCAACATTTGCAGCAAAACACCAGCCTAAAAGAAGTAGCAGTAAGACTGCATCTATAACATAGAAGAAACGTTTTCTTCAAAATGCTCTGCTCTGTGTTCATTCACCTAAGAGTCTTGAGTATATATTCAGATTCAGCGAGTAAGAAACACGTTTCTTCCAGGAGCTGCATTTGCATATTCCAGAGTGTACTGGAGTATAAGGTTTAAAGTGAAATATCTGGTTCTAAAACAAACACGGAGCCATCTAACAGAATGGTTGTCACTGTGTGCATTCAGCTTATTGAGATAAACTGTTGTTTCTATGCAGCAGTTTAGAAAAGATTTTTGTGCAGATTCTAAAACAGACATTCCCAGCAAAATACCGGCCTCTAAGAAATAGCAATAAGACTGCGTCTAAAACTCAAATAAAACGTTTCTTTCAAACTGCTGTGCTGTGTGTTCGTTCACCTAAGGGAGTTGAATCTATGTTTAGATTCAGCGACTTAGAAACACGTCTATTCTGGGAGCTGCGTTTGGCTATTCCAGAATGAATGGGAGTATATGCTGTAACTAGAAACACAGGCTTCTAAAACCAAAACGGAGCTAGCTAACAGAATGATTGTGAATGAGGGCATTCAACTTAACGAATTAAACTGCTCCACTTAAGCAGCAGTTTACAAACCATTTATATGGAAATTCTAAAACCAACATTTCCAGGAAAACACCAGCCTAAAAGCAATAGCAGTTAACAGTGCATCTATAACATGGAAGAAATGCTTTTTTCAAACTCCTCTGCTGTGTGTTCATTCACCTAAGAGACTTCAATATATGCACAGATTCAGCGAGTTACAAACACGTTTCTTCCAGGAGCTGCGTATGCATATATCAGAGTGTACTGGGGTACAAGATGTAAAGAGAAATATCTGATTATACTTAGAAACCCGTTTCTTTTAGGAGCTGCGTTTGGCTATTCCAGAGTGAATGAGAGTATATGCTGTAAAGAGGAATAACTGCTTCTAAAACCAAAAGGCAGCTATCTAACTGAATGGTTGTCAATGCGTGCACTCAACTTCCAGAGATAAACCCGAGTGTGGATTCAGCAGTCTGCAAACACTTTCTCTGCAGCGTCCCAAAACAGGCGTTTTCAGCCATTAACCGGCATAAGGAAGAAACGGCAGTAAGCACAGGGAAATATCTGCTTCTAAATCCAAAACGCAGCTATCTAACAGAACGGTTGTCAATGTGCGCACTCAACTTCCAGAGTTAAACCCGTGTGTGGATTCAGCAGTCTGCAAACACTTTCTCTGCAGAGTCCCAAAACAGGCGTTTTCAGCCCATTACCGGCATATGGAAGAAACAGCAGTAAGCACAGGGAAATATCTGCTTCTAAATCCAAAACGCAGCTATCTAACAGAACGGTTGTCAATGTGTGCACTCAACTTCCAGAGTTAAACCCGTGTGTGGATTCAGCAGTCTGCAAACACTTTCTCTGCAGAGTCCCAAAACAGGCGTTTTCAGCCCATTACCGGCATACGGAAGAAACAGCAGTAAGCACAGGGAAACATCTGCTTCAAAATCCAAAACGCAACTATCTAACAGAACGGTTGTCAATGTGTGCACTCAACTTCCAGAGTTAAACCCGTGTGTGGATTCAGCAGTCTGCAAACACTTTCTCTGCAGAGTCCCAAAACAGGCGTTTTCAGGCCATTACCTGCATATGGAAGAAACAGCAGTAAGCACAGGGAAATATCTGCTTCTAAATCCAAAACGCAGCTATCTAACAGAACGGTTGTCAATGTGTGCACTCAACTTCCAGAGTTAAACCCGTGTGTGGATTCAGCAGTCTGCAAACACTTTCTCTGCAGAGTCCCAAAACAGGCGTTTTCAGCCCTTTACCGGCATATGGAAGAAACAGCAGTAAGCACAGGGAAATATCTGCTTCTAAATCCAAAATGCAGCTATATAACAGAACGGTTGTCAATGTGTGCACTCAACTTCCAGAGTTAAACCCGTGTGTGGATTCAGCAGTCTGCAAACACTTTCTCTGCAGAGACCCAAAACAGGCGTTTTCAGCCCATTACCGGCATATGGAAGAAACGGCAGTAAGCACAGGGAAATATCTGCTTCTAAATCGAAAACGCAGCTATCTAACAGAACGGTTGTCAATGTGTGCACTCAACTTCCAGAGTTAAACCAGTGTGTGGATTCAGCACTCTGCAAACACTTTCTCTGAAGAGTCCCAAAACAGGCGTTTTCAGCCCTTTACCGGCATATGGAAGAAACAGCAGTAAGCACAGGGAAATATCTGCTTCTAAATCCAAAACGCAGCTATCTAACAGAACGGTTGCCAATGTGTGCACTCAACTTCCAGAGTTAAACCCGTGTGTGGATTCAGCAGTCTGCAAACACTTTCTCTGCAGAGTCCCAAAACAGGCGTTTTCAGCCCATTACCGGCATATGGAAGAAACGGCAGTAAGCACAGGGAAATATCTGATTCTAAATCCAAAACGCAGCTATCTAACAGAACGGTTGTCAATGTGTGCACTCAACTTCCAGAGTTAAACCCGTGTGTGGATTCAGCAGTCTGCAAACACTTTCTCTGCAGAGTCCCCAAACAGGCGTTTTCAGCCCATTACCGGCATATGGAAGAAACAGCAGTAAGCACAGGGAAATATCTGCTTCTAAATCCAAAACGCAGCTATCTAACAGAACGGTTGTCAATGTGTGCACTCAACTTCCAGAGTTAAACCCGTGTGTGGATTCAGCAGTCTGCAAACACTTTCTCTGCAGAGTCCCAAAACAGGCGTTTTCAGCCCATTACCGGCATATGGAAGAAACAGCAGTAAGCACAGGGAAATATCTGATTCTAAATCCAAAACGCAGCTATCTAACAGAACGGTTGTCAATGTGTGCACTCAACTTCCAGAGTTAAACCCTTGTGTGGATTCAGGAGTCTGCAAACACTTTCTCTGCAGAGTCCCAAAACAGGCGTTTTCAGCCCATTACCGGCATATGGAAGAAACAGCAGTAAGCACAGGGAAATATCTGCTTCTAAATCCAAAAGGCAGCTATCTAACAGAACGGTTGTCAATGTGTGCACTCAACTTCCGGAGTTAAACCGGTGTGTGGATTCAGCAGTCTGCAAACACTTTCTCTGCAGAGTCCCAAAACAGGCGTTTTCAGCCCATTACCGGCATATGGAAGAAACAGCAGTAAGCACAGGGAAATATCTGCTTCTAAATCCAAAACGCAGCTATCTAACAGAACGGTTGTCAATGTGTGCACTCAACTTCCAGAGTTAAACCCGTGTGTGGATTCAGCAGTCTGCAAACACTTTCTCTGCAGAGTCCCAAAACAGGCGTTTTCAGCCCATTACCGGCATATGGAAGAAACAGCAGTAATCACAGGGAAATATCTGCTTCTAAATCCAAAACGCAGCTATGTAACAGAACGGTTGTCAATGTGTGCACTCAACTTCCAGAGTTAAACCCGTGTGTGGATTCAGCAGTCTGCAAACACTTTCTCTGCAGAGTCCCAAAACAGGCGTTTTCAGCCCATTACCGGCATATGGAAGAAACAGCAGTAAGCACAGGGAAATATCTGCTTCTAAATCCAAAACGCAGCTATCTAACAGAACGGTTGTCAATGTGTGCACTCAACTTCCAGAGTTAAACCCGTGTGTGGATTCAGCAGTCTGCAAACACTTTCTCTGCAGAGTCCCAAAACAGGCGTTTTCAGCCCATTACCGGCATATGGAAGAAACAGCAGTAAGCACAGGGAAATATCTGCTTCTAAATCCAAAACGCAGCTATCTAACAGAACGGTTGTCAATGTGTGCACTCAACTTTCAGAGTTAAACCCGTGTGTGGATTCAGCAGTCTGCAAACTCTTTCTCTGCAGAGTCCCAAAACAGGCGTTTTCAGCCCATTACCGGCATATGGAAGAAACAGCAGTAAGCACAGGGAAATATCTGCTTCTAAATCCAAAACGCAGCTATCTAACAGAACGGTTGTCAATGTGCGCACTCAACTTCCAGAGTTAAACCCGTGTGTGGATTCAGCAGTCTGCAAACACTTTCTCTGCATAGTCCCAAAACAGGCGTTTTCAGCCCATTACCGGCATATGGAAGAAACAGCAGTAAGCACAGGGAAATATCTGCTTCTAAATCCAAAACGCAGCTATCTAACAGAACGGTTGTCAATGTGTGCACTCAACTTCCAGAGTTAAACCCGTGTGTGGATTCAGCAGTCTGCAAACACTTTCTCTGCAGAGTCCCAAAACAGGCGTTTTCAGCCCATTACCGGCATTTGGAAGAAACGGCATGAAGCACAGGGAAATATCTGCTTCTAAATCGAAAACGCAGCTATCTAACAGATCGGTTGTCAATGTGTGCACTCAACTTCCGGAGTTAAACCCGTGTGTGGATTCAGCAGTCTGCAAACACTTTCTCTGCAGAATCCCAAAACAGGCGTTTTCAGCCCATTACCGGCATATGGAAGAAACAGCAGTAAGCACAGGGAAATATCTGCTTCTAAATCCAAAACGCAGCTATCTAACAGAACGGTTGTCAATGTGTGCACTCAACTTCCGGAGTTAAACCCGTGTGTGGATTCAGCAGTCTGCAAACACTTTCTCTGCAGAGTCCCAAAACAGGCGTTTTCAGCCCATTACCGGCATATGGAAGAAACAGCAGTAAGCACAGGGAAATATCTGCTTCTAAATCCAAAACGCAGCTATCTAACAGAACGGTTGTCAATGTGTGCACTCAACTTCCAGAGTTAAACCCGTGTGTGGATTCAGCAGTCTGCAAACACTTTCTCTGCAGAGTCCCAAAACAGGCGTTTTCAGCCCATTACCGGCCTATGGAAGAAACAGCAGTAAGCACAGGGAAATATCTGCTTCTAAATCCAAAACGCAGCTCTCTAACAGAACGGTTGTCAATGTGTGCACTCAACTTCCAGAGTTAAACCCGTGTGTGGATTCAGCAGTCTGCAAACACTTTCTCTGCAGAGTCCCAAAACAGGCGTTTTCAGCCCATTACCGGCATATGAAAGAAACAGCAGTAAGCACAGGGAAATATCTGCTTCTAAATCCAAAACGCAGCTATCTAACAGAACGGTTGTCAATGTGTGCACTCAACTTCCAGAGTTAAACCCGTGTGTGGATTCAGCAGTCTGCAAACACTTTCTCTGCAGAGTCCCAAAACAGGCGTTTTCAGCCCATTACCGGCATATGGAAGAAACAGCAGTAAGCACAGGGAAATATCTGCTTCTAAATCCAAAACGCAGCTATCTAACAGAACGGCTGTCAATGTGTGCACTCAACTTCCAGAGTTAAACCCGTGTGTGGATTCAGCAGTCTGCAAACACTTTCTCTGCAGAGACCCAAAACAGGCGTTTTCAGCCCATTACCGGCATATGGAACAAACGGCAGTAAGCACAGGGAAATATCTGCTTCTAAATCCAAAACGCAGCTATCTAACAGAACGGTTGTCAATGTGTGCACTCAACTTCCAGAGTTAAACCAGTGTGTGGATTCAGCAGTCTGCAAACACTTTCTCTGCAGAGTCCCAAAACAGGCGTTTTCAGCCCTTTACCGGCATATGGAAGAAACAGCAGTAAGCACAGGGAAATATCTGCTTCTAAATCCAAAACGCAGCTATCTAACAGAACGGTTGTCAATGTGTGCACTCAACTTCCAGAGTTAAACCCGTGTGTGGATTCAGCAGTCTGCAAACACTTTCTCTGCAGAGTCCCAAAACAGGCGTTTTCAGCCCATTACCGGCATATGGAAGAAACGGCAGTAAGCACAGGGAAATATCTGATTCTAAATCCAAAACGCAGCTATCTAACAGAACGGTTGTCAATGTGTGCACTCAACTTCCAGAGTTAAACCCGTGTGTGGATTCAGCAGTCTGCAAACACTTTCTCTGCAGAGTCCCCAAACAGGCGTTTTCAGCCCATTACCGGCATATGGAAGAAACAGCAGTAAGCACAGGGAAATATCTGCTTCTAAATCCAAAACGCAGCTATCTAACAGAACGGTTGTCAATGTGTGCACTCAACTTCCAGAGTTAAACCCGTGTGTGGATTCAGCAGTCTGCAAACACTTTCTCTGCAGAGTCCCAAAACAGGCGTTTTCAGCCCATTTCCGGCATATGGAAGAAACGGCAGTAAGCACAGGGAAATATCTGATTCTAAATCCAAAACGCAGCTATCTAACAGAACGGTTGTCAATGTGTGCACTCAACTTCCAGAGTTAAACCCGTGTGTGGATTCAGGAGTCTGCAAACACTTTCTCTGCAGAGTCCCAAAACAGGCGTTTTCAGCCCATTACCGGCATATGGAAGAAACAGCAGTAAGCACAGGGAAATATCTGCTTCTAAATCCAAAAAGCAGCTATCTAACAGAACGGTTGTCAATGTGTGCACTCAACTTCCGGACTTAAACCGGTGTGTGGATTCAGCAGTCTGCAAACACTTTCTCTGCAGAGTCCCAAAACAGGCGTTTTCAGCCCATTACCGGCATATGGAAGAAACAGCAGTAAGCACAGGGAAATATCTGCTTCTAAATCCAAAACGCAGCTATCTAACAGAACGGTTGTCAATGTGTGCACTCAACTTCCAGAGTTAAACCCGTGTGTGGATTCAGCAGTCTGCAAACACTTTCTCTGCAGAGTCCCAAAACAGGCGTTTTCAGCCCATTACCGGCATATGGAAGAAACAGCAGTAAGCACAGGGAAATATCTGCTTCTAAATCCAAAACGCAGCTATGTAACAGAACGGTTGTCAATGTGTGCACTCAACTTCCAGAGTTAAACCCGTGTGTGGATTCAGCAGTCTGCAAACACTTTCTCTGCAGAGTCCCAAAACAGGCGTTTTCAGCCCATTACCGGCATATGGAAGAAACAGCAGTAAGCACAGGGAAATATCTGCTTCTAAATCCAAAACGCAGCTATCTAACAGAACGGTTGTCAATGTGTGCACTCAACTTCCAGAGTTAAACCCGTGTGTGGATTCAGCAGTCTGCAAACACTTTCTCTGCAGAGTCCCAAAACAGGCGTTTTCAGCCCATTACCGGCATATGGAAGAAACAGCAGTAAGCACAGGGAAATATCTGCTTCTAAATCCAAAACGCAGCTATCTAACAGAACGGTTGTCAATGTGTACACTCAACTTTCAGAGTTAAACCCGTGTGTGGATTCAGCAGTCTGCAAACTCTTTCTCTGCAGAGTCCCAAAACAGGCGTTTTCAGCCCATTACCGGCATATGGAAGAAACAGCAGTAAGCACAGGGAAATATCTGCTTCTAAATCCAAAACGCAGCTATCTAACAGAACGGTTGTCAATGTGCGCACTCAACTTCCAGAGTTAAACCCGTGTGTGGATTCAGCAGTCTGCAAACACTTTCTCTGCATAGTCCCAAAACAGGCGTTTTCAGCCCATTACCGGCATATGGAAGAAACAGCAGTAAGCACAGGGAAATATCTGCTTCTAAATCCAAAACGCAGCTATCTAACAGAACGGTTGTCAATGTGTGCACTCAACTTCCAGAGTTAAACCCGTGTGTGGATTCAGCAGTCTGCAAACACTTTCTCTGCAGAGTCCCAAAACAGGCGTTTTCAGCCCATTACCGGCATTTGGAAGAAACGGCATGAAGCACAGGGAAATATCTGCTTCTAAATCGAAAACGCAGCTATCTAACAGATCGGTTGTCAATGTGTGCACTCAACTTCCGGAGTTAAACCCGTGTGTGGATTCAGCAGTCTGCAAACACTTTCTCTGCAGAATCCCAAAACAGGCGTTTTCAGCCCATTACCGGCATATGGAAGAAACAGCAGTAAGCACAGGGAAATATCTGCTTCTAAATCCAAAACGCAGCTATCTAACAGAACGGTTGTCAATGTGTGCACTCAACTTCCGGAGTTAAACCCGTGTGTGGATTCAGCAGTCTGCAAACACTTTCTCTGCAGAGTCCCAAAACAGGCGTTTTCAGCCCATTACCGGCATATGGAAGAAACAGCAGTAAGCACAGGGAAATATCTGCTTCTAAATCCAAAACGCAGCTATCTAACAGAACGGTTGTCAATGTGTGCACTCAACTTCCAGAGTTAAACCCGTGTGTGGATTCAGCAGTCTGCAAACACTTTCTCTGCAGAGTCCCAAAACAGGCGTTTTCAGCCCATTACCGGCATATGGAAGAAACAGCAGTAAGCACAGGGAAATATCTGCTTCTAAATCCAAAACGCAGCTCTCTAACAGAACGGTTGTCAATGTGTCCACTCAACTTCCAGAGTTAAACCCGTGTGTGGATTCAGCAGTCTGCAAACACTTTCTCTGCAGAGTCCCAAAACAGGCGTTTTCAGCCCATTACCGGCATATGAAAGAAACAGCAGTAAGCACAGGGAAATATCTGCTTCTAAATCCAAAACGCAGCTATCTAACAGAACGGTTGTCAATGTGTGCACTCAACTTCCAGAGTTAAACCCGTGTGTGGATTCAGCAGTCTGCAAACACTTTCTCTGCAGAGTCCCAAAACAGGCGTTTTCAGCCCATTACCGGCATATGGAAGAAACAGCAGTAAGCACAGGGAAATATCTGCTTCTAAATCCAAAACGCAGCTATCTAACAGAACGGCTGTCAATGTGTGCACTCAACTTCCAGAGTTAAACCCGTGTGTGGATTCAGCAGTCTGCAAACACTTTCTCTGCAGAGACCCAAAACAGGCGTTTTCAGCCCATTACCGGCATATGGAACAAACGGCAGTAAGCACAGGGAAATATCTGCTTCTAAATCCAAAACGCAGCTATCTAACAGAACGGTTGTCAATGTGTGCACTCAACTTCCAGAGTTAAACCAGTGTGTGGATTCAGCAGTCTGCAAACACTTTCTCTGCAGAGTCCCAAAACAGGCGTTTTCAGCCCTTTACCGGCATATGGAAGAAACAGCAGTAAGCACAGGGAAATATCTGCTTCTAAATCCAAAACGCAGCTATCTAACAGAACGGTTGTCAATGTGTGCACTCAACTTCCAGAGTTAAACCCGTGTGTGGATTCAGCAGTCTGCAAACACTTTCTCTGCAGAGTCCCAAAACAGGCGTTTTCAGCCCATTACCGGCATATGGAAGAAACAGCAGTAAGCACAGGGAAATATCTGCTTCTAAATCCAAAACGCAGCTATCTAACAGAACGGTTGTCAATGTGTGCACTCAACTTCCAGAGTTAAACCCGTGTGTGGATTCAGCAGTCTGCAAACACTTTCTCTGCAGAGTCCCAAAACAGGCGTTTTCAGCCCATTACCGGCATATGGAAGAAACAGCAGTAAGCACAGGGAAATATCTGCTTCTAAATCCAAAACGCAGCTATCTAACAGAACGGTTGTCAATGTGTGCACTCAACTTTCAGAGTTAAACCCGTGTGTGGATTCAGCAGTCTGCAAACTCTTTCTCTGCAGAGTCCCAAAACAGGCGTTTTCAGCCCATTACCGGCATATGGAAGAAACAGCAGTAAGCACAGGGAAATATCTGCTTCTAAATCCAAAACGCAGCTATCTAACAGAACGGTTGTCAATGTGCGCACTCAACTTCCAGAGTTAAACCCGTGTGTGGATTCAGCAGTCTGCAAACACTTTCTCTGCATAGTCCCAAAACAGGCGTTTTCAGCCCATTACCGGCATATGGAAGAAACAGCAGTAAGCACAGGGAAATATCTGCTTCTAAATCCAAAACGCAGCTATCTAACAGAACGGTTGTCAATGTGTGCACTCAACTTCCAGAGTTAAACCCGTGTGTGGATTCAGCAGTCTGCAAACACTTTCTCTGCAGAGTCCCAAAACAGGCGTTTTCAGCCCATTACCGGCATTTGGAAGAAACGGCATGAAGCACAGGGAAATATCTGCTTCTAAATCGAAAACGCAGCTATCTAACAGATCGGTTGTCAATGTGTGCACTCAACTTCCGGAGTTAAACCCGTGTGTGGATTCAGCAGTCTGCAAACACTTTCTCTGCAGAATCCCAAAACAGGCGTTTTCAGCCCATTACCGGCATATGGAAGAAACAGCAGTAAGCACAGGGAAATATCTGCTTCTAAATCCAAAACGCAGCTATCTAACAGAACGGTTGTCAATGTGTGCACTCAACTTCCGGAGTTAAACCCGTGTGTGGATTCAGCAGTCTGCAAACACTTTCTCTGCAGAGTCCCAAAACAGGCGTTTTCAGCCCATTACCGGCATATGGAAGAAACAGCAGTAAGCACAGGGAAATATCTGCTTCTAAATCCAAAACGCAGCTATCTAACAGAACGGTTGTCAATGTGTGCACTCAACTTCCAGAGTTAAACCCGTGTGTGGATTCAGCAGTCTGCAAACACTTTCTCTGCAGAGTCCCAAAACAGGCGTTTTCAGCCCATTACCGGCCTATGGAAGAAACAGCAGTAAGCACAGGGAAATATCTGCTTCTAAATCCAAAACGCAGCTCTCTAACAGAACGGTTGTCAATGTGTGCACTCAACTTCCAGAGTTAAACCCGTGTGTGGATTCAGCAGTCTGCAAACACTTTCTCTGCAGAGTCCCAAAACAGGCGTTTTCAGCCCATTACCGGCATATGAAAGAAACAGCAGTAAGCACAGGGAAATATCTGCTTCTAAATCCAAAACGCAGCTATCTAACAGAACGGTTGTCAATGTGTGCACTCAACTTCCAGAGTTAAACCCGTGTGTGGATTCAGCAGTCTGCAAACACTTTCTCTGCAGAGTCCCAAAACAGGCGTTTTCAGCCCATTACCGGCATATGGAAGAAACAGCAGTAAGCACAGGGAAATATCTGCTTCTAAATCCAAAACGCAGCTATCTAACAGAACGGCTGTCAATGTGTGCACTCAACTTCCAGAGTTAAACCCGTGTGTGGATTCAGCAGTCTGCAAACACTTTCTCTGCAGAGACCCAAAACAGGCGTTTTCAGCCCATTACCGGCATATGGAACAAACGGCAGTAAGCACAGGGAAATATCTGCTTCTAAATCCAAAACGCAGCTATCTAACAGAACGGTTGTCAATGTGTGCACTCAACTTCCAGAGTTAAACCAGTGTGTGGATTCAGCAGTCTGCAAACACTTTCTCTGCAGAGTCCCAAAACAGGCGTTTTCAGCCCTTTACCGGCATATGGAAGAAACAGCAGTAAGCACAGGGAAATATCTGCTTCTAAATCCAAAACGCAGCTATCTAACAGAACGGTTGTCAATGTGTGCACTCAACTTCCAGAGTTAAACCCGTGTGTGGATTCAGCAGTCTGCAAACACTTTCTCTGCAGAGTCCCAAAACAGGCGTTTTCAGCCCATTACCGGCATATGGAAGAAACGGCAGTAAGCACAGGGAAATATCTGATTCTAAATCCAAAACGCAGCTATCTAACAGAACGGTTGTCAATGTGTGCACTCAACTTCCAGAGTTAAACCCGTGTGTGGATTCAGCAGTCTGCAAACACTTTCTCTGCAGAGTCCCCAAACAGGCGTTTTCAGCCCATTACCGGCATATGGAAGAAACAGCAGTAAGCACAGGGAAATATCTGCTTCTAAATCCAAAACGCAGCTATCTAACAGAACGGTTGTCAATGTGTGCACTCAACTTCCAGAGTTAAACCCGTGTGTGGATTCAGCAGTCTGCAAACACTTTCTCTGCAGAGTCCCAAAACAGGCGTTTTCAGCCCATTTCCGGCATATGGAAGAAACGGCAGTAAGCACAGGGAAATATCTGATTCTAAATCCAAAACGCAGCTATCTAACAGAACGGTTGTCAATGTGTGCACTCAACTTCCAGAGTTAAACCCTTGTGTGGATTCAGGAGTCTGCAAACACTTTCTCTGCAGAGTCCCAAAACAGGCGTTTTCAGCCCATTACCGGCATATGGAAGAAACAGCAGTAAGCACAGGGAAATATCTGCTTCTAAATCCAAAAAGCAGCTATCTAACAGAACGGTTGTCAATGTGTGCACTCAACTTCCGGACTTAAACCGGTGTGTGGATTCAGCAGTCTGCAAACACTTTCTCTGCAGAGTCCCAAAACAGGCGTTTTCAGCCCATTACCGGCATATGGAAGAAACAGCAGTAAGCACAGGGAAATATCTGCTTCTAAATCCAAAACGCAGCTATCTAACAGAACGGTTGTCAATGTGTGCACTCAACTTCCAGAGTTAAACCCGTGTGTGGATTCAGCAGTCTGCAAACACTTTCTCTGCAGAGTCCCAAAACAGGCGTTTTCAGCCCATTACCGGCATATGGAAGAAACAGCAGTAAGCACAGGGAAATATCTGCTTCTAAATCCAAAACGCAGCTATGTAACAGAACGGTTGTCAATGTGTGCACTCAACTTCCAGAGTTAAACCCGTGTGTGGATTCAGCAGTCTGCAAACACTTTCTCTGCAGAGTCCCAAAACAGGCGTTTTCAGCCCATTACCGGCATATGGAAGAAACAGCAGTAAGCACAGGGAAATATCTGCTTCTAAATCCAAAACGCAGCTATCTAACAGAACGGTTGTCAATGTGTGCACTCAACTTCCAGAGTTAAACCCGTGTGTGGATTCAGCAGTCTGCAAACACTTTCTCTGCAGAGTCCCAAAACAGGCGTTTTCAGCCCATTACCGGCATATGGAAGAAACAGCAGTAAGCACAGGGAAATATCTGCTTCTAAATCCAAAACGCAGCTATCTAACAGAACGGTTGTCAATGTGTGCACTCAACTTTCAGAGTTAAACCCGTGTGTGGATTCAGCAGTCTGCAAACTCTTTCTCTGCAGAGTCCCAAAACAGGCGTTTTCAGCCCATTACCGGCATATGGAAGAAACAGCAGTAAGCACAGGGAAATATCTGCTTCTAAATCCAAAACGCAGCTATCTAACAGAACGGTTGTCAATGTGCGCACTCAACTTCCAGAGTTAAACCCGTGTGTGGATTCAGCAGTCTGCAAACACTTTCTCTGCATAGTCCCAAAACAGGCGTTTTCAGCCCATTACCGGCATATGGAAGAAACAGCAGTAAGCACAGGGAAATATCTGCTTCTAAATCCAAAACGCAGCTATCTAACAGAACGGTTGTCAATGTGTGCACTCAACTTCCAGAGTTAAACCCGTGTGTGGATTCAGCAGTCTGCAAACACTTTCTCTGCAGAGTCCCAAAACAGGCGTTTTCAGCCCATTACCGGCATTTGGAAGAAACGGCATGAAGCACAGGGAAATATCTGCTTCTAAATCGAAAACGCAGCTATCTAACAGATCGGTTGTCAATGTGTGCACTCAACTTCCGGAGTTAAACCCGTGTGTGGATTCAGCAGTCTGCAAACACTTTCTCTGCAGAATCCCAAAACAGGCGTTTTCAGCCCATTACCGGCATATGGAAGAAACAGCAGTAAGCACAGGGAAATATCTGCTTCTAAATCCAAAACGCAGCTATCTAACAGAACGGTTGTCAATGTGTGCACTCAACTTCCGGAGTTAAACCCGTGTGTGGATTCAGCAGTCTGCAAACACTTTCTCTGCAGAGTCCCAAAACAGGCGTTTTCAGCCCATTACCGGCATATGGAAGAAACAGCAGTAAGCACAGGGAAATATCTGCTTCTAAATCCAAAACGCAGCTATCTAACAGAACGGTTGTCAATGTGTGCACTCAACTTCCAGAGTTAAACCCGTGTGTGGATTCAGCAGTCTGCAAACACTTTCTCTGCAGAGTCCCAAAACAGGCGTTTTCAGCCCATTACCGGCATATGGAAGAAACAGCAGTAAGCACAGGGAAATATCTGCTTCTAAATCCAAAACGCAGCTCTCTAACAGAACGGTTGTCAATGTGTCCACTCAACTTCCAGAGTTAAACCCGTGTGTGGATTCAGCAGTCTGCAAACACTTTCTCTGCAGAGTCCCAAAACAGGCGTTTTCAGCCCATTACCGGCATATGAAAGAAACAGCAGTAAGCACAGGGAAATATCTGCTTCTAAATCCAAAACGCAGCTATCTAACAGAACGGTTGTCAATGTGTGCACTCAACTTCCAGAGTTAAACCCGTGTGTGGATTCAGCAGTCTGCAAACACTTTCTCTGCAGAGTCCCAAAACAGGCGTTTTCAGCCCATTACCGGCATATGGAAGAAACAGCAGTAAGCACAGGGAAATATCTGCTTCTAAATCCAAAACGCAGCTATCTAACAGAACGGCTGTCAATGTGTGCACTCAACTTCCAGAGTTAAACCCGTGTGTGGATTCAGCAGTCTGCAAACACTTTCTCTGCAGAGACCCAAAACAGGCGTTTTCAGCCCATTACCGGCATATGGAACAAACGGCAGTAAGCACAGGGAAATATCTGCTTCTAAATCCAAAACGCAGCTATCTAACAGAACGGTTGTCAATGTGTGCACTCAACTTCCAGAGTTAAACCAGTGTGTGGATTCAGCAGTCTGCAAACACTTTCTCTGCAGAGTCCCAAAACAGGCGTTTTCAGCCCTTTACCGGCATATGGAAGAAACAGCAGTAAGCACAGGGAAATATCTGCTTCTAAATCCAAAACGCAGCTATCTAACAGAACGGTTGTCAATGTGTGCACTCAACTTCCAGAGTTAAACCCGTGTGTGGATTCAGCAGTCTGCAAACACTTTCTCTGCAGAGTCCCAAAACAGGCGTTTTCAGCCCATTACCCGCATATGGAAGAAACAGCAGTAAGGACAGGGAAATATCTGCTTCTAAATGCAAAACGCAGCTATCTAACAGAACGGTTGCCAATGTGTGCACTCAACTTCCAGAGTTAAACCCGTGTGTGGATTCAGCAGTCTGCAAACACTTTCTCTGCAGAGACCCAAAACAGGTGTTTTCAGCCCATTACCGGCATATGGAAGAAACGGCAGTAAGCACAGGGAAATATCTGCTTCTAAATCGAAAGCGCAGCTATCTAACAGAACGGTTGTCAATGTGTGCACTCAACTTCCAGAGTTAAACCAGTGTGTGGATTCAGCAGTCTGCAAACACTTTCTCTGCAGAGTCCCAAAACAGGCGTTTTCAGCCCATTACCGGCATATGGAAGAAACAGCAGTAAGCACAGGGAAATATCTGCTTCTAAATCCAAAACGCAGCTATCTAACAGAACGATTGTCAATGTGTGCACTCAACTTCCAGAGTTAAACCCGTGTGTGGATTCAGCAGTCTGCAAACTCTTTCTGTGCAGAGTCTCAAAACAGGCCTTTCCGGCCCAGTACCGGCATATATAAGAAAGAGCATTAAGACTGAGTCTAAAACTCAGAAGAAACGTTTCTTTCAAACTGCTCGGCATTGTGTTCTTTGGCCTAAGGGAGTTGAATCTATGTTTAGATTCAGCGAGATAGAAACACGTTTATTCTAGGAGCTGTCTTTGGATATTCCAGATTGAATGGGAGTATATGCTGTAAAGAGAAATATCTGTTTCTAAAACCAAAATGGATCTATCTAGCAGAGTGGTTGTGAATGTGTGCCTTCGGCTTAAAGAGGTAAACTGCTCTTCTCATGCAGCACTTTAGAAACCCTTTATATGCAAATACAGACCTTTCCAGCAAAACACCAGCCTATAGGAAATAGCAGTAAGACTGCATCTTTAACATGGAAGAAACTGTTTTCAAACTGCTCTGCTGTGTGTTCATTCATATAAGAGACTTGAATATATGTTCAGATTCAGCTAGTTAGCAACACGTTTCTTCCAGGAGCTGTGTTTGCCTATTCCAGAGTATACTGGAGTATAAGATGTAAAGACAAATGTCTCGTTCCAAAAGAAAAACGGATGATCTAATGGAATGGTTGTCAATGTGTGCATTCAACTTACTGAGCTAAACTGCTGTTTGTATGCAGCAGTTTAGAAAACATTTCTGTGTAGATTCTCAAACAGACATTTCCAGCAAAATACCGGCCTATAAGAAATAGCAGTAAGACTGCGTCTAAAACTCAGAGGGAACGTTTCTTTCAAACTGCTCTGCAGTGTGTTCGTTCACCAAAGGTCGTTGAATCTATGTTTGGATTCAGCGAGTTTGAAACACGTTTATTCTAGGAGCTGCATTTCGATATTCCAGAGTGTATGGGAGTAAATGCTGTAAAGAGAAATATCTGTTTCTAAAACCAAAACGGAGCTATCTAACAGAATGGTTGTGAATGTGTGCATTCAACTTAAAGGGTTAATCTGCTCTTCTTAGGCAGCAGTTTAGAAACCCTTTATATGCAAATTCTAAAATCAACATTTGCAGCAAAACACCAGCCTAAAAGAAGTAGCAGTAAGACTGCATCTATAACATAGAAGAAACGTTTTCTTCAAAATGCTCTGCTCTGTGTTCATTCACCTAAGAGTCTTGAGTATATATTCAGATTCAGCGAGTAAGAAACACGTTTCTTCCAGGAGCTGCATTTGCATATTCCAGAGTGTACTGGAGTATAAGGTTTAAAGTGAAATATCTGGTTCTAAAACAAACACGGAGCCATCTAACAGAATGGTTGTCACTGTGTGCATTCAGCTTATTGAGATAAACTGTTGTTTCTATGCAGCAGTTTAGAAAAGATTTTTGTGCAGATTCTAAAACAGACATTCCCAGCAAAATACCGGCCTCTAAGAAATAGCAATAAGACTGCGTCTAAAACTCAAATAAAACGTTTCTTTCAAACTGCTGTGCTGTGTGTTCGTTCACCTAAGGGAGTTGAATCTATGTTTAGATTCAGCGACTTAGAAACACGTCTATTCTGGGAGCTGCGTTTGGCTATTCCAGAATGAATGGGAGTATATGCTGTAACTAGAAACACAGGCTTCTAAAACCAAAACGGAGCTAGCTAACAGAATGATTGTGAATGAGGGCATTCAACTTAACGAATTAAACTGCTCCACTTAAGCAGCAGTTTACAAACCATTTATATGGAAATTCTAAAACCAATATTTCCAGGAAAACACCAGCCTAAAAGCAATAGCAGTTAACAGTGCATCTATAACATGGAAGAAATGCTTTTTTCAAACTCCTCTGCTGTGTGTTCATTCACCTAAGAGACTTCAATATATGCACAGATTCAGCGAGTTACAAACACGTTTCTTCCAGGAGCTGCGTATGCATATATCAGAGTGTACTGGGGTACAAGACGTAAAGAGAAATATCTGATTATACTTAGAAACCCGTTTCTTTTAGGAGCTGCGTTTGGCTATTCCAGAGTGAATGAGAGTATATGCTGTAAAGAGGAATAACTGCTTCTAAAACCAAAAGGCAGCTATCTAACTGAATGGTTGTCAATGCGTGCACTCAACTTCCAGAGATAAACCCGAGTGTGGATTCAGCAGTCTGCAAACACTTTCTCTGCAGCGTCCCAAAACAGGCGTTTTCAGCCATTAACCGGCATATGGAAGAAACGGCAGTAAGCACAGGGAAATATCTGCTTCTAAATCCAAAACGCAGCTATCTAACAGAACGGTTGTCAATGTGCGCACTCAACTTCCAGAGTTAAACCCGTGTGTGGATTCAGCAGTCTGCAAACATTTTCTCTGCAGAGTCCCAAAACAGGCGTTTTCAGCCCATTACCGGCATATGGAAGAAACAGCAGTAAGCACAGGGAAATTTCTGCTTCTAAATCCAAAACGCAGCTATCTAACAGAACGGTTGTCAATGTGTGCACTCAACTTCCAGAGTTAAACCCTTGTGTGGATTCAGGAGTCTGCAAACACTTTCTCTGCAGAGTCCCAAAACAGGCGATTTCAGCCCATTACCGGCATACGGAAGAAACAGCAGTAAGCACAGGGAAATATCTGCTTCTAAATCGAAAACGCAGCTATCTAACAGAACGGTTGTCAATGTGTGCACTCAACTTCCAGAGTTAAACCCGTGTGTGGATTCAGCAGTCTGCAAACACTTTCTCTGCAGAGTCCCAAAACAGGCGTTTTTAGCCCATTACCGGCATATGGAAGAAACAGCAGTAAGCACAGGGAAATATCTGCTTCTAAATCCAAAACGCAGCTATCTAACAGAACGGTTGTCTATGTGTGCACTCAACTTCCAGAGTTAAACCCGTGTGTGGATTCAGCAGTCTGCAAACACTTTCTCTGCAGAGTCCCCAAACAGGCGTTTTCAGCCCATTACCGGCATATGGAAGAAACAGCAGTAAGCACAGGGAAATATCTGCTTCTAAATCCAAAACGCAGCTCTCTAACAGAACGGTTGTCAATGTGTGCACTCAACTTCCAGAGTTAAACCCGTGTGTGGATTCAGCAGTCTGCAAACACTTTCTCTGCAGAGTCCCAAAACAGGCGTTTTCAGCCCATTACCGGCATATGGAAGAAACAGCAGTAAGCACAGGGAAATATCTGCTTCTAAATCCAAAACGCATCTATCTAACAGAACGGTTGTCAATGTGTGCACTCAACTTCCAGAGTTAAACAAGTGTGTGGATTCAGCAGTCTGCAAACACTTTCTCTGCAGAGTCCCAAAACAGGCGTTTTCAGCCCATTACCGGCATATGGAAGAAACAGCAGTAAGCACAGGGAAATATCTGCTTCTAAATCCAAAACGGAGCTATCTAACAGAACGGTTGTCAATGTGTGCACTCAACTTCCAGAGTTAAACCCGTGTGTGGATTCAGCAGTCTGCAAACCCTTTCTCTGCAGAGTCCCAAAACAGGCGTTTTCAGCCCATTACCGGCATATGGAAGAAACAGCAGTAAGCACAGGGAAATATCTGCTTCTAAATCCAAAAAGCAGCTATCTAACAGAACGGTTGTCAATGTGTGCACTCAACTTCCAGAGTTAAACCCGTGTGTGGATTCAGCAGTCTGCAAACACTTTCTCTGCAGAGTCCCAAAACAGGCGTTTTCAGCCCATTACCGGCATATGGAAGAAACGGGAGTAAGCACAGGGAAATATCTGCTTCTAAATCCAAAACGCAGCTATCTAACAGAACGGTTGTCAATGTGTGCACTCAACTTCCGGAGTTAAACCCGTGTGTGGATTCAGCAGTCTGCAAACACTTTCTCTGCAGAGTCCCAAAACAGGCGTTTTCAGCCCATTACCGGCATATGGAAGAAACAGCAGTAAGCACAGGGAAATATCTGCTTCTAAATCCAAAACGCAGCTATCTAACAGAACGGTTGTCAATGTGTGCACTCAACTTCCAGAGTTAAACCCGTGTGTGGATTCAGCAGTCTGCAAACACTTTCTCTGCAGAGTCCCAAAACAGGCGTTTTCAGCCCATTACCGGCATATGGAAGAAACAGCAGTAAGCACAGGGAAATATCTGCTTCTAAATCCAAAACGCAGCTATCTAACAGAACGGTTGTCAATGTGTGCACTCAACTTCCAGAGTTAAACCCGTGTGTGGATTCAGCAGTCTGCAAACACTTTCTCTGCAGAGTCCCAAAACAGGCGTTTTCAGCCCATTACCGGCATATGGAAGAAACAGCAGTAAGCACAGGGAAATATCTGCTTCTAAATCCAAAACGCAGCTCTCTAACAGAACGGTTGTCAATGTGTGCACTCAACTTCCAGAGTTAAACCCGTGTGTGGATTCAGCAGTCTGCAAACACTTTCTCTGCAGAGTCCCAAAACAGGCGTTTTCAGCCCATTACCCGCATATGGAAGAAACAGCAGTAAGGACAGGGAAATATCTGCTTCTAAATGCAAAACGCAGCTATCTAACAGAACGGTTGCCAATGTGTGCACTCAACTTCCAGAGTTAAACCCGTGTGTGGATTCAGCAGTCTGCAAACACTTTCTCTGCAGAGACCCAAAACAGGTGTTTTCAGCCCATTACCGGCATATGGAAGAAACGGCAGTAAGCACAGGGAAATATCTGCTTCTAAATCGAAAACGCAGCTATCTAACAGAACGGTTGTCAATGTGTGCACTCAACTTCCAGAGTTAAACCAGTGTGTGGATTCAGCAGTCTGCAAACACTTTCTCTGCAGAGTCCCAAAACAGGCGTTTTCAGCCCATTACCGGCATATGGAAGAAACGGCAGTAAGCACAGGGAAATATCTGCTTCTAAATCCAAAACGCAGCTATCTAACAGAACGGTTGTCAATGTGTGCACTCAACTTCCAGAGTTAAACCCGTGTGTGGATTCAGCAATCTGCAAACACTTTCTCTGCAGAGTCCCAAAACAGGCGTTTTCAGCCCATTACCGGCATATGGAAGAAACAGCAGTAAGCACAGGGAAATATCTGCTTCTAAATCCAAAACGCAGCTATCTAACAGAACGATTGTCAATGTGTGCACTCAACTTCCAGAGTTAAACCCGTGTGTGGATTCAGCAGTCTGCAAACTCTTTCTGTGCAGAGTCTCAAAACAGGCCTTTCCGGCCCAGTACCGGCATATATAAGAAAGAGCATTAAGACTGAGTCTAAAACTCAGAAGAAACGTTTCTTTCAAACTGCTCGGCATTGTGTTCTTTGGCCTAAGGGAGTTGAATCTATGTTTAGATTCAGCGAGATAGAAACACGTTTATTCTAGGAGCTGTCTTTGGATATTCCAGATTGAATGGGAGTATATGCTGTAAAGAGAAATATCTGTTTCTAAAACCAAAATGGATCTATCTAGCAGAGTGGTTGTGAATGTGTGCCTTCGGCTTAAAGAGGTAAACTGCTCTTCTCATGCAGCACTTTAGAAACCCTTTATATGCAAATACAGACCTTTCCAGCAAAACACCAGCCTATAGGAAATAGCAGTAAGACTGCATCTTTAACATGGAAGAAACTGTTTTCAAACTGCTCTGCTGTGTGTTCATTCATATAAGAGACTTGAATATATGTTCAGATTCAGCTAGTTAGCAACACGTTTCTTCCAGGAGCTGTGTTTGCCTATTCCAGAGTATACTGGAGTATAAGATGTAAAGACAAATGTCTCGTTCCAAAAGAAAAACGGATGATCTAATGGAATGGTTGTCAATGTGTGCATTCAACTTACTGAGCTAAACTGCTGTTTGTATGCAGCAGTTTAGAAAACATTTCTGTGTAGATTCTCAAACAGACATTTCCAGCAAAATACCGGCCTATAAGAAATAGCAGTAAGACTGCGTCTAAAACTCAGAGGGAACGTTTCTTTCAAACTGCTCTGCAGTGTGTTCGTTCACCAAAGGTCGTTGAATCTATGTTTGGATTCAGCGAGTTTGAAACACGTTTATTCTAGGAGCTGCATTTCGATATTCCAGAGTGTATGGGAGTAAATGCTGTAAAGAGAAATATCTGTTTCTAAAACCAAAACGGAGCTATCTAACAGAATGGTTGTGAATGTGTGCATTCAACTTAAAGGGTTAATCTGCTCTTCTTAGGCAGCAGTTTAGAAACCCTTTATATGCAAATTCTAAAATCAACATTTGCAGCAAAACACCAGCCTAAAAGAAGTAGCAGTAAGACTGCATCTATAACATAGAAGAAACGTTTTCTTCAAAATGCTCTGCTCTGTGTTCATTCACCTAAGAGTCTTGAGTATATATTCAGATTCAGCGAGTAAGAAACACGTTTCTTCCAGGAGCTGCATTTGCATATTCCAGAGTGTACTGGAGTATAAGGTTTAAAGTGAAATATCTGGTTCTAAAACAAACACGGAGCCATCTAACAGAATGGTTGTCACTGTGTGCATTCAGCTTATTGAGATAAACTGTTGTTTCTATGCAGCAGTTTAGAAAAGATTTTTGTGCAGATTCTAAAACAGACATTCCCAGCAAAATACCGGCCTCTAAGAAATAGCAATAAGACTGCGTCTAAAACTCAAATAAAACGTTTCTTTCAAACTGCTGTGCTGTGTGTTCGTTCACCTAAGGGAGTTGAATCTATGTTTAGATTCAGCGACTTAGAAACACGTCTATTCTGGGAGCTGCGTTTGGCTATTCCAGAATGAATGGGAGTATATGCTGTAACTAGAAACACAGGCTTCTAAAACCAAAACGGAGCTAGCTAACAGAATGATTGTGAATGAGGGCATTCAACTTAACGAATTAAACTGCTCCACTTAAGCAGCAGTTTACAAACCATTTATATGGAAATTCTAAAACCAATATTTCCAGGAAAACACCAGCCTAAAAGCAATAGCAGTTAACAGTGCATCTATAACATGGAAGAAATGCTTTTTTCAAACTCCTCTGCTGTGTGTTCATTCACCTAAGAGACTTCAATATATGCACAGATTCAGCGAGTTACAAACACGTTTCTTCCAGGAGCTGCGTATGCATATATCAGAGTGTACTGGGGTACAAGACGTAAAGAGAAATATCTGATTATACTTAGAAACCCGTTTCTTTTAGGAGCTGCGTTTGGCTATTCCAGAGTGAATGAGAGTATATGCTGTAAAGAGGAATAACTGCTTCTAAAACCAAAAGGCAGCTATCTAACTGAATGGTTGTCAATGCGTGCACTCAACTTCCAGAGATAAACCCGAGTGTGGATTCAGCAGTCTGCAAACACTTTCTCTGCAGCGTCCCAAAACAGGCGTTTTCAGCCATTAACCGGCATATGGAAGAAACGGCAGTAAGCACAGGGAAATATCTGCTTCTAAATCCAAAACGCAGCTATCTAACAGAACGGTTGTCAATGTGCGCACTCAACTT
This sequence comes from Aotus nancymaae, assembly GCF_030222135.1. Taxonomy (NCBI): domain Eukaryota; kingdom Metazoa; phylum Chordata; class Mammalia; order Primates; family Aotidae; genus Aotus; species Aotus nancymaae. The sequence continues at coordinate 63,898 of NW_026988941.1, read as the reverse complement.
CCAGAGTTAAACCCGTGTGTGGATTCAGCAGTCTGCAAACATTTTCTCTGCAGAGTCCCAAAACAGGCGTTTTCAGCCCATTACCGGCATATGGAAGAAACAGCAGTAAGCACAGGGAAATATCTGCTTCTAAATCCAAAACGCAGCTATCTAACAGAACGGTTGTCAATGTGTGCACTCAACTTCCAGAGTTAAACCCTTGTGTGGATTCAGGAGTCTGCAAACACTTTCTCTGCAGAGTCCCAAAACAGGCGATTTCAGCCCATTACCGGCATACGGAAGAAACAGCAGTAAGCACAGGGAAATATCTGCTTCTAAATCGAAAACGCAGCTATCTAACAGAACGGTTGTCAATGTGTGCACTCAACTTCCAGAGTTAAACCCGTGTGTGGATTCAGCAGTCTGCAAACACTTTCTCTGCAGAGTCCCAAAACAGGCGTTTTTAGCCCATTACCGGCATATGGAAGAAACAGCAGTAAGCACAGGGAAATATCTGCTTCTAAATCCAAAACGCAGCTATCTAACAGAACGGTTGTCAATGTGTGCACTCAACTTCCAGAGTTAAACCCGTGTGTGGATTCAGAAGTCTGCAAACACTTTCTCTGCAGAGTCCCCAAACAGGCGTTTTCAGCCCATTACCGGCATATGGAAGAAACAGCAGTAAGCACAGGGAAATATCTGCTTCTAAATCCAAAACGCAGCTCTCTAACAGAACGGTTGTCAATGTGTGCACTCAACTTCCAGAGTTAAACCCGTGTGTGGATTCAGCAGTCTGCAAACACTTTCTCTGCAGAGTCCCAAAACAGGCGTTTTCAGCCCATTACCGGCATATGGAAGAAACAGCAGTAAGCACAGGGAAATATCTGCTTCTAAATCCAAAACGCATCTATCTAACAGAACGGTTGTCAATGTGTGCACTCAACTTCCAGAGTTAAACAAGTGTGTGGATTCAGCAGTCTGCAAACACTTTCTCTGCAGAGTCCCAAAACAGGCGTTTTCAGCCCATTACCGGCATATGGAAGAAACAGCAGTAAGCACAGGGAAATATCTGCTTCTAAATCCAAAACGGAGCTATCTAACAGAACGGTTGTCAATGTGTGCACTCAACTTCCAGAGTTAAACCCGTGTGTGGATTCAGCAGTCTGCAAACCCTTTCTCTGCAGAGTCCCAAAACAGGCGTTTTCAGCCCATTACCGGCATATGGAAGAAACAGCAGTAAGCACAGGGAAATATCTGCTTCTAAATCCAAAAAGCAGCTATCTAACAGAACGGTTGTCAATGTGTGCACTCAACTTCCAGAGTTAAACCCGTGTGTGGATTCAGCAGTCTGCAAACACTTTCTCTGCAGAGTCCCAAAACAGGCGTTTTCAGCCCATTACCGGCATATGGAAGAAACGGGAGTAAGCACAGGGAAATATCTGCTTCTAAATCCAAAACGCAGCTATCTAACAGAACGGTTGTCAATGTGTGCACTCAACTTCCGGAGTTAAACCCGTGTGTGGATTCAGCAGTCTGCAAACACTTTCTCTGCAGAGTCCCAAAACAGGCGTTTTCAGCCCATTACCGGCATATGGAAGAAACAGCAGTAAGCACAGGGAAATATCTGCTTCTAAATCCAAAACGCAGCTATCTAACAGAACGGTTGTCAATGTGTGCACTCAACTTCCAGAGTTAAACCCGTGTGTGGATTCAGCAGTCTGCAAACACTTTCTCTGCAGAGTCCCAAAACAGGCGTTTTCAGCCCATTACCGGCATATGGAAGAAACAGCAGTAAGCACAGGGAAATATCTGCTTCTAAATCGAAAAAGGCAGCTATCTAACAGAACGGTTGTCAATGTGTGCACTCAACTTCCAGAGTTAAACCCGTGTGTGGATTCAGCAGTCTGCAAACACTTTCTCTGCAGAGTCCCCAAACAGGCGTTTTCAGCCCATTACCGGCATATGGAAGAAACAGCAGTAAGCACAGGGAAATATCTGCTTCTAAATCCAAAAAGGAGCTATCTAACAGAACGGTTGTCAATGTGTGCACTCAACTTCCAGAGTTAAACCCGTGTGTGGATTCAGCAGTCTGCAAACACTTTCTCTGCAGAGTCCCAAAACAGGCGTTTTCAGCCCATTACCCGCATATGGAAGAAACAGCAGTAAGGACAGGGAAATATCTGCTTCTAAATGCAAAACGCAGCTATCTAACAGAACGGTTGCCAATGTGTGCACTCAACTTCCAGAGTTAAACCCGTGTGTGGATTCAGCAGTCTGCAAACACTTTCTCTGCAGAGACCCAAAACAGGTGTTTTCAGCCCATTACCGGCATATGGAAGAAACGGCAGTAAGCACAGGGAAATATCTGCTTCTAAATCGAAAACGCAGCTATCTAACAGAACGGTTGTCAATGTGTGCACTCAACTTCCAGAGTTAAACCAGTGTGTGGATTCAGCAGTCTGCAAACACTTTCTCTGCAGAGTCCCAAAACAGGCGTTTTCAGCCCATTACCGGCATATGGAAGAAACGGCAGTAAGCACAGGGAAATATCTGCTTCTAAATCCAAAACGCAGCTATCTAACAGAACGGTTGTCAATGTGTGCACTCAACTTCCAGAGTTAAACCCGTGTGTGGATTCAGCAATCTGCAAACACTTTCTCTGCAGAGTCCCAAAACAGGCGTTTTCAGCCCATTACCGGCATATGGAAGAAACAGCAGTAAGCACAGGGAAATATCTGCTTCTAAATCCAAAACGCAGCTATCTAACAGAACGATTGTCAATGTGTGCACTCAACTTCCAGAGTTAAACCCGTGTGTGGATTCAGCAGTCTGCAAACTCTTTCTGTGCAGAGTCTCAAAACAGGCCTTTCCGGCCCAGTACCGGCATATATAAGAAAGAGCATTAAGACTGAGTCTAAAACTCAGAAGAAACGTTTCTTTCAAACTGCTCGGCATTGTGTTCTTTGGCCTAAGGGAGTTGAATCTATGTTTAGATTCAGCGAGATAGAAACACGTTTATTCTAGGAGCTGTCTTTGGATATTCCAGATTGAATGGGAGTATATGCTGTAAAGAGAAATATCTGTTTCTAAAACCAAAATGGATCTATCTAGCAGAGTGGTTGTGAATGTGTGCCTTCGGCTTAAAGAGGTAAACTGCTCTTCTCATGCAGCACTTTAGAAACCCTTTATATGCAAATACAGACCTTTCCAGCAAAACACCAGCCTATAGGAAATAGCAGTAAGACTGCATCTTTAACATGGAAGAAACTGTTTTCAAACTGCTCTGCTGTGTGTTCATTCATATAAGAGACTTGAATATATGTTCAGATTCAGCTAGTTAGCAACACGTTTCTTCCAGGAGCTGTGTTTGCCTATTCCAGAGTATACTGGAGTATAAGATGTAAAGACAAATGTCTCGTTCCAAAAGAAAAACGGATGATCTAATGGAATGGTTGTCAATGTGTGCATTCAACTTACTGAGCTAAACTGCTGTTTGTATGCAGCAGTTTAGAAAACATTTCTGTGTAGATTCTCAAACAGACATTTCCAGCAAAATACCGGCCTATAAGAAATAGCAGTAAGACTGCGTCTAAAACTCAGAGGGAACGTTTCTTTCAAACTGCTCTGCAGTGTGTTCGTTCACCAAAGGTCGTTGAATCTATGTTTGGATTCAGCGAGTTTGAAACACGTTTATTCTAGGAGCTGCATTTCGATATTCCAGAGTGTATGGGAGTAAATGCTGTAAAGAGAAATATCTGTTTCTAAAACCAAAACGGAGCTATCTAACAGAATGGTTGTGAATGTGTGCATTCAACTTAAAGGGTTAATCTGCTCTTCTTAGGCAGCAGTTTAGAAACCCTTTATATGCAAATTCTAAAATCAACATTTGCAGCAAAACACCAGCCTAAAAGAAGTAGCAGTAAGACTGCATCTATAACATAGAAGAAACGTTTTCTTCAAAATGCTCTGCTCTGTGTTCATTCACCTAAGAGTCTTGAGTATATATTCAGATTCAGCGAGTAAGAAACACGTTTCTTCCAGGAGCTGCATTTGCATATTCCAGAGTGTACTGGAGTATAAGGTTTAAAGTGAAATATCTGGTTCTAAAACAAACACGGAGCCATCTAACAGAATGGTTGTCACTGTGTGCATTCAGCTTATTGAGATAAACTGTTGTTTCTATGCAGCAGTTTAGAAAAGATTTTTGTGCAGATTCTAAAACAGACATTCCCAGCAAAATACCGGCCTCTAAGAAATAGCAATAAGACTGCGTCTAAAACTCAAATAAAACGTTTCTTTCAAACTGCTGTGCTGTGTGTTCGTTCACCTAAGGGAGTTGAATCTATGTTTAGATTCAGCGACTTAGAAACACGTCTATTCTGGGAGCTGCGTTTGGCTATTCCAGAATGAATGGGAGTATATGCTGTAACTAGAAACACAGGCTTCTAAAACCAAAACGGAGCTAGCTAACAGAATGATTGTGAATGAGGGCATTCAACTTAACGAATTAAACTGCTCCACTTAAGCAGCAGTTTACAAACCATTTATATGGAAATTCTAAAACCAATATTTCCAGGAAAACACCAGGCTAAAAGCAATAGCAGTTAACAGTGCATCTATAACATGGAAGAAATGCTTTTTTCAAACTCCTCTGCTGTGTGTTCATTCACCTAAGAGACTTCAATATATGCACAGATTCAGCGAGTTACAAACACGTTTCTTCCAGGAGCTGCGTATGCATATATCAGAGTGTACTGGGGTACAAGACGTAAAGAGAAATATCTGATTATACTTAGAAACCCGTTTCTTTTAGGAGCTGCGTTTGGCTATTCCAGAGTGAATGAGAGTATATGCTGTAAAGAGGAATAACTGCTTCTAAAACCAAAAGGCAGCTATCTAACTGAATGGTTGTCAATGCGTGCACTCAACTTCCACAGATAAACCCGAGTGTGGATTCAGCAGTCTGCAAACACTTTCTCTGCAGCGTCCCAAAACAGGCGTTTTCAGCCATTAACCGGCATATGGAAGAAACGGCAGTAAGCACAGGGAAATATCTGCTTCTAAATCCAAAACGCAGCTATCTAACAGAACGGTTGTCAATGTGCGCACTCAACTTCCAGAGTTAAACCCGTGTGTGGATTCAGCAGTCTGCAAACATTTTCTCTGCAGAGTCCCAAAACAGGCGTTTTCAGCCCATTACCGGCATATGGAAGAAACAGCAGTAAGCACAGGGAAATATCTGCTTCTAAATCCAAAACGCAGCTATCTAACAGAACGGTTGTCAATGTGTGCACTCAACTTCCAGAGTTAAACCCTTGTGTGGATTCAGGAGTCTGCAAACACTTTCTCTGCAGAGTCCCAAAACAGGCGATTTCAGCCCATTACCGGCATACGGAAGAAACAGCAGTAAGCACAGGGAAATATCTGCTTCTAAATCGAAAACGCAGCTATCTAACAGAACGGTTGTCAATGTGTGCACTCAACTTCCAGAGTTAAACCCGTGTGTGGATTCAGCAGTCTGCAAACACTTTCTCTGCAGAGTCCCAAAACAGGCGTTTTTAGCCCATTACCGGCATATGGAAGAAACAGCAGTAAGCACAGGGAAATATCTGCTTCTAAATCCAAAACGCAGCTATCTAACAGAACGGTTGTCAATGTGTGCACTCAACTTCCAGAGTTAAACCCGTGTGTGGATTCAGGAGTCTGCAAACACTTTCTCTGCAGAGTCCCCAAACAGGCGTTTTCAGCCCATTACCGGCATATGGAAGAAACAGCAGTAAGCACAGGGAAATATCTGCTTCTAAATCCAAAACGCAGCTCTCTAACAGAACGGTTGTCAATGTGTGCACTCAACTTCCAGAGTTAAACCCGTGTGTGGATTCAGCAGTCTGCAAACACTTTCTCTGCAGAGTCCCAAAACAGGCGTTTTCAGCCCATTACCGGCATATGGAAGAAACAGCAGTAAGCACAGGGAAATATCTGCTTCTAAATCCAAAACGGAGCTATCTAACAGAACGGTTGTCAATGTGTGCACTCAACTTCCAGAGTTAAACCCGTGTGTGGATTCAGCAGTCTGCAAACCCTTTCTCTGCAGAGTCCCAAAACAGGCGTTTTCAGCCCATTACCGGCATATGGAAGAAACAGCAGTAAGCACAGGGAAATATCTGCTTCTAAATCCAAAAAGCAGCTATCTAACAGAACGGTTGTCAATGTGTGCACTCAACTTCCAGAGTTAAACCCGTGTGTGGATTCAGCAGTCTGCAAACACTTTCTCTGCAGAGTCCCAAAACAGGCGTTTTCAGCCCATTACCGGCATATGGAAGAAACGGGAGTAAGCACAGGGAAATATCTGCTTCTAAATCCAAAACGCAGCTATCTAACAGAACGGTTGTCAATGTGTGCACTCAACTTCTGGAGTTAAACCCGTGTGTGGATTCAGCAGTCTGCAAACACTTTCTCTGCAGAGTCCCAAAACAGGCGTTTTCAGGCCATTACCGGCATATGGAAGAAACAGCAGTAAGCACAGGGAAATATCTGCTTCTAAATCCAAAACGCAGCTATCTAACAGAACGGTTGTCAATGTGTGCACTCAACTTCCAGAGTTAAACCCGTGTGTGGATTCAGCAGTCTGCAAACACTTTCTCTGCAGAGTCCCAAAACAGGCGTTTTCAGCCCATTACCGGCATATGGAAGAAACAGCAGTAAGCACAGGGAAATATCTGCTTCTAAATCCAAAACGCAGCTATCTAACAGAACGGTTGTCAATGTGTGCACTCAACTTCCAGAGTTAAACCCGTGTGTGGATTCAGCAGTCTGCAAACACTTTCTCTGCAGAGTCCCCAAACAGGCGTTTTCAGCCCATTACCGGCATATGGAAGAAACAGCAGTAAGCACAGGGAAATATCTGCTTCTAAATCCAAAACGCAGCTATCTAACAGAACGGTTGTCAATGTGTGCACTCAACTTCCAGAGTTAAACCCGTGTGTGGATTCAGCAGTCTGCAAACACTTTCTCTGCAGAGTCCCAAAACAGGCGTTTTCAGCCCATTACCGGCATATGGAAGAAACAGCAGTAAGCACAGGGAAATATCTGCTTCTAAATCCAAAACGCAGCTATCTAACAGAACGGTTGTCAATGTGTGCACTCAACTTCCAGAGTTAAACCCGTGTGTGGATTCAGCAGTCTGCAAACACTTTCTCTGCAGAGTCCCAAAACAGGCGTTTTCAGCCCATTACCGGCATATGGAAGAAACAGCAGTAAGCACAGGGAAATATCTGCTTCTAAATCCAAAACGCAGCTATCTAACAGAACGGTTGTCAATGTGTGCACTCAACTTCCAGAGATAAACCCGTGTGTGGATTCAGCAGTCTGCAAACACTTTCTCTGCAGAGTCCCCAAACAGGCGTTTTCAGCCCATTACCGGCATATGGAAGAAACAGCAGTAAGCACAGGGAAATATCTGCTTCTAAATCCAAAACGCAGCTATCTAACAGAACGGTTGTCAATGTGTGCACTCAACTTCCAGAGTTAAACCCGTGTGTGGATTCAGTAGTCTGCAAACACTTTCTCTGCAGAGTCCCAAAACAGGCGTTTTCAGCCCATTACCGGCATATGGAAGAAACAGCAGTAAGCACAGGGAAATATCTGCTTCTAAATCCAAAACGCAGCTATCTAACAGAACGGTTGTCAATGTGTGCACTCAACTTCCAGAGTTAAACCCTTGTGTGGATTCAGGAGTCCGCAAACACTTTCTCTGCAGAGTCCGAAAACAGGCGATTTCAGCCCATTACCGGCATATGGAAGAAACGGCAGTAAGCACAGGGAAATATCTGCTTCTAAATCGAAAACGCAGCTATCTAACAGAACGGTTGTCAATGTGTGCACTCAACTTCCGGAGTTAAACCCGTGTGTGGATTCAGCAGTCTGCAAACACTTTCTCTGCAGAGTCCCCAAACAGGCGTTTTCAGCCCATTACCGGCATATGGAAGAAACAGCAGTTAGCCCAGGGAAATATCTGCTTCTAAATCCAAAACGCAGCTATCTAACAGAACGGTTGTCAATGTGTTCACTCAAGTTCCAGAGTTAAACCCGTGTGTGGATTCAGCAGTCTGCAAACACTTTCTCTGCAGAGTCCGAAAACAGGCGTTTTCAGCCCATTACCGGCATATGGAAGAAACAGCAGTAAGCACAGGGAAACATCTGCTTCTAAATCCAAAACGCAGCTATCTAACAGAACGGTTGTCAATGTGTGCACTCAACTTCCAGAGTTAAACAAGTGTGTGGATTCAGCAGTCTGCAAACACTTTCTGTGCAGAGTCTCAAAACAGGCCTTTCCGGCCCAGTACCGGCATATATAAGAAAGAGCATTAAGACTGAGTCTAAAACTCAGAAGAAACGTTTCTTTCAAACTGCTCGGCATTGTGTTCTTTGGCCTAAGGGAGTTGAATCTATGTTTAGATTCAGCGAGATAGAAACACGTTTATTCTAGGAGCTGTCTTTGGATATTCCAGATTGAATGGGAGTATATGCTGTAAAGAGAAATATCTGTTTCTAAAACCAAAATGGATCTATCTAGCAGAGTGGTTGTGAATGTGTGCCTTCGGCTTAAAGAGGTAAACTGCTCTTCTCATGCAGCACTTTAGAAACCCTTTATATGCAAATACAGACCTTTCCAGCAAAACACCAGCCTATAGGAAATAGCAGTAAGACTGCATCTTTAACATGGAAGAAACTGTTTTCAAACTGCTCTGCTGTGTGTTCATTCATATAAGAGACTTGAATATATGTTCAGATTCAGCTAGTTAGCAACACGTTTCTTCCAGGAGCTGTGTTTGCCTATTCCAGAGTATACTGGAGTATAAGATGTAAAGACAAATGTCTCGTTCCAAAAGAAAAACGGATGATCTAATGGAATGGTTGTCAATGTGTGCATTCAACTTACTGAGCTAAACTGCTGTTTGTATGCAGCAGTTTAGAAAACATTTCTGTGTAGATTCTCAAACAGACATTTCCAGCAAAATACCGGCCTATAAGAAATAGCAGTAAGACTGCGTCTAAAACTCAGAGGGAACGTTTCTTTCAAACTGCTCTGCAGTGTGTTCGTTCACCAAAGGTCGTTGAATCTATGTTTGGATTCAGCGAGTTTGAAACACGTTTATTCTAGGAGCTGCATTTCGATATTCCAGAGTGTATGGGAGTAAATGCTGTAAAGAGAAATATCTGTTTCTAAAACCAAAACGGAGCTATCTAACAGAATGGTTGTGAATGTGTGCATTCAACTTAAAGGGTTAATCTGCTCTTCTTAGGCAGCAGTTTAGAAACCCTTTATATGCAAATTCTAAAATCAACATTTGCAGCAAAACACCAGCCTAAAAGAAGTAGCAGTAAGACTGCATCTATAACATAGAAGAAACGTTTTCTTCAAAATGCTCTGCTCTGTGTTCATTCACCTAAGAGTCTTGAGTATATATTCAGATTCAGCGAGTAAGAAACACGTTTCTTCCAGGAGCTGCATTTGCATATTCCAGAGTGTACTGGAGTATAAGGTTTAAAGTGAAATATCTGGTTCTAAAACAAACACGGAGCCATCTAACAGAATGGTTGTCACTGTGTGCATTCAGCTTATTGAGATAAACTGTTGTTTCTATGCAGCAGTTTAGAAAAGATTTTTGTGCAGATTCTAAAACAGACATTCCCAGCAAAATACCGGCCTCTAAGAAATAGCAATAAGACTGCGTCTAAAACTCAAATAAAACGTTTCTTTCAAACTGCTGTGCTGTGTGTTCGTTCACCTAAGGGAGTTGAATCTATGTTTAGATTCAGCGACTTAGAAACACGTCTATTCTGGGAGCTGCGTTTGGCTATTCCAGAATGAATGGGAGTATATGCTGTAACTAGAAACACAGGCTTCTAAAACCAAAACGGAGCTAGCTAACAGAATGATTGTGAATGAGGGCATTCAACTTAACGAATTAAACTGCTCCACTTAAGCAGCAGTTTACAAACCATTTATATGGAAATTCTAAAACCAACATTTCCAGGAAAACACCAGCCTAAAAGCAATAGCAGTTAACAGTGCATCTATAACATGGAAGAAATGCTTTTTTCAAACTCCTCTGCTGTGTGTTCATTCACCTAAGAGACTTCAATATATGCACAGATTCAGCGAGTTACAAACACGTTTCTTCCAGGAGCTGCGTATGCATATATCAGAGTGTACTGGGGTACAAGACGTAAAGAGAAATATCTGATTATACTTAGAAACCCGTTTCTTTTAGGAGCTGCGTTTGGCTATTCCAGAGTGAATGAGAGTATATGCTGTAAAGAGGAATAACTGCTTCTAAAACCAAAAGGCAGCTATCTAACTGAATGGTTGTCAATGCGTGCACTCAACTTCCACAGATAAACCCGAGTGTGGATTCAGCAGTCTGCAAACACTTTCTCTGCAGCGTCCCAAAACAGGCGTTTTCAGCCATTAACCGGCATATGGAAGAAACGGCAGTAAGCACAGGGAAATATCTGCTTCTAAATCCAAAACGCAGCTATCTAACAGAACGGTTGTCAATGTGCGCACTCAACTTCCAGAGTTAAACCCGTGTGTGGATTCAGCAGTCTGCAAACACTTTCTCTGCAGAGTCCCAAAACAGGCGTTTTCAGCCCATTACCGGCATATGGAAGAAACAGCAGTAAGCACAGGGAAATATCTGCTTCTAAATCCAAAACGCAGCTATCTAACAGAACGGTTGTCAATGTGTGCACTCAACTTCCAGAGTTAAACCCTTGTGTGGATTCAGGAGTCTGCAAACACTTTCTCTGTAGAGTCCCAAAACAGGCGTTTTCAGCCCATTACCGGCATACGGAAGAAACAGCAGTAAGCACAGGGAAATATCTGCTTCTAAATCCAAAACGCAGCTATCTAACAGAACGGTTGTCAATGTGTGCACTCAACTTCCAGAGTTAAACCCGTGTGTGGATTCAGCAGTCTGCAAACACTTTCTCTGCAGAGTCCCAAAACAGGCGTTTTCAGCCCATTACCGGCATATGGAAGAAACAGCAGTAAGCACAGGGAAATATCTGCTTCTAAATCCAAAACGCAGCTATCTAACAGAACGGTTGTCAATGTGTGCACTCAACTTCCAGAGTTAAACCCGTGTGTGGATTCAGCAGTCTGCAAACACTTTCTCTGCAGAGTCCCCAAACAGGCGTTTTCAGCCCATTACCGGCATATGGAAGAAACAGCAGTAAGCACAGGGAAATATCTGCTTCTAAATCCAAAACGCAGCTCTCTAACAGAACGGTTGTCAATGTGTGCACTCAACTTCCAGAGTTAAACCCGTGTGTGGATTCAGCAGTCTGCAAACACTTTCTCTGCAGAGTCCCAAAACAGGCGTTTTCAGCCCATTACCGGCATATGGAAGAAACAGCAGTAAGCACAGGGAAATATCTGCTTCTAAATCCAAAACGCAGCTATCTAACAGAACGGTTGTCAATGTGTGCACTCAACTTCCAGAGTTAAACAAGTGTGTGGATTCAGCAGTCTGCAAACACTTTCTCTGCAGAGTCCCAAAACAGGCGTTTTCAGCCCATTACCGGCATATGGAAGAAACAGCAGTAAGCACAGGGAAATATCTGCTTCTAAATCCAAAACGGAGCTATCTAACAGAACGGTTGTCAATGTGTGCACTCAACTTCCAGAGTTAAACCCGTGTGTGGATTCAGCAGTCTGCAAACACTTTCTCTGCAGAGTCCCAAAACAGGCGTTTTCAGCCCATTACCGGCATATGGAAGAAACAGCAGTAAGCACAGGGAAATATCTGCTTCTAAATCCAAAAAGCAGCTATCTAACAGAACGGTTGTCAATGTGTGCACTCAACTTCCAGAGTTAAACCCGTGTGTGGATTCAGCAGTCTGCAAACACTTTCTCTGCAGAGTCCCAAAACAGGCGTTTTCAGCCCATTACCGGCATATGGAAGAAACGGGAGTAAGCACAGGGAAATATCTGCTTCTAAATCCAAAACGCAGCTATCTAACAGAACGGTTGTCAATGTGTGCACTCAACTTCCGGAGTTAAACCCGTGTGTGGATTCAGCAGTGTGCAAACACTTTCTCTGCAGAGTCCCAAAACAGGCGTTTTCAGCCCATTACCGGCATATGGAAGAAACAGCAGTAAGCACAGGGAAATATCTGCTTCTAAATCCAAAACGCAGCTATCTAACAGAACGGTTGTCAATGTGTGCACTCAACTTCCAGAGTTAAACCCGTGTGTGGATTCAGCAGTCTGCAAACACTTTCTCTGCAGAGTCCCAAAACAGGCGTTTTCAGCCCATTACCGGCATATGGAAGAAACAGCAGTAAGCACAGGGAAATATCTGCTTCTAAATCCAAAACGCAGCTCTCTAACAGAACGGTTGTCAATGTGTGCACTCAACTTCCAGAGTTAAACCCATGTGTGGATTCAGCAGTCTGCAAACACTTTCTCTGCAGAGTCCCAAAACAGGCGTTTTCAGCCCGTTACCGGCATATGGAAGAAACAGCAGTAAGCACAGGGAAATATCTGCTTCTAAATCCAAAACGCAGCTATCTAACAGAACGGTTGTCAATGTGTGCACTCAACTTCCAGAGTTAAACCCGTGTGTGGATTCAGCAGTCTGCAAACACTTTCTCTGCAGAGTCCCAAAACAGGCGTTTTCAGCCCATTACCGGCATATGGAAGAAACAGCAGTAAGCACAGGGAAATATCTGCTTCTAAATCCAAAACGCAGCTATCTAACAGAACGGTTGTCAATGTGTGCACTCAACTTCCAGAGATAAACCCGTGTGTGGATTCAGGAGTCTGCAAACACTTTCTCTGCAGAGTCCCCAAACAGGCGTTTTCAGCCCATTACCGGCATATGGAAGAAACAGCAGTAAGCACAGGGAAATATCTGCTTCTAAATCCAAAACGCAGCTATCTAACAGAACGGTTGTCAATGTGTGCACTCAACTTCCAGAGTTAAACCCATGTGTGGATTCAGCAGTCTGCAAACACTTTCTCTGCAGAGTCCCAAAACAGGCGTTTTCAGCCCATTACCGGCATATGGAAGAAACAGCAGTAAGCACAGGGAAATATCTGCTTCTAAATCCAAAACGCAGCTATCTAACAGAACGGTTGTCAATGTGTGCACTCAACTTCCAGAGTTAAACCCTTGTGTGGATTCAGGAGTCTGCAAACACTTTCTCTGCAGAGTCCGAAAACAGGCGATTTCAGCCCATTACCGGCATACGGAAGAAACGGCAGTAAGCACAGGGAAATATCTGCTTCTAAATCCAAAACGCAGCTATCTAACAGAACGGTTGTCAATGTGTGCACTCAACTTCCAGAGTTAAACCCGTGTGTGGATTCAGCAGTCTGCAAACACTTTCTCTGCAGAGTCCCAAAACAGGCGTTTTCAGCCCATTACCGGCATATGGAAGAAACAGCAGTAAGCACAGGGAAATATCTGCTTCTAAATCCAAAACGCAGCTATCTAACAGAACGGTTGTCAATGTGTGCACTCAACTTCCAGAGTTAAACCCGTGTGTGGATTCAGCAGTCTGCAAACACTTTCTCTGCAGAGTTCCCAAACAGGCGTTTTCAGCCCATTACCGGCATATGAAAGAAACAGCAGTAAGCACAGGGAAATATCTGCTTCTAAATCCAAAACGCAGCTATCTAACAGAACGGTTGTCAATGTGTGCACTCAACTTCCAGAGTTAAACCCGTGTGTGGATTCAGCAGTCTGCAAACACTTTCTCTGCAGAGTCCCCAAAACAGGCGTTTTCAGCTCATTACCGGCATATGGAAGAAACAGCAGTAAGCACAGGGAAATATCTGCTTCTAAATCCAAAACGCAGCTATCTAACAGAACGGTTGTCAATGTGTGCACTCAACTTCCAGAGTTAAACCCGTGTGTGGATTCAGCAGTCTGCAAACACTTTCTCTGCAGAGTCCCAAAACAGGCGTTTTCAGGCCATTACTGGCATATGGAAGAAACAGCAGTAAGCACAGGGAAATATCTGCTTCTAAATCCAAAACGCAGCTATCTAACAGAACGGTTGTCAATGTGTGCACTCAACTTCCAGAGTTAAACCCGTGTGTGGATTCAGCAGTCTGCAAACACTTTCTCTGCAGAGTCCCAAAACAGGCGTTTTCAGCCCTTTACCGGCATATGGAAGAAACAGCAGTAAGCCCAGGGAAATATCTGCTTCTAAATCCAAAATGCAGCTATATAACAGAACGGTTGTCAATGTGTGCACTCAACTTCCAGAGTTAAACCCGTGTGTGGATTCAGCAGTCTGCAAACACTTTCTCTGCAGAGACCCAAAACAGGCGTTTTCAGCCCATTACCGGCATATGGAAGAAACGGCAGTAAGCACAGGGAAATATCTGCTTCTAAATCGAAAACGCAGCTATCTAACAGAACGGTTGTCAATGTGTGCACTCAACTTCCAGAGTTAAACCAGTGTGTGGATTCAGCACTCTGCAAACACTTTCTCTGAAGAATAACAAAACAGGCGTTTTCAGCCCTTTACCGGCATATGGAAGAAACAGCAGTAAGCACAGGGAAATATCTGCTTCTAAATCCAAAACGCAGCTATCTAACAGAACGGTTGTCAATGTGTGCACTCAACTTCCAGAGTTAAACCCGTGTGTGGATTCAGCAGTCTGCAAACACTTTCTCTGCAGAGTCCCAAAACAGGCGTTTTCAGCCCATTACCGGCATATGGAAGAAACGGCAGTAAGCACAGGGAAATATCTGATTCTAAATCCAAAACGCAGCTATCTAACAGAACGGTTGTCAATGTGTGCACTCAACTTCCAGAGTTAAACCCGTGTGTGGATTCAGCAGTCTGCAAACACTTTCTCTGCAGAGTCCCCAAACAGGCGTTTTCAGCCCATTACCGGCATATGGAAGAAACAGCAGTAAGCACAGGGAAATATCTGCTTCTAAATCGAAAACGCAGCTATCTAACAGAACGGTTGTCAATGTGTGCACTCAACTTCCAGAGTTAAACCCGTGTGTGGATTCAGCAGTCTGCAAACACTTTCTTTGCAGAGTCCCCAAACAGGCGTTTTCAGCCCATTACCGGCATATGGAAGAAACGGCAGTAAGCACAGGGAAATATCTGATTCTAAATCCAAAACGCAGCTATCTAACAGAACGGTTGTCAATGTGTGCACTCAACTTCCAGAGTTAAACCCTTGTGTGGATTCAGGAGTCTGCAAACACTTTCTCTGCAGAGTCCCCAAACAGGCGTTTTCAGCCCATTACCGGCATATGGAAGAAACAGCAGTAAGCACAGGGAAATATCTGCTTCTAAATCCAAAACGCAGCTATCTAACAGAACGGTTGTCAATGTGTGCACTCAACTTCCGGAGTTAAACCGGTGTGTGGACTCAGCAGTCTGCAAACACTTTCTCTGCAGAGTCCCAAAACAGGCGTTTTCAGCCCATTACCGGCATATGGAAGAAACAGCAGTAAGCACAGGGAAATATCTGCTTCTAAATCCAAAACGCAGCTATCTAACAGAACGGTTGTCAATGTGTGCACTCAACTTCCAGAGTTAAACCCGTGTGTGGATTCAGCAGTCTGCAAACACTTTCTCTGCAGAGTCCCAAAACAGGCGTTTTCAGGCCATTACCGGCATATGGAAGAAACAGCAGTAAGCACAGGGAAATATCTGCTTCTAAATCCAAAAGGCAGCTATCTAACAGAACGGTTGTCAATGTGTGCACTCAACTTCCAGAGTTAAACCCGTGTGTGGATTCAGCAGTCTGCAAACACTTTCTCTGCAGAGTCCCAAAACAGGCGTTTTCAGCCCATTACCGGCATATGGAAGAAACAGCAGTAAGCACAGGGAAATATCTGCTTCTAAATCCAAAACGCAGCTATCTAACAGAACGGTTGTCAATGTGTGCACTCAACTTCCAGAGTTAAACCCGTGTGTGGATTCAGCAGTCTGCAAACACTTTCTCTGCAGAGTCCCAAAACAGGCGTTTTCAGCCCATTACCGGCATATGAAAGAAACAGCAGTAAGCACAGGGAAATATCTGCTTCTAAATCCAAAACGCAGCTATCTAACAGAACGGTTGTCAATGTGTGCACTCAACTTCCAGAGTTAAACCCGTGTGTGGATTCAGCAGTCTGCAAACACTTTCTCTGCAGAGTCCCAAAACAGGCGTTTTCAGCCCATTACCGGCATATGGAAGAAACAGCAGTAAGCACAGGGAAATATCTGCTTCTAAATCCAAAACGCAGCTATCTAACAGAACGGTTGTCAATGTGTGCACTCAACTTCCATAGTTAAACCCGTGTGTGGATTCAGCAGTCTGCAAACACTTTCTCTGCAGAGACCCAAAACAGGCGTTTTCAGCCCATTACCGGCATATGGAACAAACGGCAGTAAGCACAGGGAAATATCTGCTTCTAAATCCAAAACGCAGCTATCTAACAGAACGGTTGTCAATGTGTGCACTCAACTTCCAGAGTTAAACCAGTGTGTGGATTCAGCAGTCTGCAAACACTTTCTCTGCAGAGTCCCAAAACAGGCGTTTTCAGCCCGTTACCGGCATATGGAAGAAACAGCAGTAAGCACAGGGAAATATCTGCTTCTAAATCCAAAACGCAGCTATCTAACAGAACGGTTGTCAATGTGTGCACTCAACTTCCAGAGTTAAACCCGTGTGTGGATTCAGCAGTCTGCAAACACTTTCTCTGCAGAGTCCCAAAACAGGCGTTTTCAGCCCATTACCCGCATATGGAAGAAACAGCAGTAAGGACAGGGAAATATCTGCTTCTAAATGCAAAACGCAGCTATCTAACAGAACGGTTGCCAATGTGTGCACTCAACTTCCAGAGTTAAACCCGTGTGTGGATTCAGCAGTCTGCAAACACTTTCTCTGCAGAGACCCAAAACAGGTGTTTTCAGCCTATTACCGGCATATGGAAGAAACGGCAGTAAGCACAGGGAAATATCTGCTTCTAAATCGAAAACGCAGCTATCTAACAGAACGGTTGTCAATGTGTGCACTCAACTTCCAGAGTTAAACCAGTGTGTGGATTCAGCAGTCTGCAAACACTTTCTCTGCAGAGTCCCCAAACAGGCGTTTTCAGCCCATTACCGGCATATGGAAGAAACGGCAGTAAGCACAGGGAAATATCTGCTTCTAAATCCAAAACGCAGCTATCTAACAGAACGGTTGTCAATGTGTGCACTCAACTTCCAGAGTTAAACCCGTGTGTGGATTCAGCAGTCTGCAAACACTTTCTCTGCAGAGTCCCAAAACAGGCGTTTTCAGCCCATTACCGGCATATGGAAGAAACAGCAGTAAGCACAGGGAAATATCTGCTTCTAAATCCAAAACGCAGCTATCTAACAGAACGATTGTCAATGTGTCCACTCAACTTCCAGAGTTAAACCCGTGTGTGGATTCAGCAGTCTGCAAACACTTTCTGTGCAGAGTCTCAAAACAGGCCTTTCCGGCCCAGTACCGGCATATATAAGAAAGAGCATTAAGACTGAGTCTAAAACTCAGAAGAAACGTTTCTTTCAAACTGCTCGGCATTGTGTTCTTTGGCCTAAGGGAGTTGAATCTATGTTTAGATTCAGCGAGATAGAAACACGTTTATTCTAGGAGCTGTCTTTGGATATTCCAGATTGAATGGGAGTATATGCTGTAAAGAGAAATATCTGTTTCTAAAACCAAAATGGATCTATCTAGCAGAGTGGTTGTGAATGTGTGCCTTCGGCTTAAAGAGGTAAACTGCTCTTCTCATGCAGCACTTTAGAAACCCTTTATATGCAAATACAGACCTTTCCAGCAAAACACCAGCCTATAGGAAATAGCAGTAAGACTGCATCTTTAACATGGAAGAAACTGTTTTCAAACTGCTCTGCTGTGTGTTCATTCATATAAGAGACTTGAATATATGTTCAGATTCAGCTAGTTAGCAACACGTTTCTTCCAGGAGCTGTGTTTGCCTATTCCAGAGTATACTGGAGTATAAGATGTAAAGACAAATGTCTCGTTCCAAAAGAAAAACGGATGATCTAATGGAATGGTTGTCAATGTGTGCATTCAACTTACTGAGCTAAACTGCTGTTTGTATGCAGCAGTTTAGAAAACATTTCTGTGTAGATTCTCAAACAGACATTTCCAGCAAAATACCGGCCTATAAGAAATAGCAGTAAGACTGCGTCTAAAACTCAGAGGGAACGTTTCTTTCAAACTGCTCTGCAGTGTGTTCGTTCACCAAAGGTCGTTGAATCTATGTTTGGATTCAGCGAGTTTGAAACACGTTTATTCTAGGAGCTGCATTTCGATATTCCAGAGTGTATGGGAGTAAATGCTGTAAAGAGAAATATCTGTTTCTAAAACCAAAACGGAGCTATCTAACAGAATGGTTGTGAATGTGTGCATTCAACTTAAAGGGTTAATCTGCTCTTCTTAGGCAGCAGTTTAGAAACCCTTTATATGCAAATTCTAAAATCAACATTTGCAGCAAAACACCAGCCTAAAAGAAGTAGCAGTAAGACTGCATCTATAACATAGAAGAAACGTTTTCTTCAAAATGCTCTGCTCTGTGTTCATTCACCTAAGAGTCTTGAGTATATATTCAGATTCAGCGAGTAAGAAACACGTTTCTTCCAGGAGCTGCATTTGCATATTCCAGAGTGTACTGGAGTATAAGGTTTAAAGTGAAATATCTGGTTCTAAAACAAACACGGAGCCATCTAACAGAATGGTTGTCACTGTGTGCATTCAGCTTATTGAGATAAACTGTTGTTTCTATGCAGCAGTTTAGAAAAGATTTTTGTGCAGATTCTAAAACAGACATTCCCAGCAAAATACCGGCCTCTAAGAAATAGCAATAAGACTGCGTCTAAAACTCAAATAAAACGTTTCTTTCAAACTGCTGTGCTGTGTGTTCGTTCACCTAAGGGAGTTGAATCTATGTTTAGATTCAGCGACTTAGAAACACGTCTATTCTGGGAGCTGCGTTTGGCTATTCCAGAATGAATGGGAGTATATGCTGTAACTAGAAACACAGGCTTCTAAAACCAAAACGGAGCTAGCTAACAGAATGATTGTGAATGAGGGCATTCAACTTAACGAATTAAACTGCTCCACTTAAGCAGCAGTTTACAAACCATTTATATGGAAATTCTAAAACCAACATTTCCAGGAAAACACCAGCCTAAAAGCAATAGCAGTTAACAGTGCATCTATAACATGGAAGAAATGCTTTTTTCAAACTCCTCTGCTGTGTGTTCATTCACCTAAGAGACTTCAATATATGCACAGATTCAGCGAGTTACAAACACGTTTCTTCCAGGAGCTGCGTATGCATATATCAGAGTGTACTGGGGTACAAGATGTAAAGAGAAATATCTGATTATACTTAGAAACCCGTTTCTTTTAGGAGCTGCGTTTGGCTATTCCAGAGTGAATGAGAGTATATGCTGTAAAGAGGAATAACTGCTTCTAAAACCAAAAGGCAGCTATCTAACTGAATGGTTGTCAATGCGTGCACTCAACTTCCAGAGATAAACCCGAGTGTGGATTCAGCAGTCTGCAAACACTTTCTCTGCAGCGTCCCAAAACAGGCGTTTTCAGCCATTAACCGGCATATGGAAGAAACGGCAGTAAGCACAGGGAAATATCTGCTTCTAAATCCAAAACGCAGCTATCTAACAGAACGGTTGTCAATGTGTGCACTCAACTTCCAGAGTTAAACCCGTGTGTGGATTCAGCAGTCTGCAAACACTTTCTCTGCAGAGTCCCAAAACAGGCGTTTTCAGCCCATTACCGGCATATGGAAGAAACAGCAGTAAGCACAGGGAAATATCTGCTTCTAAATCCAAAACGCAGCTATCTAACAGAACGGTTGTCAATGTGTGCACTCAACTTCCATAGTTAAACCCGTGTGTGGATTCAGCAGTCTGCAAACACTTTCTCTGCAGAGACCCAAAACAGGCGTTTTCAGCCCATTACCGGCATATGGAACAAACGGCAGTAAGCACAGGGAAATATCTGCTTCTAAATCCAAAACGCAGCTATCTAACAGAACGGTTGTCAATGTGTGCACTCAACTTCCAGAGTTAAACCAGTGTGTGGATTCAGCAGTCTGCAAACACTTTCTCTGCAGAGTCCCAAAACAGGCGTTTTCAGCCCGTTACCGGCATATGGAAGAAACAGCAGTAAGCACAGGGAAATATCTGCTTCTAAATCCAAAACGCAGCTATCTAACAGAACGGTTGTCAATGTGTGCACTCAACTTGCAGAGTTAAACCCGTGTGTGGATTCAGCAGTCTGCAAACACTTTCTCTGCAGAGTCCCAAAACAGGCGTTTTCAGCCCATTACCCGCATATGGAAGAAACAGCAGTAAGGACAGGGAAATATCTGCTTCTAAATGCAAAACGCAGCTATCTAACAGAACGGTTGCCAATGTGTGCACTCAACTTCCAGAGTTAAACCCGTGTGTGGATTCAGCAGTCTGCAAACACTTTCTCTGCAGAGACCCAAAACAGGTGTTTTCAGCCTATTACCGGCATATGGAAGAAACGGCAGTAAGCACAGGGAAATATCTGCTTCTAAATCGAAAACGCAGCTATCTAACAGAACGGTTGTCAATGTGTGCACTCAACTTCCAGAGTTAAACCAGTGTGTGGATTCAGCAGTCTGCAAACACTTTCTCTGCAGAGTCCCAAAACCGGCGTTTTCAGCCCATTACCGGCATATGGAAGAAACGGCAGTAAGCACAGGGAAATATCTGCTTCTAAATCCAAAACGCAGCTATCTAACAGAACGGTTGTCAATGTGTGCACTCAACTTCCAGAGTTAAACCCGTGTGTGGATTCAGCAGTCTGCAAACACTTTCTCTGCAGAGTCCCAAAACAGGCGTTTTCAGCCCATTACCGGCATATGGAAGAAACAGCAGTAAGCACAGGGAAATATCTGCTTCTAAATCCAAAACGCAGCTATCTAACAGAACGATTGTCAATGTGTCCACTCAACTTCCAGAGTTAAACCCGTGTGTGGATTCAGCAGTCTGCAAACACTTTCTGTGCAGAGTCTCAAAACAGGCCTTTCCGGCCCAGTACCGGCATATATAAGAAAGAGCATTAAGACTGAGTCTAAAACTCAGAAGAAACGTTTCTTTCAAACTGCTCGGCATTGTGTTCTTTGGCCTAAGGGAGTTGAATCTATGTTTAGATTCAGCGAGATAGAAACACGTTTATTCTAGGAGCTGTCTTTGGATATTCCAGATTGAATGGGAGTATATGCTGTAAAGAGAAATATCTGTTTCTAAAACCAAAATGGATCTATCTAGCAGAGTGGTTGTGAATGTGTGCCTTCGGCTTAAAGAGGTAAACTGCTCTTCTCATGCAGCACTTTAGAAACCCTTTATATGCAAATACAGACCTTTCCAGCAAAACACCAGCCTATAGGAAATAGCAGTAAGACTGCATCTTTAACATGGAAGAAACTGTTTTCAAACTGCTCTGCTGTGTGTTCATTCATATAAGAGACTTGAATATATGTTCAGATTCAGCTAGTTAGCAACACGTTTCTTCCAGGAGCTGTGTTTGCCTATTCCAGAGTATACTGGAGTATAAGATGTAAAGACAAATGTCTCGTTCCAAAAGAAAAACGGATGATCTAATGGAATGGTTGTCAATGTGTGCATTCAACTTACTGAGCTAAACTGCTGTTTGTATGCAGCAGTTTAGAAAACATTTCTGTGTAGATTCTCAAACAGACATTTCCAGCAAAATACCGGCCTATAAGAAATAGCAGTAAGACTGCGTCTAAAACTCAGAGGGAACGTTTCTTTCAAACTGCTCTGCAGTGTGTTCGTTCACCAAAGGTCGTTGAATCTATGTTTGGATTCAGCGAGTTTGAAACACGTTTATTCTAGGAGCTGCATTTCGATATTCCAGAGTGTATGGGAGTAAATGCTGTAAAGAGAAATATCTGTTTCTAAAACCAAAACGGAGCTATCTAACAGAATGGTTGTGAATGTGTGCATTCAACTTAAAGGGTTAATCTGCTCTTCTTAGGCAGCAGTTTAGAAACCCTTTATATGCAAATTCTAAAATCAACATTTGCAGCAAAACACCAGCCTAAAAGAAGTAGCAGTAAGACTGCATCTATAACATAGAAGAAACGTTTTCTTCAAAATGCTCTGCTCTGTGTTCATTCACCTAAGAGTCTTGAGTATATATTCAGATTCAGCGAGTAAGAAACACGTTTCTTCCAGGAGCTGCATTTGCATATTCCAGAGTGTACTGGAGTATAAGGTTTAAAGTGAAATATCTGGTTCTAAAACAAACACGGAGCCATCTAACAGAATGGTTGTCACTGTGTGCATTCAGCTTATTGAGATAAACTGTTGTTTCTATGCAGCAGTTTAGAAAAGATTTTTGTGCAGATTCTAAAACAGACATTCCCAGCAAAATACCGGCCTCTAAGAAATAGCAATAAGACTGCGTCTAAAACTCAAATAAAACGTTTCTTTCAAACTGCTGTGCTGTGTGTTCGTTCACCTAAGGGAGTTGAATCTATGTTTAGATTCAGCGACTTAGAAACACGTCTATTCTGGGAGCTGCGTTTGGCTATTCCAGAATGAATGGGAGTATATGCTGTAACTAGAAACACAGGCTTCTAAAACCAAAACGGAGCTAGCTAACAGAATGATTGTGAATGAGGGCATTCAACTTAACGAATTAAACTGCTCCACTTAAGCAGCAGTTTACAAACCATTTATATGGAAATTCTAAAACCAACATTTCCAGGAAAACACCAGCCTAAAAGCAATAGCAGTTAACAGTGCATCTATAACATGGAAGAAATGCTTTTTTCAAACTCCTCTGCTGTGTGTTCATTCACCTAAGAGACTTCAATATATGCACAGATTCAGCGAGTTACAAACACGTTTCTTCCAGGAGCTGCGTATGCATATATCAGAGTGTACTGGGGTACAAGATGTAAAGAGAAATATCTGATTATACTTAGAAACCCGTTTCTTTTAGGAGCTGCGTTTGGCTATTCCAGAGTGAATGAGAGTATATGCTGTAAAGAGGAATAACTGCTTCTAAAACCAAAAGGCAGCTATCTAACTGAATGGTTGTCAATGCGTGCACTCAACTTCCAGAGATAAACCCGAGTGTGGATTCAGCAGTCTGCAAACACTTTCTCTGCAGCGTCCCAAAACAGGCGTTTTCAGCCATTAACCGGCATATGGAAGAAACGGCAGTAAGCACAGGGAAATATCTGCTTCTAAATCCAAAACGCAGCTATCTAACAGAACGGTTGTCAATGTGCGCACTCAACTTCCAGAGTTAAACCCGTGTGTGGATTCAGCAGTCTGCAAACACTTTCTCTGCAGAGTCCCAAAACAGGCGTTTTCAGCCCATTACCGGCATATGGAAGAAACAGCAGTAAGCACAGGGAAATATCTGCTTCTAAATCCAAAACGCAGCTATCTAACAGAACGGTTGTCAATGTGTGCACTCAACTTCCATAGTTAAACCCGTGTGTGGATTCAGCAGTCTGCAAACACTTTCTCTGCAGAGACCCAAAACAGGCGTTTTCAGCCCATTACCGGCATATGGAACAAACGGCAGTAAGCACAGGGAAATATCTGCTTCTAAATCCAAAACGCAGCTATCTAACAGAACGGTTGTCAATGTGTGCACTCAACTTCCAGAGTTAAACCAGTGTGTGGATTCAGCAGTCTGCAAACACTTTCTCTGCAGAGTCCCAAAACAGGCGTTTTCAGCCCGTTACCGGCATATG
Source organism: Aotus nancymaae (assembly GCF_030222135.1). Taxonomy (NCBI): domain Eukaryota; kingdom Metazoa; phylum Chordata; class Mammalia; order Primates; family Aotidae; genus Aotus; species Aotus nancymaae. The sequence goes on along the minus strand of NW_026988941.1, from coordinate 40,097 downwards.
GAAGAAACAGCAGTAAGCACAGGGAAATATCTGCTTCTAAATCCAAAACGCAGCTATCTAACAGAACGGTTGTCAATGTGTGCACTCAACTTGCAGAGTTAAACCCGTGTGTGGATTCAGCAGTCTGCAAACACTTTCTCTGCAGAGTCCCAAAACAGGCGTTTTCAGCCCATTACCCGCATATGGAAGAAACAGCAGTAAGGACAGGGAAATATCTGCTTCTAAATGCAAAACGCAGCTATCTAACAGAACGGTTGCCAATGTGTGCACTCAACTTCCAGAGTTAAACCCGTGTGTGGATTCAGCAGTCTGCAAACACTTTCTCTGCAGAGACCCAAAACAGGTGTTTTCAGCCTATTACCGGCATATGGAAGAAACGGCAGTAAGCACAGGGAAATATCTGCTTCTAAATCGAAAACGCAGCTATCTAACAGAACGGTTGTCAATGTGTGCACTCAACTTCCAGAGTTAAACCAGTGTGTGGATTCAGCAGTCTGCAAACACTTTCTCTGCAGAGTCCCAAAACCGGCGTTTTCAGCCCATTACCGGCATATGGAAGAAACGGCAGTAAGCACAGGGAAATATCTGCTTCTAAATCCAAAACGCAGCTATCTAACAGAACGGTTGTCAATGTGTGCACTCAACTTCCAGAGTTAAACCCGTGTGTGGATTCAGCAGTCTGCAAACACTTTCTCTGCAGAGTCCCAAAACAGGCGTTTTCAGCCCATTACCGGCATATGGAAGAAACAGCAGTAAGCACAGGGAAATATCTGCTTCTAAATCCAAAACGCAGCTATCTAACAGAACGATTGTCAATGTGTCCACTCAACTTCCAGAGTTAAACCCGTGTGTGGATTCAGCAGTCTGCAAACACTTTCTGTGCAGAGTCTCAAAACAGGCCTTTCCGGCCCAGTACCGGCATATATAAGAAAGAGCATTAAGACTGAGTCTAAAACTCAGAAGAAACGTTTCTTTCAAACTGCTCGGCATTGTGTTCTTTGGCCTAAGGGAGTTGAATCTATGTTTAGATTCAGCGAGATAGAAACACGTTTATTCTAGGAGCTGTCTTTGGATATTCCAGATTGAATGGGAGTATATGCTGTAAAGAGAAATATCTGTTTCTAAAACCAAAATGGATCTATCTAGCAGAGTGGTTGTGAATGTGTGCCTTCGGCTTAAAGAGGTAAACTGCTCTTCTCATGCAGCACTTTAGAAACCCTTTATATGCAAATACAGACCTTTCCAGCAAAACACCAGCCTATAGGAAATAGCAGTAAGACTGCATCTTTAACATGGAAGAAACTGTTTTCAAACTGCTCTGCTGTGTGTTCATTCATATAAGAGACTTGAATATATGTTCAGATTCAGCTAGTTAGCAACACGTTTCTTCCAGGAGCTGTGTTTGCCTATTCCAGAGTATACTGGAGTATAAGATGTAAAGACAAATGTCTCGTTCCAAAAGAAAAACGGATGATCTAATGGAATGGTTGTCAATGTGTGCATTCAACTTACTGAGCTAAACTGCTGTTTGTATGCAGCAGTTTAGAAAACATTTCTGTGTAGATTCTCAAACAGACATTTCCAGCAAAATACCGGCCTATAAGAAATAGCAGTAAGACTGCGTCTAAAACTCAGAGGGAACGTTTCTTTCAAACTGCTCTGCAGTGTGTTCGTTCACCAAAGGTCGTTGAATCTATGTTTGGATTCAGCGAGTTTGAAACACGTTTATTCTAGGAGCTGCATTTCGATATTCCAGAGTGTATGGGAGTAAATGCTGTAAAGAGAAATATCTGTTTCTAAAACCAAAACGGAGCTATCTAACAGAATGGTTGTGAATGTGTGCATTCAACTTAAAGGGTTAATCTGCTCTTCTTAGGCAGCAGTTTAGAAACCCTTTATATGCAAATTCTGAAATCAACATTTGCAGCAAAACACCAGCCTAAAAGAAGTAGCAGTAAGACTGCATCTATAACATAGAAGAAACGTTTTCTTCAAAATGCTCTGCTCTGTGTTCATTCACCTAAGAGTCTTGAGTATATATTCAGATTCAGCAAGTAAGAAACACGTTTCTTCCAGGAGCTGCATTTGCATATTCCAGAGTGTACTGGAGTATAAGGTTTAAAGTGAAATATCTGGTTCTAAAACAAACACGGAGCCATCTAACAGAATGGTTGTCACTGTGTGCATTCAGCTTATTGAGATAAACTGTTGTTTCTATGCAGCAGTTTAGAAAAGATTTTTGTGCAGATTCTAAAACAGACATTCCCAGCAAAATACCGGCCTCTAAGAAATAGCAATAAGACTGCGTCTAAAACTCAAATAAAACGTTTCTTTCAAACTGCTGTGCTGTGTGTTCGTTCACCTAAGGGAGTTGAATCTATGTTTAGATTCAGCGACTTAGAAACACGTCTATTCTGGGAGCTGCGTTTGGCTATTCCAGAATGAATGGGAGTATATGCTGTAACTAGAAACACAGGCTTCTAAAACCAAAACGGAGCTAGCTAACAGAATGATTGTGAATGAGGGCATTCAACTTAACGAATTAAACTGCTCCACTTAAGCAGCAGTTTACAAACCATTTATATGGAAATTCTAAAACCAACATTTCCAGGAAAACACCAGCCTAAAAGCAATAGCAGTTAACAGTGCATCTATAACATGGAAGAAATGCTTTTTTCAAACTCCTCTGCTGTGTGTTCATTCACCTAAGAGACTTCAATATATGCACAGATTCAGCGAGTTACAAACACGTTTCTTCCAGGAGCTGCGTATGCATATATCAGAGTGTACTGGGGTACAAGATGTAAAGAGAAATATCTGATTATACTTAGAAACCCGTTTCTTTTAGGAGCTGCGTTTGGCTATTCCAGAGTGAATGAGAGTATATGCTGTAAAGAGGAATAACTGCTTCTAAAACCAAAAGGCAGCTATCTAACTGAATGGTTGTCAATGCGTGCACTCAACTTCCAGAGATAAACCCGAGTGTGGATTCAGCAGTCTGCAAACACTTTCTCTGCAGCGTCCCAAAACAGGCGTTTTCAGCCATTAACCGGCATATGGAAGAAACGGCAGTAAGCACAGGGAAATATCTGCTTCTAAATCCAAAACGCAGCTATCTAACAGAACGGTTGTCAATGTGCGCACTCAACTTCCAGAGTTAAACCCGTGTGTGGATTCAGCAGTCTGCAAACACTTTCTCTGCAGAGTCCCAAAACAGGCGTTTTCAGCCCATTACCGGCATATGGAAGAAACAGCAGTAAGCACAGGGAAATATCTGCTTCTAAATCCAAAACGCAGCTATCTAACAGAACGGTTGTCAATGTGTGCACTCAACTTCCAGAGTTAAACCCTTGTGTGGATTCAGGAGTCTGCAAACACTTTCTCTGCAGAGTCCCAAAACAGGCGATTTCAGCCCATTACCGGCATACGGAAGAAACAGCAGTAAGCACAGGGAAATATCTGCTTCTAAATCGAAAACGCAGCTATCTAACAGAACGGTTGTCAATGTGTGCACTCAACTTCCAGAGTTAAACCCGTGTGTGGATTCAGCAGTCTGCAAACACTTTCTCTGCAGAGTCCCAAAACAGGCGTTTTCAGCCCATTACCGGCATATGGAAGAAACAGCAGTAAGCACAGGGAAATATCTGCTTCTAAATCCAAAACGCAGCTATCTAACAGAACGGTTGTCAATGTGTGCACTCAACTTCCAGAGTTAAACCCGTGTGTGGATTCAGCAGTCTGCAAACACTTTCTCTGCAGAGTCCCCAAACAGGCGTTTTCAGCCCATTACCGGCATATGGAAGAAACAGCAGTAAGCACAGGGAAATATCTGCTTCTAAATCCAAAACGCAGCTCTCTAACAGAACGGTTGTCAATGTGTGCACTCAACTTCCAGAGTTAAACCCGTGTGTGGATTCAGCAGTCTGCAAACACTTTCTCTGCAGAGTCCCAAAACAGGCGTTTTCAGCCCATTACCGGCATATGGAAGAAACAGCAGTAAGCACAGGGAAATATCTGCTTCTAAATCCAAAACGCAGCTATCTAACAGAACGGTTGTCAATGTGTGCACTCAACTTCCAGAGTTAAACAAGTGTGTGGATTCAGCAGTCTGCAAACACTTTCTCTGCAGAGTCCCAAAACAGGCGTTTTCAGCCCATTACCGGCATATGGAAGAAACAGCAGTAAGCACAGGGAAATATCTGCTTCTAAATCCAAAACGGAGCTATCTAACAGAACGGTTGTCAATGTGTGCACTCAACTTCCAGAGTTAAACCCGTGTGTGGATTCAGCAGTCTGCAAACCCTTTCTCTGCAGAGTCCCAAAACAGGCGTTTTCAGCCCATTACCGGCATATGGAAGAAACAGCAGTAAGCACAGGGAAATATCTGCTTCTAAATCCAAAAAGCAGCTATCTAACAGAACGGTTGTCAATGTGTGCACTCAACTTCCAGAGTTAAACCCGTGTGTGGATTCAGCAGTCTGCAAACACTTTCTCTGCAGAGTCCCAAAACAGGCGTTTTCAGCCCATTACCGGCATATGGAAGAAACGGGAGTAAGCACAGGGAAATATCTGCTTCTAAATCCAAAACGCAGCTATCTAACAGAACGGTTGTCAATGTGTGCACTCAACTTCCGGAGTTAAACCCGTGTGTGGATTCAGCAGTCTGCAAACACTTTCTCTGCAGAGTCCCAAAACAGGCGTTTTCAGCCCATTACCGGCATATGGAAGAAACAGCAGTAAGCACAGGGAAATATCTGCTTCTAAATCCAAAACGCAGCTATCTAACAGAACGGTTGTCAATGTGTGCACTCAACTTCCAGAGTTAAACCCGTGTGTGGATTCAGCAGTCTGCAAACACTTTCTCTGCAGAGTCCCAAAACAGGCGTTTTCAGCCCATTACCGGCATATGGAAGAAACAGCAGTAAGCACAGGGAAATATCTGCTTCTAAATCCAAAACGCAGCTATCTAACAGAACGGTTGTCAATGTGTGCACTCAACTTCCAGAGTTAAACCCGTGTGTGGATTCAGCAGTCTGCAAACACTTTCTCTGCAGAGTCCCCAAACAGGCGTTTTCAGCCCATTACCGGCATATGGAAGAAACAGCAGTAAGCACAGGGAAATATCTGCTTCTAAATCCAAAACGCAGCTATCTAACAGAACGGTTGTCAATGTGTGCACTCAACTTCCAGAGTTAAACCCGTGTGTGGATTCAGCAGTCTGCAAACACTTTCTCTGCAGAGTCCCAAAACAGGCGTTTTCAGCCCATTACCGGCATATGGAAGAAACAGCAGTAAGCACAGGGAAATATCTGCTTCTAAATCCAAAACGCAGCTATCTAACAGAACGGTTGTCAATGTGTGCACTCAACTTCCAGAGTTAAACCCGTGTGTGGATTCAGCAGTCTGCAAACACTTTCTCTGCAGAGTCCCAAAACAGGCGTTTTCAGCCCATTACCGGCATATGGAAGAAACAGCAGTAAGCACAGGGAAATATCTGCTTCTAAATCCAAAACGCAGCTATCTAACAGAACGGTTGTCAATGTGTGCACTCAACTTCCAGAGATAAACCCGTGTGTGGATTCAGCAGTCTGCAAACACTTTCTCTGCAGAGTCCCCAAACAGGCGTTTTCAGCCCTTTACCGGCATATGGAAGAAACAGCAGTAAGCACAGGGAAATATCTGCTTCTAAATCCAAAACGCAGCTATCTAACAGAACGGTTGTCAATGTGTGCACTCAACTTCCAGAGTTAAACCCGTGTGTGGATTCAGCAGTCTGCAAACACTTTCTCTGCAGAGTCCCAAAACAGGCGTTTTCAGCCCATTACCGGCATATGGAAGAAACAGCAGTAAGCACAGGGAAATATCTGCTTCTAAATCCAAAACGCAGCTATCTAACAGAACGGTTGTCAATGTGTGCACTCAACTTCCAGAGTTAAACCCTTGTGTGGATTCAGGAGTCTGCAAACACTTTCTCTGCAGAGTCCGAAAACAGGCGATTTCAGCCCATTACCGGCATACGGAAGAAACAGCAGTAAACACAGGGAAATATCTGCTTCTAAATCCAAAACGCAGCTCTCTAACAGAACGGTTGTCAATGTGTGCACTCAACTTCCAGAGTTAAACCCGTGTGTGGATTCAGCAGTCTGCAAACACTTTCTCTGCAGAGTCCCAAAACAGGCGTTTTCAGCCCATTACCGGCATATGGAAGAAACAGCAGTAAGCACAGGGAAATATCTGCTTCTAAATCCAAAACGCAGCTATCTAACAGAACGGTTGTCAATGTGTGCACTCAACTTCCAGAGTTAAACCCGTGTGTGGATTCAGCAGTCTGCAACCCCTTTCTCTGCAGAGTTCCCAAACAGGCGTTTTCAGCCCATTACCGGCATATGAAAGAAACAGCAGTAAGCACAGGGAAATATCTGCTTCTAAATCCAAAACGCAGCTATCTAACAGAACGGTTGTCAATGTGTGCACTCAACTTCCAGAGTTAAACCCGTGTGTGGATTCAGCAGTCTGCAAACACTTTCTCTGCAGAGTCCCCAAACAGGCGTTTTCAGCCCATTACCGGCATATGGAAGAAACAGCAGTAAGCACAGGGAAATATCTGCTTCTAAATCCAAAACGCAGCTATCTAACAGAACGGTTGTCATTGTGTGCACTCAACTTCCAGAGGTAAACCCGTGTGTGGATTCAGCAGTCTGCAAACACTTTCTCTGCAGAGACCCCAAACAGGCGTTTTCAGCCCATTACCGGCATATGGAAGAAACAGCAGTAAGCACAGGGAAATATCTGCTTCTAAATCCAAAACGCAGCTATCTAACAGAACGGTTGTCAATGTGTGCACTCAACTTCCAGAGTTAAACCCTTGTGTGGATTCAGGAGTCTGCAATAACTTTCTCTGCAGAGTCCCAAAACAGGCGATTTCAGCCCATTACCGGCATACGGAAGAAACAGCAGTAAGCACAGGGAAATATCTGCTTCTAAATCCAAAACGCAGCTATCTAACAGAACGGTTGTCAATGTGTGCACTCAACTTCCAGAGTTAAACCCGTGTGTGGATTCAGCAGTCTGCAAACACTTTCTCTGCAGAGTCCCAAAACAGGCGTTTTCAGCCCATTACCGGCATATAGAAGAAACAGCAGTAAGCACAGGGAAATATCTGCTTCTAAATCCAAAACGCAGCTATCTAACAGAACGGTTGTCAATGTGTGCACTCAACTTCCAGAGTTAAACCCGTGTGTGGATTCAGCAGTCTGCAAACACTTTCTCTGCAGAGTCCCAAAACAGGCGTTTTCAGCCCATTACCGGCATATGGAAGAAACAGCAGTAAGCACAGGGAAATATCTGCTTCTAAATCCAAAAAGCAGCTATCTAACAGAACGGTTGTCAATGTGTGCACTCAACTTCCAGAGTTAAACCCGTGTGTGGATTCAGCAGTCTGCAAACACTTTCTCTGCAGAGTCCCCAAACAGGCGTTTTCAGCCCGTTACCGGCATATGGAAGAAACAGCAGTAAGCACAGGGAAATATCTGATTCTAAATCCAAAACGCAGCTATCTAACAGAACGGTTGTCAATGTGTGCACTCAACTTCCAGAGATAAACCCGTGTGTGGATTCAGCAGTCTGCAAACACTTTCTCTGCAGAGTTCCAAAACAGGCGTTTTCAGCCCATTACCGGCATATGGAAGAAACGGCAGTAAGCACAGGGAAATATCTGCTTCTAAATCCAAAACGCAGCTATCTAACAGAACGGTTGTCAATGTGTGCACTCAACTTCCGGAGTTAAACCCGTGTGTGGATTCAGCAGTCTGCAAACACTTTCTCTGCAGAGTCCCCAAACAGGCGTTTTCAGCCCATTACCGGCATATGGAAGAAACAGCAGTAAGCACAGGGAAATATCTGCTTCTAAATCTTAAACGCAGCTATCTAACAGAACGGTTGTCAATGTGTGCACTCAACTTCCAGAGTTAAACCCGTGTGTGGATTCAGCAGTCTGCAAACACTTTCTCTGCAGAGTCCCAAAACAGGCGTTTTCAGCCCATTACCGGCATATGGAAGAAACAGCAGTAAGCACAGGGAAATATCTGCTTCTAAATCCAAAACGCAGCTATCTAACAGAACGGTTGTCAATGTGTGCACTCAACTTCCAGAGTTAAACCCGTGTGTGGATTCAGCAGTCTGCAAACTCTTTCTCTGCAGAGTCCCCAAACAGGCGTTTTCAGCCCATTACCGGCATATGGAAGAAACAGCAGTAAGCCCAGGGAAATATCTGCTTCTAAATCCAAAACGCAGCTATCTAACAGAACGGTTGTCAATGTGTGCACTCAACTTCCGGAGTTAAACCCGTGTGTGGATTCAGCAGTCTGCAAACACTTTCTCTGCAGAGTCCCAAAACAGGCGTTTTCAGCCCATTACCGGCATATGGAAGAAACAGCAGTAAGCACAGGGAAATATCTGCTTCTAAATCCAAAACGCAGCTATCTAACAGAACGGTTGTCAATGTTTGCACTCAACTTCCAGAGTTAAACCCGTGTGTGGATTCAGCAGTCTGCAAACACTTTCTCTGCAGAGTCCCAAAACAGGCGTTTTCAGCCCATTACCGGCATATGGAAGAAACAGCAGTAAGCACAGGGAAATATCTGCTTCTAAATCCAAAACGCAGCTATCTAACAGAACGGTTGTCAATGTGTCCACTCAACTTCCAGAGTTAAACCCGTGTGTGGATTCAGCAGTCTGCAAACACTTTCTCTGCAGAGTCCCAAAACAGGCGTTTTCAGCCCATTACCGGCATATGGAAGAAACAGCAGTAAGCACATGGAAATATCTGCTTCTAAATCCAAAACGCAGCTATCTAACAGAACGGTTGTCAATGTGTGCACTCAACTTCCAGAGTTAAACCCGTGTGTGGATTCAGCAGTCTGCAAACACTTTCTCTGCAGAGTCCCAAAACAGGCGTTTTCAGCCCATTACCGGCATATGGAAGAAACGGCAGTAAGCACAGGGAAATATCTGCTTCTAAATCCAAAACGCAGCTATCTAACAGAACGGTTGTCAATGTTTGCACTCAACTTCCAGAGTTAAACCCGTGTGTGGATTCAGCAGTCTGCAAACACTTTCTCTGCAGAGTCCCCAAACAGGCGTTTTCAGCCCGTTACCGGCATATGGAAGAAACAGCAGTAAGCACAGGGAAATATCTGCTTCTAAATCCAAAACGCAGCTATCTAACAGAACGGTTGTCAATGTGTGCACTCAACTTCCAGAGTTAAACCCGTGTGTGGATTCAGCAGTCTGCAAACACTTTCTCTGCAGAGTCCCAAAACAGGCGTTTTCAGCCCATTACCGGCATATGGAAGAAACAGCAGTAAGCACAGGGAAATATCTGCTTCTAAATCCAAAACGCAGCTATCTAACAGAACGGTTGTCAATGTGTGCACTCAACTTCCAGAGTTAAACCCGTGTGTGGATTCAGCAGTCTGCAAACACTTTCTCTGCAGAGTCCCAAAACAGGCGTTTTCAGCCCATTACCGGCATATGGAAGAAACAGCAGTAAGCACAGGGAAATATCTGCTTCTAAATCCAAAACGCAGCTATCTAACAGAACGGTTGTCAATGTGTGCACTCAACTTCCAGAGATAAACCCGTGTGTGGATTCAGCAGTCTGCAAACACTTTCTCTGCAGAGTCCCCAAACAGGCGTTTTCAGCCCTTTACCGGCATATGGAAGAAACAGCAGTAAGCACAGGGAAATATCTGCTTCTAAATCCAAAACGCAGCTATCTAACAGAACGGTTGTCAATGTATGCACTCAACTTCCAGAGTTAAACCCGTGTGTGGATTCAGCAGTCTGCAAACACTTTCTCTGCAGAGTCCCAAAACAGGCGTTTTCAGCCCATTACCGGCATATGGAAGAAACAGCAGTAAGCACAGGGAAATATCTGCTTCTAAATCCAAAACGCAGCTATCTAACAGAACGGTTGTCAATGTGTGCACTCAACTTCCGGAGTTAAACCCTTGTGTGGATTCAGGAGTCTGCAAACACTTTCTCTGCAGAGTCCGAAAACAGGCGATTTCAGCCCATTACCGGCATACGGAAGAAACAGCAGTAAACACAGGGAAATATCTGCTTCTAAATCCAAAACGCAGCTCTCTAACAGAACGGTTGTCAATGTGTGCACTCAACTTCCAGAGTTAAACCCGTGTGTGGATTCAGCAGTCTGCAAACACTTTCTCTGCAGAGTCCCAAAACAGGCGTTTTCAGCCCATTACCGGCATATGGAAGAAACAGCAGTAAGCACAGGGAAATATCTGCTTCTAAATCCAAAACGCAGCTATCTAACAGAACGGTTGTCAATGTGTGCACTCAACTTCCAGAGTTAAACCCGTGTGTGGATTCAGCAGTCTGCAACCACTTTCTCTGCAGAGTTCCCAAACAGGCGTTTTCAGCCCATTACCGGCATATGAAAGAAACAGCAGTAAGCACAGGGAAATATCTGCTTCTAAATCCAAAACGCAGCTATCTAACAGAACGGTTGTCAATGTGTGCACTCAACTTCCAGAGTTAAACCCGTGTGTGGATTCAGCAGTCTGCAAACACTTTCTCTGCAGAGTCCCCAAACAGGCGTTTTCAGCCCATTACCGGCATATGGAAGAAACAGCAGTAAGCACAGGGAAATATCTGCTTCTAAATCCAAAACGCAGCTATCTAACAGAACGGTTGTCAATGTGTGCACTCAACTTCCAGAGGTAAACCCGTGTGTGGATTCAGCAGTCTGCAAACACTTTCTCTGCAGAGACCCCAAACAGGCGTTTTCAGCCCATTACCGGCATATGGAAGAAACAGCAGTAAGCACAGGGAAATATCTGCTTCTAAATCCAAAACGCAGCTATCTAACAGAACGGTTGTCAATGTGTGCACTCAACTTCCAGAGTTAAACCCTTGTGTGGATTCAGGAGTCTGCAAACACTTTCTCTGCAGAGTCCCAAAACAGGCGATTTCAGCCCATTACCGGCATACGGAAGAAACAGCAGTAAGCACAGGGAAATATCTGCTTCTAAATCCAAAACGCAGCTATCTAACAGAACGGTTGTCAATGTGTGCACTCAACTTCCAGAGTTAAACCCGTGTGTGGATTCAGCAGTCTGCAAACACTTTCTCTGCAGAGTCCCAAAACAGGCGTTTTCAGCCCATTACCGGCATATGGAAGAAACAGCAGTAAGCACAGGGAAATATCTGCTTCTAAATCCAAAACGCAGCTATCTAACAGAACGGTTGTCAATGTGTGCACTCAACTTCCAGAGTTAAACCCGTGTGTGGATTCAGCAGTCTGCAAACACTTTCTCTGCAGAGTCCCAAAACAGGCGTTTTCAGCCCATTACCGGCATATGGAAGAAACAGCAGTAAGCACAGGGAAATATCTGCTTCTAAATCCAAAACGCAGCTCTCTAACAGAACGGTTGTCAATGTGTGCACTCAACTTCCAGAGTTAAACCCGTGTGTGGATTCAGCAGTCTGCAAACACTTTCTCTGCAGAGTCCCAAAACAGGCGTTTTCAGCCCATTACCGGCATATGGAAGAAACAGCAGTAAGCACAGGGAAATATCTGCTTCTAAATCCAAAACGCAGCTATCTAACAGAACGGTTGTCAATGTGTGCACTCAACTTCCAGAGTTAAACCCGTGTGTGGATTCAGCAGTCTGCAAACACTTTCTCTGCAGAGTCCCAAAACAGGCGTTTTCAGCCCATTACCGGCATATAGAAGAAACAGCAGTAAGCACAGGGAAATATCTGCTTCTAAATCCAAAACGCAGCTATCTAACAGAACGGTTGTCAATGTGTGCACTCAACTTCCAGAGTTAAACCCGTGTGTGGATTCAGCAGTCTGCAAACACTTTCTCTGCAGAGTCCCAAAACAGGCGTTTTCAGCCCATTACCGGCATATGGAAGAAACAGCAGTAAGCACAGGGAAATATCTGCTTCTAAATCCAAAAAGCAGCTATCTAACAGAACGGTTGTCAATGTGTGCACTCAACTTCCAGAGTTAAACCCGTGTGTGGATTCAGTAGTCTGCAAACACTTTCTCTGCAGAGTCCCAAAACAGGCTTTTTCAGCCCATTACCGGCATATGGAAGAAACGGCAGTAAGCACAGGGAAATATCTGCTTCTAAATCCAAAACGCAGCTATCTAACAGAACGGTTGTCAATGTTTGCACTCAACTTCCAGAGTTAAACCCGTGTGTGGATTCAGCAGTCTGCAAACACTTTCTCTGCAGAGTCCCCAAACAGGCGTTTTCAGCCCGTTACCGGCTTATGGAAGAAACAGCAGTAAGCACAGGGAAATATCTGCTTCTAAATCCAAAAAGCAGCTATCTAACAGAACGGTTGTCAATGTGTGCACTCAACTTCCAGAGATAAACCCGTGTGTGGATTCAGCAGTCTGCAAACACTTTCTCTGCAGAGTTCCAAAACAGGCGTTTTCAGCCCATTACCGGCATATGGAAGAAACGGCAGTAAGCACAGGGAAATATCTGCTTCTAAATCCAAAACGCAGCTATCTAACAGAACGGTTGTCAATGTGTGCACTCAACTTCCGGAGTTAAACCCGTGTGTGGATTCAGCAGTCTGCAAACACTTTCTCTGCAGAGTCCCCAAACAGGCGTTTTCAGCCCATTACCGGCATATGGAAGAAACAGCAGTAAGCACAGGGAAATATCTGCTTCTAAATCTTAAACGCAGCTATCTAACAGAACGGTTGTCAATGTGTGCACTCAACTTCCAGAGTTAAACCCGTGTGTGGATTCAGCAGTCTGCAAACACTTTCTCTGCAGAGTCCCAAAACAGGCGTTTTCAGCCCATTACCGGCATATGGAAGAAACAGCAGTAAGCACAGGGAAATATCTGCTTCTAAATCCAAAACGCAGCTATCTAACAGAACGGTTGTCAATGTGTGCACTCAACTTCCAGAGTTAAACCCGTGTGTGGATTCAGCAGTCTGCAAACTCTTTCTCTGCAGAGTCCCCAAACAGGCGTTTTCAGCCCATTACCGGCATATGGAAGAAACAGCAGTAAGCCCAGGGAAATATCTGCTTCTAAATCCAAAACGCAGCTATCTAACAGAACGGTTGTCAATGTGTGCACTCAACTTCCGGAGTTAAACCCGTGTGTGGATTCAGCAGTCTGCAAACACTTTCTCTGCAGAGTCCCAAAACAGGCGTTTTCAGCCCATTACCGGCATATGGAAGAAACAGCAGTAAGCACAGGGAAATATCTGCTTCTAAATCCAAAACGCAGCTATCTAACAGAACGGTTGTCAATGTGTGCACTCAACTTCCAGAGTTAAACCCGTGTGTGGATTCAGCAGTCTGCAAACACTTTCTCTGCAGAGTCCCAAAACAGGCGTTTTCAGCCCATTACCGGCATATGGAAGAAACAGCAGTAAGCACAGGGAAATATCTGCTTCTAAATCCAAAACGCAGCTATCTAACAGAACGGTTGTCAATGTGTGCACTCAACTTCCAGAGTTAAACCCGTGTGTGGATTCAGCAGTCTGCAAACACTTTCTCTGCAGAGTCCCAAAACAGGCGTTTTCAGCCCATTACCGGCATATGGAAGAAACGGCAGTAAGCACAGGGAAATATCTGCTTCTAAATCCAAAACGCAGCTATCTAACAGAACGGTTGTCAATGTTTGCACTCAACTTCCAGAGTTAAACCCGTGTGTGGATTCAGCAGTCTGCAAACACTTTCTCTGCAGAGTCCCCAAACAGGCGTTTTCAGCCCGTTACCGGCATATGGAAGAAACAGCAGTAAGCACAGGGAAATATCTGCTTCTAAATCCAAAAAGCAGCTATCTAACAGAACGGTTGTCAATGTGTGCACTCAACTTCCAGAGATAAACCCGTGTGTGGATTCAGCAGTCTGCAAACACTTTCTCTGCAGAGTTCCAAAACAGGCGTTTTCAGCCCATTACCGGCATATGGAAGAAACGGCAGTAAGCACAGGGAAATATCTGCTTCTAAATCCAAAACGCAGCTATCTAACAGAACGGTTGTCAATGTGTGCACTCAACTTCCGGAGTTAAACCCGTGTGTGGATTCAGCAGTCTGCAAACACTTTCTCTGCAGAGTCCCCAAACAGGCGTTTTCAGCCCATTACCGGCATATGGAAGAAACAGCAGTAAGCCCAGGGAAATATCTGCTTCTAAATCCAAAACGCAGCTATCTAACAGAACGGTTGTCAATGTGTGCACTCAACTTCCAGAGTTAAACCCGTGTGTGGATTCAGCAGTCTGCAAACACTTTCTCTGCAGAGTCCCAAAACAGGCGTTTTCAGCCCATTACCGGCATATGGAAGAAACAGCAGTAAGCACAGGGAAATATCTGCTTCTAAATCCAAAACGCAGCTATCTAACAGAACGGTTGTCAATGTGTGCACTCAACTTCCAGAGATAAACCCGTGTGTGGATTCAGCAGTCTGCAAACACTTTCTCTGCAGAGTCCCCAAACAGGCGTTTTCAGCCCATTACCGGCATATGGAAGAAACAGCAGTAAGCCCAGGGAAATATCTGCTTCTAAATCCAAAACGCAGCTATCTAACAGAACGGTTGTCAATGTGTGCACTCAACTTCCGGAGTTAAACCCGTGTGTGGATTCAGCAGTCTGCAAACACTTTCTCTGCAGAGTCCCAAAACAGGCGTTTTCAGCCCATTACCGGCATATGGAAGAAACAGCAGTAAGCACAGGGAAATATCTGCTTCTAAATCCAAAACGCAGCTATCTAACAGAACGGTTGTCAATGTGTGCACTCAACTTCCAGAGTTAAACCCGTGTGTGAATTCAGCAGTCTGCAAACACTTTCTCTGCAGAGTCCCAAAACAGGCGTTTTCAGCCCATTACCGGCATATGAAAGAAACAGCAGTAAGCACAGGGAAATATCTGCTTCTAAATCCAAAACGCAGCTATCTAACAGAACGGTTGTCAATGTGTGCACTCAACTTCCAGAGTTAAACCCGTGTGTGGATTCAGCAGTCTGCAAACACTTTCTCTGCAGAGTCCCCAAACAGGCGTTTTCAGCCCATTACCGGCATATGGAAGAAACAGCAGTAAGCCCAGGGAAATATCTGCTTCTAAATCCAAAACGCAGCTATCTAACAGAACGGTTGTCAATGTGTGCACTCAACTTCCGGAGTTAAACCCGTGTGTGGATTCAGCAGTCTGCAAACACTTTCTCTGCAGAGTCCCAAAACAGGCGTTTTCAGCCCATTACCGGCATATGGAAGAAACAGCAGTAAGCACAGGGAAATATCTGCTTCTAAATCCAAAACGCAGCTATCTAACAGAACGGTTGTCAATGTGTGCACTCAACTTCCAGAGTTAAACCCGTGTGTGGATTCAGCAGTCTGCAAACACTTTCTCTGCAGAGTCCGAAAACAGGCGTTTTCAGCCCATTACCGGCATATGGAAGAAACAGCAGTAAGCACAGGGAAATATCTGCTTCTAAATCCAAAACGCAGCTATCTAACAGAACGGTTGTCAATGTGTGCACTCAACTTCCAGAGTTAAACCCGTGTGTGGATTCAGCAGTCTGCAAACACTTTCTCTGCAGAGTCCCAAAACAGGCGTTTTCAGCCCATTACCGGCATATGGAAGAAACAGCAGTAAGCCCAGGGAAATATCTGCTTCTAAATCCAAAACGCAGCTA
Organism: Aotus nancymaae; assembly: GCF_030222135.1. Taxonomy (NCBI): domain Eukaryota; kingdom Metazoa; phylum Chordata; class Mammalia; order Primates; family Aotidae; genus Aotus; species Aotus nancymaae. The sequence goes on along the minus strand of NW_026988941.1, from coordinate 24,402 downwards.
TCTAACAGAACGGTTGTCAATGTGTGCACTCAACTTCCAGAGTTAAACCCGTGTGTGGATTCAGCAGTCTGCAAACACTTTCTCTGCAGAGTCCCAAAACAGGCGTTTTCAGCCCATTACCGGCATATGGAAGAAACGGCAGTAAGCACAGGGAAATATCTGCTTCTAAATCCAAAACGCAGCTATCTAACAGAACGGTTGTCAATGTGCGCACTCAACTTCCAGAGTTAAACCCGTGTGTGGATTCAGCAGTCTGCAAACACTTTCTCTGCAGAGTCCCAAAACAGGCGTTTTCAGCCCATTACCGGCATATGGAAGAAACAGCAGTAAGCACAGGGAAATATCTGCTTCTAAATCCAAAACGCAGCTATCTAACAGAACGGTTGTCAATGTGTGCACTCAACTTCCAGAGTTAAACCCGTGTGTGGATTCAGCAGTCTGCAAACACTTTCTCTGCAGAGTCCCAAAACAGGCGTTTTCAGCCCATTACCGGCATATGGAAGAAACGGCAGTAAGCACAGGGAAATATCTGCTTCTAAATCCAAAACGCAGCTATCTAACAGAACGGTTGTCAATGTTTGCACTCAACTTCCAGAGTTAAACCCGTGTGTGGATTCAGCAGTCTGCAAACACTTTCTCTGCAGAGTCCCCAAACAGGCGTTTTCAGCCCGTTACCGGCATATGGAAGAAACAGCAGTAAGCACAGGGAAATATCTGCTTCTAAATCCAAAAAGCAGCTATCTAACAGAACGGTTGTCAATGTGTGCAGTCAACTTCCAGAGATAAACCCGTGTGTGGATTCAGCAGTCTGCAAACACTTTCTCTGCAGAGTTCCAAAACAGGCGTTTTCAGCCCATTACCGGCATATGGAAGAAACGGCAGTAAGCACAGGGAAATATCTGCTTCTAAATCCAAAACGCAGCTATCTAACAGAACGGTTGTCAATGTGTGCACTCAACTTCCGGAGTTAAACCCGTGTGTGGATTCAGCAGTCTGCAAACACTTTCTCTGCAGAGTCCCCAAACAGGCGTTTTCAGCCCATTACCGGCATATGGAAGAAACAGCAGTAAGCACAGGGAAATATCTGCTTCTAAATCCAAAACGCAGCTATCTAACAGAACGGTTGTCAATGTGTGCACTCAACTTCCAGAGTTAAACCCGTGTGTGGATTCAGCAGTCTGCAAACACTTTCTCTGCAGAGTCCCAAAACAGGCGTTTTCAGCCCATTACCGGCATATGGAAGAAACAGCAGTAAGCACAGGGAAATATCTGCTTCTAAATCCAAAACGCAGCTATCTAACAGAACGGTTGTCAATGTGTGCACTCAACTTCCAGAGTTAAACCCGTGTGTGGATTCAGCAGTCTGCAAACACTTTCTCTGCAGAGTCCCCAAACAGGCGTTTTCAGCCCATTACCGGCATATGGAAGAAACAGCAGTAAGCCCAGGGAAATATCTGCTTCTAAATCCAAAACGCAGCTATCTAACAGAACGGTTGTCAATGTGTGCACTCAACTTCCGGAGTTAAACCCGTGTGTGGATTCAGTAGTCTGCAAACACTTTCTCTGCAGAGTCCCAAAACAGGCGTTTTCAGCCCATTACCGGCATATGGAAGAAACAGCAGTAAGCACAGGGAAATATCTGCTTCTAAATCCAAAACGCAGCTATCTAACAGAACGGTTGTCAATGTGTGCACTCAACTTCGAGAGTTAAACCCGTGTGTGGATTCAGCAGTCTGCAAACACTTTCTCTGCAGAGTCCCCAAACAGGCGTTTTCAGCCCATTACCGGCATATGGAAGAAACAGCAGTAAGCACAGGGAAACATCTGCTTCTAAATCCAAAACGCAGCTATCTAACAGAACGGTTGTCAATGTGTGCACTCAACTTCCAGAGTTAAACCCGTGTGTGGATTCAGCAGTCTGCAAACACTTTCTCTGCAGAGTCCCAAAACAGGCGTTTTCAGCCCATTACCGGCATATGGAAGAAACAGCAGTAAGCACAGGGAAATATCTGCTTCTAAATCCAAAAAGCAGCTATCTAACAGAACGGTTGTCAATGTGTGCACTCAACTTCCAGAGTTAAACCCGTGTGTGGATTCAGCAGTCTGCAAACACTTTCTCTGCAGAGTTCCAAAACAGGCGTTTTCAGCCCATTACCGGCATATGGAAGAAACGGCAGTAAGCACAGGGAAATATCTGCTTCTAAATCCAAAACGCAGCTATCTAACAGAACGGTTGTCAATGTGTGCACTCAACTTCCAGAGTTAAACCCGTGTGTGGATTCAGCAGTCTGCAAACACTTTCTCTGCAGAGTCCCCAAACAGGCGTTTTCAGCCCATTACCGGCATATGGAAGAAACAGCAGTAAGCACAGGGAAATATCTGCTTCTAAATCCAAAACGCAGCTATCTAACAGAACGGTTGTCAATGTGTGCACTCAACTTCCAGAGTTAAACCCGTGTGTGGATTCAGCAGTCTGCAAACACTTTCTCTGCAGAGACCCAAAACAGGCGTTTTCAGCCCATTACCGGCATATGGAAGAAACGGCAGTAAGCACAGGGAAATATCTGCTTCTAAATCCAAAACGGAGCTATCTAACAGAACGGTTGTCAATGTGTGCACTCAACTTCCAGAGTTAAACCCGTGTGTGGATTCAGCAGTCTGCAAACACTTTCTCTGCAGAGTCCCCAAACAGGCGTTTTCAGCCCATTACCGGCATATGGAAGAAACAGCAGTAAGCCCAGGGAAATATCTGCTTCTAAATCCAAAATGCAGCTCTCTAACAGAACGGTTGTCAATGTGTGCACTCAACTTCCGGAGTTAAACCCGTGTGTGGATTCAGCAGTCTGCAAACACTTTCTCTGCAGAGTCCCAAAACAGGCGTTTTCAGCCCATTACCGGCATATGGAAGAAACAGCAGTAAGCACAGGGAAATATCTGCTTCTAAATCCAAAACGCAGCTATCTAACAGAACGGTTGTCAATGTGTGCACTCAACTTCCAGAGTTAAACCCGTGTGTGGATTCAGCAGTCTGCAAACACTTTCTCTGCAGAGTCCGAAAACAGGCGTTTTCAGCCCATTACCGGCATATGGAAGAAACAGCAGTAAGCACAGGGAAATATCTGCTTCTAAATCCAAAACGCAGCTATCTAACAGAACGGTTGTCAATGTGTGCACTCAACTTCCAGAGTTAAACCCGTGTGTGGATTCAGCAGTCTGCAAACACTTTCTCTGCAGAGTTCCAAAACAGGCGTTTTCAGCCCATTACCGGCATATGGAAGAAACGGCAGTAAGCACAGGGAAATATCTGCTTCTAAATCCAAAACGCAGCTATCTAACAGAACGGTTGTCAATGTGTGCACTCAACTTCCAGAGTTAAACCCGTGTGTGGATTCAGCAGTCTGCAAACACTTTCTCTGCAGAGTCCCCAAACAGGCGTTTTCAGCCCATTACCGGCATATGGAAGAAACAGCAGTAAGCACAGGGAAATATCTGCTTCTAAATCCAAAACGCAGCTATCTAACAGAACGGTTGTCAATGTGTGCACTCAACTTCCAGAGTTAAACCCGTGTGTGGATTCAGCAGTCTGCAAACACTTTCTCTGCAGAGACCCAAAACAGGCGTTTTCAGCCCATTACCGGCATATGGAAGAAACGGCAGTAAGCACAGGGAAATATCTGCTTCTAAATCCAAAACGGAGCTATCTAACAGAACGGTTGTCAATGTGTGCACTCAACTTCCAGAGTTAAACCCGTGTGTGGATTCAGCAGTCTGCAAACACTTTCTCTGCAGAGTCCCCAAACAGGCGTTTTCAGCCCATTACCGGCATATGGAAGAAACAGCAGTAAGCCCAGGGAAATATCTGCTTCTAAATCCAAAACGCAGCTCTCTAACAGAACGGTTGTCAATGTGTGCACTCAACTTCCGGAGTTAAACCCGTGTGTGGATTCAGCAGTCTGCAAACACTTTCTCTGCAGAGTCCCAAAACAGGCGTTTTCAGCCCATTACCGGCATATGGAAGAAACAGCAGTAAGCACAGGGAAATATCTGCTTCTAAATCCAAAACGCAGCTATCTAACAGAACGGTTGTCAATGTGTGCACTCAACTTCCAGAGTTAAACCCGTGTGTGGATTCAGCAGTCTGCAAACACTTTCTCTGCAGAGTCCGAAAACAGGCGTTTTCAGCCCATTACCGGCATATGGAAGAAACAGCAGTAAGCACAGGGAAATATCTGCTTCTAAATCCAAAACGCAGCTATCTAACAGAACGGTTGTCAATGTGTGCACTCAACTTCCAGAGTTAAACCCGTGTGTGGATTCAGCAGTCTGCAAACACTTTCTCTGCAGAGTCCCAAAACAGGCGTTTTCAGCCCATTACCGGCATATGGAAGAAACAGCAGTAAGCACAGGGAAATATCTGCTTCTAAATCCAAAACGCAGCTATCTAACAGAACGGTTGTCAATGTGTGCACTCAACTTCCAGAGTTAAACCCGTGTGTGAATTCAGCAGTCTGCAAACACTTTCTCTGCAGAGTCCCAAAACAGGCGTTTTCAGCCCATTACCGGCATATGAAAGAAACAGCAGTAAGCACAGGGAAATATCTGCTTCTAAATCCAAAACGCAGCTATCTAACAGAACGGTTGTCAATGTGTGCACTCAACTTCCAGAGTTAAACCCGTGTGTGGATTCAGCAGTCTGCAAACACTTTCTCTGCAGAGTCCCAAAACAGGCGTTTTCAGCCCATTACCGGCATATGGAAGAAACGGCAGTAAGCACAGGGAAATATCTGCTTCTAAATCCAAAACGCAGCTATCTAACAGAACGGTTGTCAATGTGTGCACTCAACTTCCAGAGTTAAACCCGTGTGTGGATTCAGCAGTCTGCAAACACTTTCTCTGCAGAGTCCCCAAACAGGCGTTTTCAGCCCATTACCGGCATATGGAAGAAACAGCAGTAAGCCCAGGGAAATATCTGCTTCTAAATCCAAAACGCAGCTATATAACAGAACGGTTGTCAGTGTGTGCACTCAACTTCCGGAGTTAAACCCGTGTGTGGATTCAGCAGTCTGCAAACACTTTCTCTGCAGAGTCCCAAAACAGGCGTTTTCAGCCCATTACCGGCATATGGAAGAAACAGCAGTAAGCACAGGGAAATATCTGCTTCTAAATCCAAAACGCAGCTATCTAACAGAACGGTTGTCAATGTGTGCACTCAACTTCCAGAGTTAAACCCGTGTGTGGATTCAGCAGTCTGCAAACACTTTCTCTGCAGAGTCCGAAAACAGGCGTTTTCAGCCCATTACCGGCATATGGAAGAAACAGCAGTAAGCACAGGGAAATATCTGCTTCTAAATCCAAAACGCAGCTATCTAACAGAACGGTTGTCAATGTGTGCACTCAACTTCCAGAGTTAAACCCGTGTGTGGATTCAGCAGTCTGCAAACACTTTCTCTGCAGAGTCCCAAAACAGGCGTTTTCAGCCCATTACCGGCATATGGAAGAAACAGCAGTAAGCACAGGGAAATATCTGCTTCTAAATCCAAAACACAGCTATCTAACAGAACGGTTGTCAATGTGTGCACTCAACTTCCAGAGTTAAACCCGTGTGTGAATTCAGCAGTCTGCAAACACTTTCTCTGCAGAGTCCCAAAACAGGCGTTTTCAGCCCATTACCGGCATATGAAAGAAACAGCAGTAAGCACAGGGAAATATCTGCTTCTAAATCCAAAACGCAGCTATCTAACAGAACGGTTGTCAATGTGTGCACTCAACTTCCAGAGTTAAACCCGTGTGTGGATTCAGCAGTCTGCAAACACTTTCTCTGCAGAGTCCCCAAACAGGCGTTTTCAGCCCATTACCGGCATATGGAAGAAACAGCAGTAAGCCCAGGGAAATATCTGCTTCTAAATCCAAAACGCAGCTATCTAACAGAACGGTTGTCAATGTGTGCACTCAACTTCCGGAGTTAAACCCGTGTGTGGATTCAGCAGTCTGCAAACACTTTCTCTGCAGCGTCCCAAAACAGGCGTTTTCAGCCCATTACCGGCATATGGAAGAAACAGCAGTAAGCACAGGGAAATATCTGCTTCTAAATCCAAAACGCAGCTATCTAACAGAACGGTTGTCAATGTGTGCACTCAACTTCCAGAGTTAAACCCGTGTGTGGATTCAGCAGTCTGCAAACACTTTCTCTGCAGAGTCCCAAAACAGGCGTTTTCAGCCCATTACCGGCATATGGAAGAAACAGCAGTAAGCACAGGGAAATATCTGCTTCTAAATCCAAAACGCAGCTATCTAACAGAACGGTTGTCAATGTGCGCACTCAACTTCCAGAGTTAAACCCGTGTGTGGATTCAGCAGTCTGCAAACACTTTCTCTGCAGAGTCCCAAAACAGGCGTTTTCAGCCCATTACCGGCATATGGAAGAAACGGCAGTAAGCACAGGGAAATATCTGCTTCTAAATCCAAAACGCAACTATCTAACAGAACGGTTGTCAATGTGTGCACTCAACTTCCAGAGTTAAACCCGTGTGTGGATTCAGCAGTCTGCAAACACTTTCTCTGCAGAGTCCCCAAACAGGCGTTTTCAGCCCATTACCGGCATATGGAAGAAACAGCAGTAAGCCCAGGGAAATATCTGCTTCTAAATCCAAAAAGCAGCTATCTAACAGAACGGTTGTCAATGTGTGCACTCAACTTCCAGAGTTAAACCCGTGTGTGGATTCAGCAGTCTGCAAACACTTTCTCTGCAGAGTCCCCAAACAGGCGTTTTCAGCCCATTACCGGCATATGGAAGAAACAGCAGTAAGCACAGGGAAATATCTGCTTCTAAATCCAAAACGCAGCTATCTAACAGAACGGTTGTCAATGTGTGCACTCAACTTCCAGAGTTAAACCCGTGTGTGGATTCAGCAGTCTGCAAACACTTTCTCTGCAGAGTCCCCAAACAGGCGTTTTCAGCCCATTGCCGGCATATGGAAGAAACAGCAGTAAGCACAGGGAAATATCTGCTTCTAAATCCAAAACGCAGCTATCTAACAGAACGGTTGTCAATGTGTGCACTCAACTTCCGGAGTTAAACCCGTGTGTGGATTCAGCAGTCTGCAAACACTTTCTCTGCAGAGTCCCAAAACAGGCGTTTTCAGCCCATTACCGGCATATGGAAGAAACAGCACTAAGCACAGGGAAATATCTGCTTCTAAATCCAAAACGCAGCTATCTAACAGAACGGTTGTCAATGTGTGCACTCAACTTCGAGAGTTAAACCCGTGTGTGGATTCAGCAGTCTGCAAACACTTTCTCTGCAGAGTCCCCAAACAGGCGTTTTCAGCCCATTACCGGCATATGGAAGAAACAGCAGTAAGCACAGGGAAACATCTGCTTCTAAATCCAAAACGCAGCTGTCTAACAGAACGGTTGTCAATGTGTGCACTCAACTTCCAGAGTTAAACCCGTGTGTGGATTCAGCAGTCTGCAAACACTTTCTCTGCAGAGTCCCAAAACAGGCGTTTTCAGCCCATTACCGGCATATGGAAGAAACAGCAGTAAGCACAGGGAAATATCTGCTTCTAAATCCAAAACGCAGCTATCTAACAGAACGGTTGTCAATGTGTGCACTCAACTTCCAGAGTTAAATCCGTGTGTGGATTCAGCAGTCTGCAAACACTTTCTCTGCAGAGTCCCAAAACAGGCGTTTTCAGGCCATTACCGGCATATGGAAGAAACAGCAGTAAGCACAGGGAAATATCTGCTTCTAAATCCGAAATGCAGCTAACTAACAGAACGGTTGTCAATGTGTGCACTCAACTTCCAGAGTTAAACCCGTGTGTGGATTCAGCAGTCTGCAACACTTTCTCTGCAGAGTCCCAAAACAGGCGTTTTCAGCCCATTACCGGCATATGAAAGAAACAGCAGTAAGCACAGGAAAATATCTGCTTCTAAATCCAAAACGCAGCTATCTAACAGAACGGTTGTCAATGTGTGCACTCAACTTCCAGAGTTAAACCCGTGTGTGGATTCAGCAGTCTGCAAACACTTTCTCTGCAGAGTCCCAAAACAGGCGTTTTCAGCCCATTACCGGCATATGGAAGAAACAGCAGTAAGCACAGGGAAATATCTGCTTCTAAATCCAAAACGCAGCTATCTAACAGAACGGTTGTCAATGTGTGCACTCAACTTCCAGAGTTAAACCCGTGTGTGGATTCAGCAGTCTGCAAACACTTTCTCTGCAGAGTCCCAAAACAGGCGTTTTCAGCCCATTACCGGCATATGGAACAAACGGCAGTAAGCACAGGGAAATATCTGCTTCTAAATCCAAAAAGCAGCTATCTAACAGAACGGTTGTCAATGTGTGCACTCAACTTCCAGAGTTAAACCCGTGTGTGGATTCAGCAGTCTGCAAACACTTTCTCTGCAGAGTCCCAAAACAGGCGTTTTCAGCCCATTACCGGCATATGGAAGAAACGGCAGTAAGCACAGGGAAATATCTGCTTCTAAATCCAAAACGCAGCTATCTAACAGAACGGTTGTCAATGTGTGCACTCAACTTCCAGAGTTAAACCCGTGTGTGGATTCAGCAGTCTGCAAACACTTTCTCTGCAGAGTCCCCAAACAGGCGTTTTCAGCCCATTACCGGCATATGGAAGAAACAGCAGTAAGCACAGGGAAATATCTGCTTCTAAATCCAAAAAGCAGCTATCTAACAGAACGGTTGTCAATGTGTGCACTCAACTTCCAGAGTTAAACCCGTGTGTGGATTCAGTAGTCTGCAAACACTTTCTCTGCAGAGTTCCAAAACAGGCGTTTTCAGCCCATTACCGGCATATGGAAGAAACGGCAGTAAGCACAGGGAAATATCTGCTTCTAAATCCAAAACGCAGCTATCTAACAGAACGGTTGTCAATGTGTGCACTCAACTTCCAGAGTTAAACCCGTGTGTGGATTCAGCAGTCTGCAAACACTTTCTCTGCAGAGTCCCCAAACAGGCGTTTTCAGCCCATTACCGGCATATGGAAGAAACAGCAGTAAGCACAGGGAAATATCTGCTTCTAAATCCAAAACGCAGCTATCTAACAGAACGGTTGTCAATGTGTGCACTCAACTTCCAGAGTTAAACCCGTGTGTGGATTCAGCAGTCTGCAAACACTTTCTCTGCAGAGACCCAAAACAGGCGTTTTCAGCCCATTACCGGCATATGGAAGAAACAGCAGTAAGCACAGGGAAATATCTGCTTCTAAATCCAAAACGCAGCTATCTAACAGAACGGTTGTCAATGTGTGCACTCAACTTCCAGAGTTAAACCCGTGTGTGGATTCAGCAGTCTGCAAACACTTTCTCTGCAGAGTCCCCAAACAGGCGTTTTCAGCCCATTACCGGCATATGGAAGAAACAGCAGTAAGCCCAGGGAAATATCTGCTTCTAAATCCAAAACGCAGCTCTCTAACAGAACGGTTGTCAATGTGTGCACTCAACTTTCGGAGTTAAACCCGTGTGTGGATTCAGCAGTCTGCAAACACTTTCTCTGCAGAATCCCAAAACAGGCGTTTTCAGCCCATTACCGGCATATGGAAGAAACAGCAGTAAGCACAGGGAAATATCTGCTTCTAAATCCAAAACGCAGCTATCTAACAGAACGGTTGTCAATGTGTGCACTCAACTTCCAGAGTTAAACCCGTGTGTGGATTCAGCAGTCTGCAAACACTTTCTCTGCAGAGTCCGAAAACAGGCGTTTTCAGCCCATTACTGGCATATGGAAGAAACAGCAGTAAGCACAGGGAAATATCTGCTTCTAAATCCAAAACGCAGCTATCTAACAGAACGGTTGTCAATGTGTGCACTCAACTTCCAGAGTTAAACCCGTGTGTGGATTCAGCAGTCTGCAAACACTTTCTCTGCAGAGTCCCAAAACAGGCGTTTTCAGCCCATTACCGGCATATGGAAGAAACGGCAGTAAGCACAGGGAAATATCTGCTTCTAAATCCAAAACGCAGCTATCTAACAGAACGGTTGTCAATGTGTGCACTCAACTTCCAGAGTTAAACCCGTGTGTGAATTCAGCAGTCTGCAAACACTTTCTCTGCAGAGTCCCAAAACAGGCGTTTTCAGCCCATTACCGGCATATGAAAGAAACAGCAGTAAGCACAGGGAAATATCTGCTTCTAAATCCAAAACGCAGCTATCTAACAGAACGGTTGTCAATGTGTGCACTCAACTTCCAGAGTTAAACCCGTGTGTGGATTCAGCAGTCTGCAAACACTTTCTCTGCAGAGTCCCAAAACAGGCGATTTCAGCCCATTACCGGCATATGGAAGAAACGGCAGTAAGCACAGGGAAATATCTGCTTCTAAATCCAAAACGCAGCTATCTAACAGAACGGTTGTCAATGTGTGCACTCAACTTCCAGAGTTAAACCCGTGTGTGGATTCAGCAGTCTGCAAACACTTTCTCTGCAGAGTCCCCAAACAGGCGTTTTCAGCCCATTACCGGCATATGGAAGAAACAGCAGTAAGCCCAGGGAAATATCTGCTTCTAAATCCAAAACGCAGCTATCTAACAGAACGGTTGTCAATGTGTGCACTCAACTTCCGGAGTTAAACCCGTGTGTGGATTCAGCAGTCTGCAAACACATTCTCTGCAGAGTCCCAAAACAGGCGTTTTCAGCCCATTACCGGCATATGGAAGAAACAGCAGTAAGCACAGGGAAATATCTGCTTCTAAATCCAAAACGCAGCTATCTAACAGAACGGTTGTCAATGTGTGCACTCAACTTCCAGAGTTAAACCCGTGTGTGGATTCAGCAGTCTGCAAACACTTTCTCTGCAGAGTCCGAAAACAGGCGTTTTCAGCCCATTACCGGCATATGGAAGAAACAGCAGTAAGCACAGGGAAATATCTGCTTCTAAATCCAAAACGCAGCTATCTAACAGAACGGTTGTCAATGTGTGCACTCAACTTCCAGAGTTAAACCCGTGTGTGGATTCAGCAGTCTGCAAACACTTTCTCTGCAGAGTCCCAAAACAGGCGTTTTCAGCCCATTACCGGCATATGGAAGAAACAGCAGTAAGCACAGGGAAATATCTGCTTCTAAATCCAAAACACAGCTATCTAACAGAACGGTTGTCAATGTGTGCACTCAACTTCCAGAGTTAAACCCGTGTGTGAATTCAGCAGTCTGCAAACACTTTCTCTGCAGAGTCCCAAAACAGGCGTTTTCAGCCCATTACCGGCATATGAAAGAAACAGCAGTAAGCACAGGGAAATATCTGCTTCTAAATCCAAAACGCAGCTATCTAACAGAACGGTTGTCAATGTGTGCACTCAACTTCCAGAGTTAAACCCGTGTGTGGATTCAGCAGTCTGCAAACACTTTCTCTGCAGAGTCCCCAAACAGGCGTTTTCAGCCCATTACCGGCATATGGAAGAAACAGCAGTAAGCCCAGGGAAATATCTGCTTCTAAATCCAAAACGCAGCTATCTAACAGAACGGTTGTCAATGTGTGCACTCAACTTCCGGAGTTAAACCCGTGTGTGGATTCAGCAGTCTGCAAACACTTTCTCTGCAGCGTCCCAAAACAGGCGTTTTCAGCCCATTACCGGCATATGGAAGAAACAGTAGTAAGCACAGGGAAATATCTGCTTCTAAATCCAAAACGCAGCTATCTAACAGAACGGTTGTCAATGTGTGCACTCAACTTCCAGAGTTAAACCCGTGTGTGGATTCAGCAGTCTGCAAACACTTTCTCTGCAGAGTCCCAAAACAGGCGTTTTCAGCCCATTACCGGCATATGGAAGAAACAGCAGTAAGCACAGGGAAATATCTGCTTCTAAATCCAAAACGCAGCTATTTAACAGAACGGTTGTCAATGTGTGCACTCAACTTCCAGAGTTAAACCCGTGTGTGGATTCAGCAGTCTGCAAACACTTTCTCTGCAGAGTCCCAAAACAGGCGTTTTCAGCCCATTACCGGCATATGGAAGAAACGGCAGTAAGCACAGGGAAATATCTGCTTCTAAATCCAAAACGCAGCTATTTAACAGAACGGTTGTCAATGTGTGCACTCAACTTCCAGAGTTAAACCCGTGTGTGGATTCAGCAGTCTGCAAACACTTTCTCTGCAGAGTCCCCAAACAGGCGTTTTCAGCCCATTACCGGCATATGGAAGAAACAGCAGTAAGCCCAGGGAAATATCTGCTTCTAAATCCAAAACGCAGCTATCTAACAGAACGGTTGTCAATGTGTGCACTCAACTTCCAGAGTTAAACCCGTGTGTGGATTCAGCAGTCTGCAAACACTTTCTCTGCAGAGTCCCCAAACAGGCGTTTTCAGCCCATTACCGGCATATGGAAGAAACAGCAGTAAGCACAGGGAAATATCTGCTTCTAAATCCAAAACGCAGCTATCTAACAGAACGGTTGTCAATGTGTGCACTCAACTTCCAGAGTTAAACCCGTGTGTGGATTCAGCAGTCTGCAAACACTTTCTCTGCAGAGTCCCCAAACAGGCGTTTTCAGCCCATTACCGGCATATGGAAGAAACAGCAGTAAGCACAGGGAAATATCTGCTTCTAAATCCAAAACGCAGCTATCTAACAGAACGGTTGTCAATGTGTGCACTCAACTTCCGGAGTTAAACCCGTGTGTGGATTCAGCAGTCTGCAAACACTTTCTCTGCAGAGTCCCAAAACAGGCGTTTTCAGCCCATTACCGGCATATGGAAGAAACAGCAGTAAGCACAGGGAAATATCTGCTTCTAAATCCAAAACGCAGCTATCTAACAGAACGGTTGTCAATGTGTGCACTCAACTTCGAGAGTTAAACCCGTGTGTGGATTCAGCAGTCTGCAAACACTTTCTCTGCAGAGTCCCCAAACAGGCGTTTTCAGCCCATTACCGGCATATGGAAGAAACAGCAGTAAGCACAGGGAAACATCTGCTTCTAAATCCAAAACGCAGCTGTCTAACAGAACGGTTGTCAATGTGTGCACTCAACTTCCAGAGTTAAACCCGTGTGTGGATTCAGCAGTCTGCAAACACTTTCTCTGCAGAGTCCCAAAACAGGCGTTTTCAGCCCATTACCGGCATATGGAAGAAACAGCAGTAAGCACAGGGAAATATCTGCTTCTAAATCCAAAACGCAGCTATCTAACAGAACGGTTGTCAATGTGTGCACTCAACTTCCAGAGTTAAACCCGTGTGTGGATTCAGCAGTCTGCAAACACTTTCTCTGCAGAGTCCCAAAACAGGCGTTTTCAGGCCATTACCGGCATATGGAAGAAACAGCAGTAAGCACAGGGAAATATCTGCTTCTAAATCCGAAATGCAGCTAACTAACAGAACGGTTGTCAATGTGTGCACTCAACTTCCAGAGTTAAACCCGTGTGTGGATTCAGCAGTCTGCAAACACTTTCTCTGCAGAGTCCCAAAACAGGCGTTTTCAGCCCATTACCGGCATATGAAAGAAACAGCAGTAAGCACAGGAAAATATCTGCTTCTAAATCCAAAACGCAGCTATCTAACAGAACGGTTGTCAATGTGTGCACTCAACTTCCAGAGTTAAACCCGTGTGTGGATTCAGCAGTCTGCAAACACTTTCTCTGCAGAGTCCCAAAACAGGCGTTTTCAGCCCATTACCGGCATATGAAAGAAACAGCAGTAAGCACAGGGAAATATCTGCTTCTAAATCCAAAACGCAGCTATCTAACAGAACGGTTGTCAATGTGTGCACTCAACTTCCAGAGTTAAACCCGTGTGTGGATTCAGCAGTCTGCAAACACTTTCTCTGCAGAGTCCCAAAACAGGCGTTTTCAGCCCATTACCGGCATATGGAACAAACGGCAGTAAGCACAGGGAAATATCTGCTTCTAAATCCAAAAAGCAGCTATCTAACAGAACGGTTGTCAATGTGTGCACTCAACTTCCAGAGTTAAACCCGTGTGTGGATTCAGCAGTCTGCAAACACTTTCTCTGCAGAGTCCCAAAACAGGCGTTTTCAGCCCATTACCGGCATATGGAAGAAACGGCAGTAAGCACAGGGAAATATCTGCCTCTAAATCCAAAACGCAGCTATCTAACAGAACGGTTGTCAATGTGTGCACTCAACTTCCAGAGTTAAACCCGTGTGTGGATTCAGCAGTCTGCAAACACTTTCTCTGCAGAGTCCCCAAACAGGCGTTTTCAGCCCATTACCGGCATATGGAAGAAACAGCAGTAAGCACAGGGAAATATCTGCTTCTAAATCCAAAAAGCAGCTATCTAACAGAACGGTTGTCAATGTGTGCACTCAACTTCCAGAGTTAAACCCGTGTGTGGATTCAGCAGTCTGCAAACACTTTCTCTGCAGAGTTCCAAAACAGGCGTTTTCAGCCCATTACCGGCATATGGAAGAAACGGCAGTAAGCACAGGGAAATATCTGCTTCTAAATCCAAAACGCAGCTATCTAACAGAACGGTTGTCAATGTGTGCACTCAACTTCCAGAGTTAAACCCGTGTGTGGATTCAGCAGTCTGCAAACACTTTCTCTGCAGAGTCCCAAAACAGGCGTTTTCAGCCCATTACCGGCATATGGAAGAAACGGCAGTAAGCACAGGGAAATATCTGCTTCTAAATCCAAAACGCAGCTATCTAACAGAACGGTTGTCAATGTGTGCACTCAACTTCCAGAGTTAAACCCGTGTGTGGATTCAGCAGTCTGCAAACACTTTCTCTGCAGAGTCCCCAAACAGGCGTTTTCAGCCCATTACCGGCATATGGAAGAAACAGCAGTAAGCCCAGGGAAATATCTGCTTCTAAATCCAAAACGCAGCTATCTAACAGAACGGTTGTCAATGTGTGCACTCAACTTCCAGAGTTAAACCCGTGTGTGGATTCAGCAGTCTGCAAACACTTTCTCTGCAGAGTCCCCAAACAGTCGTTTTCAGCCCATTACCGGCATATGGAAGAAACAGCAGTAAGCACAGGGAAATATCTGCTTCTAAATCCAAAACGCAGCTATCTAACAGAACGGTTGACAATGTGTGCACTCAACTTCCAGAGTTAAACCCGTGTGTGGATTCAGCAGTCTGCAAACACTTTCTCTGCAGAGTCCCCAAACAGGCGTTTTCAGCCCATTACCGGCATATGGAAGAAACAGCAGTAAGCACAGGGAAATATCTGCTTCTAAATCCAAAACGCAGCTATCTAACAGAACGGTTGTCAATGTGTGCACTCAACTTCCGGAGTTAAACCCGTGTGTGGATTCAGCAGTCTGCAAACACTTTCTCTGCAGAGTCCCCAAACAGGCGTTTTCAGCCCATTACCGGCATATGGAAGAAACAGCAGTAAGCACAGGGAAACATCTGCTTCTAAATCCAAAACGCAGCTGTCTAACAGAACGGTTGTCAATGTGTGCACTCAACTTCGAGAGTTAAACCCGTGTGTGGATTCAGCAGTCTGCAAACACTTTCTCTGCAGAGTCCCAAAACAGGCGTTTTCAGCCCATTACCGGCATATGGAAGAAACAGCAGTAAGCACAGGGAAATATCTGCTTCTAAATCCAAAACGCAGCTATCTAACAGAACGGTTGTCAATGTGTGCACTCAACTTCCAGAGTTAAACCCGTGTGTGGATTCAGCAGTCTGCAAACACTTTCTCTGCAGAGTCCCAAAACAGGCGTTTTCAGGCCATTACCGGCATATGGAAGAAACAGCAGTAAGCACAGGGAAATATCTGCTTCTAAATCCGAAATGCAGCTAACTAACAGAACGGTTGTCAATGTGTGCACTCAACTTCCAGAGTTAAACCCGTGTGTGGATTCAGCAGTCTGCAAACACTTTCTCTGCAGAGTCCCAAAACAGGCGTTTTCAGCCCATTACCGGCATATGAAAGAAACAGCAGTAAGCACAGGAAAATATCTGCTTCTAAATCCAAAACGCAGCTATCTAACAGAACGGTTGTCAATGTGTGCACTCAACTTCCAGAGTTAAACCCGTGTGTGGATTCAGCAGTCTGCAAACACTTTCTCTGCAGAGTCCCAAAACAGGCGTTTTCAGCCCATTACCGGCATATGGAAGAAACAGCAGTAAGCACAGGGAAATATCTGCTTCTAAATCCAAAACGCAGCTATCTAACAGAACGGTTGTCAATGTGTGCACTCAACTTCCAGAGTTAAACCCGTGTGTGGATTCAGCAGTCTGCAAACACTTTCTCTGCAGAGTCCCAAAACAGGCGTTTTCAGCCCATTACCGGCATATGGAACAAACGGCAGTAAGCACAGGGAAATATCTGCTTCTAAATCCAAAAAGCAGCTATCTAACAGAACGGTTGTCAATGTGTGCACTCAACTTCCAGAGTTAAACCCGTGTGTGGATTCAGCAGTCTGCAAACACTTTCTCTGCAGAGTCCCAAAACAGGCGTTTTCAGCCCATTACCGGCATATGGAAGAAACAGCAGTAAGCACAGGGAAATATCTGCTTCTAAATCCAAAACGCAGCTATCTAACAGAACGGTTGTCAATGTGTGCACTCAACTTCCAGAGTTAAACCCGTGTGTGAATTCAGCAGTCTGCAAACACTTTCTCTGCAGAGTCCCAAAACAGGCGTTTTCAGCCCATTACCGGCATATGAAAGAAACAGCAGTAAGCACAGGGAAATATCTGCTTCTAAATCCAAAACGCAGCTATCTAACAGAACGGTTGTCAATGTGTGCACTCAACTTCCAGAGTTAAACCCGTGTGTGGATTCAGCAGTCTGCAAACACTTTCTCTGCAGAGTCCCAAAACAGGCGTTTTCAGCCCATTACCGGCATATGGAAGAAACGGCAGTAAGCACAGGGAAATATCTGCTTCTAAATCCAAAACGCAGCTATCTAACAGAACGGTTGTCAATGTGTGCACTCAACTTCCAGAGTTAAACCCGTGTGTGGATTCAGCAGTCTGCAAACACTTTCTCTGCAGAGTCCCCAAACAGGCGTTTTCAGCCCATTACCGGCATATGGAAGAAACAGCAGTAAGCCCAGGGAAATATCTGCTTCTAAATCCAAAACGCAGCTATATAACAGAACGGTTGTCAGTGTGTGCACTCAACTTCCGGAGTTAAACCCGTGTGTGGATTCAGCAGTCTGCAAACACTTTCTCTGCAGAGTCCCAAAACAGGCGTTTTCAGCCCATTACCGGCATATGGAAGAAACAGCAGTAAGCACAGGGAAATATCTGCTTCTAAATCCAAAACGCAGCTATCTAACAGAACGGTTGTCAATGTGTGCACTCAACTTCCAGAGTTAAACCCGTGTGTGGATTCAGCAGTCTGCAAACACTTTCTCTGCAGAGTCCGAAAACAGGCGTTTTCAGCCCATTACCGGCATATGGAAGAAACAGCAGTAAGCACAGGGAAATATCTGCTTCTAAATCCAAAACGCAGCTATCTAACAGAACGGTTGTCAATGTGTGCACTCAACTTCCAGAGTTAAACCCGTGTGTGGATTCAGCAGTCTGCAAACACTTTCTCTGCAGAGTCCCAAAACAGGCGTTTTCAGCCCATTACCGGCATATGGAAGAAACAGCAGTAAGCACAGGGAAATATCTGCTTCTAAATCCAAAACACAGCTATCTAACAGAACGGTTGTCAATGTGTGCACTCAACTTCCAGAGTTAAACCCGTGTGTGAATTCAGCAGTCTGCAAACACTTTCTCTGCAGAGTCCCAAAACAGGCGTTTTCAGCCCATTACCGGCATATGAAAGAAACAGCAGTAAGCACAGGGAAATATCTGCTTCTAAATCCAAAACGCAGCTATCTAACAGAACGGTTGTCAATGTGTGCACTCAACTTCCAGAGTTAAACCCGTGTGTGGATTCAGCAGTCTGCAAACACTTTCTCTGCAGAGTCCCCAAACAGGCGTTTTCAGCCCATTACCGGCATATGGAAGAAACAGCAGTAAGCCCAGGGAAATATCTGCTTCTAAATCCAAAACGCAGCTATCTAACAGAACGGTTGTCAATGTGTGCACTCAACTTCCGGAGTTAAACCCGTGTGTGGATTCAGCAGTCTGCAAACACTTTCTCTGCAGCGTCCCAAAACAGGCGTTTTCAGCCCATTACCGGCATATGGAAGAAACAGCAGTAAGCACAGGGAAATATCTGCTTCTAAATCCAAAACGCAGCTATCTAACAGAACGGTTGTCAATGTGTGCACTCAACTTCCAGAGTTAAACCCGTGTGTGGATTCAGCAGTCTGCAAACACTTTCTCTGCAGAGTCCCAAAACAGGCGTTTTCAGCCCATTACCGGCATATGGAAGAAACAGCAGTAAGCACAGGGAAATATCTGCTTCTAAATCCAAAACGCAGCTATCTAACAGAACGGTTGTCAATGTGCGCACTCAACTTCCAGAGTTAAACCCGTGTGTGGATTCAGCAGTCTGCAAACACTTTCTCTGCAGAGTCCCAAAACAGGCGTTTTCAGCCCATTACCGGCATATGGAAGAAACGGCAGTAAGCACAGGGAAATATCTGCTTCTAAATCCAAAACGCAACTATCTAACAGAACGGTTGTCAATGTGTGCACTCAACTTCCAGAGTTAAACCCGTGTGTGGATTCAGCAGTCTGCAAACACTTTCTCTGCAGAGTCCCCAAACAGGCGTTTTCAGCCCATTACCGGCATATGGAAGAAACAGCAGTAAGCCCAGGGAAATATCTGCTTCTAAATCCAAAAAGCAGCTATCTAACAGAACGGTTGTCAATGTGTGCACTCAACTTCCAGAGTTAAACCCGTGTGTGGATTCAGCAGTCTGCAAACACTTTCTCTGCAGAGTCCCCAAACAGGCGTTTTCAGCCCATTACCGGCATATGGAAGAAACAGCAGTAAGCACAGGGAAATATCTGCTTCTAAATCCAAAACGCAGCTATCTAACAGAACGGTTGTCAATGTGTGCACTCAACTTCCAGAGTTAAACCCGTGTGTGGATTCAGCAGTCTGCAAACACTTTCTCTGCAGAGTCCCCAAACAGGCGTTTTCAGCCCATTGCCGGCATATGGAAGAAACAGCAGTAAGCACAGGGAAATATCTGCTTCTAAATCCAAAACGCAGCTATCTAACAGAACGGTTGTCAATGTGTGCACTCAACTTCCGGAGTTAAACCCGTGTGTGGATTCAGCAGTCTGCAAACACTTTCTCTGCAGAGTCCCAAAACAGGCGTTTTCAGCCCATTACCGGCATATGGAAGAAACAGCAGTAAGCACAGGGAAATATCTGCTTCTAAATCCAAAACGCAGCTATCTAACAGAACGGTTGTCAATGTGTGCACTCAACTTCCAGAGTTAAACCCGTGTGTGGATTCAGCAGTCTGCAAACACTTTCTCTGCAGAGTCCCCAAACAGGCGTTTTCAGCCCATTACCGGCATATGGAAGAAACAGCAGTAAGCACAGGGAAACATCTGCTTCTAAATCCAAAACGCAGCTGTCTAACAGAACGGTTGTCAATGTGTGCACTCAACTTCCAGAGTTAAACCCGTGTGTGGATTCAGCAGTCTGCAAACACTTTCTCTGCAGAGTCCCAAAACAGGCGTTTTCAGCCCATTACCGGCATATGGAAGAAACAGCAGTAAGCACAGGGAAATATCTGCTTCTAAATCCAAAACGCAGCTATCTAACAGAACGGTTGTCAATGTGTGCACTCAACTTCCAGAGTTAAATCCGTGTGTGGATTCAGCAGTCTGCAAACACTTTCTCTGCAGAGTCCCAAAACAGGCGTTTTCAGGCCATTACCGGCATATGGAAGAAACAGCAGTAAGCACAGGGAAATATCTGCTTCTAAATCCGAAATGCAGCTAACTAACAGAACGGTTGTCAATGTGTGCACTCAACTTCCAGAGTTAAACCCGTGTGTGGATTCAGCAGTCTGCAACACTTTCTCTGCAGAGTCCCAAAACAGGCGTTTTCAGCCCATTACCGGCATATGAAAGAAACAGCAGTAAGCACAGGAAAATATCTGCTTCTAAATCCAAAACGCAGCTATCTAACAGAACGGTTGTCAATGTGTGCACTCAACTTCCAGAGTTAAACCCGTGTGTGGATTCAGCAGTCTGCAAACACTTTCTCTGCAGAGTCCCAAAACAGGCGTTTTCAGCCCATTACCGGCATATGGAAGAAACAGCAGTAAGCACAGGGAAATATCTGCTTCTAAATCCAAAACGCAGCTATCTAACAGAACGGTTGTCAATGTGTGCACTCAACTTCCAGAGTTAAACCCGTGTGTGGATTCAGCAGTCTGCAAACACTTTCTCTGCAGAGTCCCAAAACAGGCGTTTTCAGCCCATTACCGGCATATGGAACAAACGGCAGTAAGCACAGGGAAATATCTGCTTCTAAATCCAAAAAGCAGCTATCTAACAGAACGGTTGTCAATGTGTGCACTCAACTTCCAGAGTTAAACCCGTGTGTGGATTCAGCAGTCTGCAAACACTTTCTCTGCAGAGTCCCAAAACAGGCGTTTTCAGCCCATTACCGGCATATGGAAGAAACGGCAGTAAGCACAGGGAAATATCTGCTTCTAAATCCAAAACGCAGCTATCTAACAGAACGGTTGTCAATGTGTGCACTCAACTTCCAGAGTTAAACCCGTGTGTGGATTCAGCAGTCTGCAAACACTTTCTCTGCAGAGTCCCCAAACAGGCGTTTTCAGCCCATTACCGGCATATGGAAGAAACAGCAGTAAGCACAGGGAAATATCTGCTTCTAAATCCAAAAAGCAGCTATCTAACAGAACGGTTGTCAATGTGTGCACTCAACTTCCAGAGTTAAACCCGTGTGTGGATTCAGTAGTCTGCAAACACTTTCTCTGCAGAGTTCCAAAACAGGCGTTTTCAGCCCATTACCGGCATATGGAAGAAACGGCAGTAAGCACAGGGAAATATCTGCTTCTAAATCCAAAACGCAGCTATCTAACAGAACGGTTGTCAATGTGTGCACTCAACTTCCAGAGTTAAACCCGTGTGTGGATTCAGCAGTCTGCAAACACTTTCTCTGCAGAGTCCCAAAACAGGCGTTTTCAGCCCATTACCGGCATATGGAAGAAACAGCAGTAAGCACAGGGAAATATCTGCTTCTAAATCCAAAACGCAGCTATCTAACAGAACGGTTGTCAATGTGTGCACTCAACTTCCAGAGTTAAACCCGTGTGTGGATTCAGCAGTCTGCAAACACTTTCTCTGCAGAGACCCAAAACAGGCGTTTTCAGCCCATTACCGGCATATGGAAGAAACAGCAGTAAGCACAGGGAAATATCTGCTTCTAAATCCAAAACGCAGCTATCTAACAGAACGGTTGTCAATGTGTGCACTCAACTTCCAGAGTTAAACCCGTGTGTGGATTCAGCAGTCTGCAAACACTTTCTCTGCAGAGTCCCCAAACAGGCGTTTTCAGCCCATTACCGGCATATGGAAGAAACAGCAGTAAGCCCAGGGAAATATCTGCTTCTAAATCCAAAACGCAGCTCTCTAACAGAACGGTTGTCAATGTGTGCACTCAACTTTCGGAGTTAAACCCGTGTGTGGATTCAGCAGTCTGCAAACACTTTCTCTGCAGAATCCCAAAACAGGCGTTTTCAGCCCATTACCGGCATATGGAAGAAACAGCAGTAAGCACAGGGAAATATCTGCTTCTAAATCCAAAACGCAGCTATCTAACAGAACGGTTGTCAATGTGTGCACTCAACTTCCAGAGTTAAACCCGTGTGTGGATTCAGCAGTCTGCAAACACTTTCTCTGCAGAGTCCGAAAACAGGCGTTTTCAGCCCATTACTGGCATATGGAAGAAACAGCAGTAAGCACAGGGAAATATCTGCTTCTAAATCCAAAACGCAGCTATCTAACAGAACGGTTGTCAATGTGTGCACTCAACTTCCAGAGTTAAACCCGTGTGTGGATTCAGCAGTCTGCAAACACTTTCTCTGCAGAGTCCCAAAACAGGCGTTTTCAGCCCATTACCGGCATATGGAAGAAACGGCAGTAAGCACAGGGAAATATCTGCTTCTAAATCCAAAACGCAGCTATCTAACAGAACGGTTGTCAATGTGTGCACTCAACTTCCAGAGTTAAACCCGTGTGTGAATTCAGCAGTCTGCAAACACTTTCTCTGCAGAGTCCCAAAACAGGCGTTTTCAGCCCATTACCGGCATATGAAAGAAACAGCAGTAAGCACAGGGAAATATCTGCTTCTAAATCCAAAACGCAGCTATCTAACAGAACGGTTGTCAATGTGTGCACTCAACTTCCAGAGTTAAACCCGTGTGTGGATTCAGCAGTCTGCAAACACTTTCTCTGCAGAGTCCCAAAACAGGCGATTTCAGCCCATTACCGGCATATGGAAGAAACGGCAGTAAGCACAGGGAAATATCTGCTTCTAAATCCAAAACGCAGCTATCTAACAGAACGGTTGTCAATGTGTGCACTCAACTTCCAGAGTTAAACCCGTGTGTGGATTCAGCAGTCTGCAAACACTTTCTCTGCAGAGTCCCCAAACAGGCGTTTTCAGCCCATTACCGGCATATGGAAGAAACAGCAGTAAGCCCAGGGAAATATCTGCTTCTAAATCCAAAACGCAGCTATCTAACAGAACGGTTGTCAATGTGTGCACTCAACTTCCGGAGTTAAACCCGTGTGTGGATTCAGCAGTCTGCAAACACTTTCTCTGCAGAGTCCCAAAACAGGCGTTTTCAGCCCATTACCGGCATATGGAAGAAACAGCAGTAAGCACAGGGAAATATCTGCTTCTAAATCCAAAACGCAGCTATCTAACAGAACGGTTGTCAATGTGTGCACTCAACTTCCAGAGTTAAACCCGTGTGTGGATTCAGCAGTCTGCAAACACTTTCTCTGCAGAGTCCGAAAACAGGCGTTTTCAGCCCATTACCGGCATATGGAAGAAACAGCAGTAAGCACAGGGAAATATCTGCTTCTAAATCCAAAACGCAGCTATCTAACAGAACGGTTGTCAATGTGTGCACTCAACTTCCAGAGTTAAACCCGTGTGTGGATTCAGCAGTCTGCAAACACTTTCTCTGCAGAGTCCCAAAACAGGCGTTTTCAGCCCATTACCGGCATATGGAAGAAACAGCAGTAAGCACAGGGAAATATCTGCTTCTAAATCCAAAACACAGCTATCTAACAGAACGGTTGTCAATGTGTGCACTCAACTTCCAGAGTTAAACCCGTGTGTGAATTCAGCAGTCTGCAAACACTTTCTCTGCAGAGTCCCAAAACAGGCGTTTTCAGCCCATTACCGGCATATGAAAGAAACAGCAGTAAGCACAGGGAAATATCTGCTTCTAAATCCAAAACGCAGCTATCTAACAGAACGGTTGTCAATGTGTGCACTCAACTTCCAGAGTTAAACCCGTGTGTGGATTCAGCAGTCTGCAAACACTTTCTCTGCAGAGTCCCCAAACAGGCGTTTTCAGCCCATTACCGGCATATGGAAGAAACAGCAGTAAGCCCAGGGAAACATCTGCTTCTAAATCCAAAACGCAGCTATCTAACAGAACGGTTGTCAATGTGTGCACTCAACTTCCGGAGTTAAACCCGTGTGTGGATTCAGCAGTCTGCAAACACTTTCTCTGCAGCGTCCCAAAACAGGCGTTTTCAGCCCATTACCGGCATATGGAAGAAACAGCAGTAAGCACAGGGAAATATCTGCTTCTAAATCCAAAACGCAGCTATCTAACAGAACGGTTGTCAATGTGTGCACTCAACTTCCAGAGTTAAACCCGTGTGTGGATTCAGCAGTCTGCAAACACTTTCTCTGCAGAGTCCCAAAACAGGCGTTTTCAGCCCATTACCGGCATATGGAAGAAACAGCAGTAAGCACAGGGAAATATCTGCTTCTAAATCCAAAACGCAGCTATTTAACAGAACGGTTGTCAATGTGTGCACTCAACTTCCAGAGTTAAACCCGTGTGTGGATTCAGCAGTCTGCAAACACTTTCTCTGCAGAGTCCCAAAACAGGCGTTTTCAGCCCATTACCGGCATATGGAAGAAACGGCAGTAAGCACAGGGAAATATCTGCTTCTAAATCCAAAACGCAGCTATTTAACAGAACGGTTGTCAATGTGTGCACTCAACTTCCAGAGTTAAACCCGTGTGTGGATTCAGCAGTCTGCAAACACTTTCTCTGCAGAGTCCCCAAACAGGCGTTTTCAGCCCATTACCGGCATATGGAAGAAACAGCAGTAAGCCCAGGGAAATATCTGCTTCTAAATCCAAAACGCAGCTATCTAACAGAACGGTTGTCAATGTGTGCACTCAACTTCCAGAGTTAAACCCGTGTGTGGATTCAGCAGTCTGCAAACACTTTCTCTGCAGAGTCCCCAAACAGGCGTTTTCAGCCCATTACCGGCATATGGAAGAAACAGCAGTAAGCACAGGGAAATATCTGCTTCTAA